>NW_028301595.1:16189539-16499016 GCF_987345545.1 Pholcus phalangioides
AGACGTAAAGGTGATAAATGTGGAAGCCTTGCTTCACATTAAAAAGAAAAAATAAGGGTGGGAAGGAACAGTACAGAGATTATATTGGATAAAAGAGTACCGTGCACCGCCCTCACCTGCACACTTGTTTTGTAGTTTTTTACTTCTATTTCTCACTTCTATGTACAGTATGTAATAGAAGTATTAGTTCCGAGAAAGGCACGCACGCACACACACAGGAGCTGTGGAGAACCATCACCATCGTTATCTCGTTGAGTTATCACGATTGGGGAGAGATAATAGAGAGGGAAAAAACGCACACACAACAACTTTGTTTCGTGGGGTTACAATAAACCATCGCGATCAGGAAAAAGAGGTTGAAGAAACAGTCAGCTGAATTGAATTTATTCCATTGGCGTTTGGACGCAATATTACGTCCTTGATCGTAAATGGGTTAATGGTGAGTTCCAAACGTTGAGAGATTGGTGAAGTGAAAAATCGAATAGTTGCCAAAACCTACTGAAATTACTTCAGTGATGCATTTCAAACAAAAGACTAACGTTCTCCTGAACTTTCCATAATCGATTATCCACCATAACTCAAAAACGATTCGAGATAGCCAGGGCCGCAACTAGATGCTTGGTCACCCGGGGGCAAGATCGCATTTTGACGCCCCCTTGTAATATTGAAGGAGAGGTTTCAGAATGAAATTGGCGCCCCCCACGAGACCCGCCTGATTTTCCCCCAGTTGCGGCCTTGGAGATAGCACAGGGTTGGTTTCATGTTCCTCTTGGGCTCGTCTATCACCCTCTTTCGTTTGGCGGAACATCTCACGTTCACCCGCTGTATATATTTCAGATTGTGAGTGAAATGTAATTGTGAGTGGATTGTATCTATATAGTGGATGCCACTTAGAACGTTTGGTACGACTTATTTTCGCGGTCCCACCTTTTACTAATACTCATGGAGATTTTCCGTTTAGAGCGTTTTCCCGCTTACAACATGACGGTTTATTTATTTATTTTTTGAAAACGTTATAAGTGGAATCCGCTGTATTTGTACGGTTGTAGGGTCTGTTGATCTCTATGGCAAGACTATTCAATAGGGGGAATCGGCCTGCATTCGCGCCTTGAAAAACCACAGAAAATCGGCTTCAGCCGACCATCACTATGCTGCTGGTGGAGTTCGAACCCGTGTCCTAACGATACGAATCCACAAGAGCGGCGGGCATTACCTCCTGATTTAACAATTATTCTCATAAATCACAGTGCCAGATCTCATTGTGGAATTCCCTGGGTTGTGCCTAGGTAAGCCCATGCGTTTACGTAGCACTGGGGGTATCTCGTAAAGTTCACTTAAGTTTTACGAGTATCAATAACAAGAAAGTTACTTTTATTTAGAGGTTCCCCGGGTTCCAGGATTTTCAAGGGGTTCCGTGACGTTTGTTTCAGCGGAAACCTCTGAAGAACCCTGGGACTCAGCGGAACACCAATCGGAAATATGTGAGGTCGATCTCCGCACTCCTGGGCCAGATACCTATCAGCCTTCCACTGAAAACATATAGTGCATGCGCTGGTTTCCGATTCAGCAAATCTAATGATTAAAAACTTGAATTTCAATCTTTAACCAATTAGAAACGAAGTGGACTTGCAGAATCAGAAACCAGCATGCACTTTTACTTGTTGAACCCTTATGTGACACCTACCGGTTTTTCTAAACAGCATGTGTTTAGTTCGGTTCGTTCCTTCCCACCGACTCACCGTGTCACGGGGGCATTGTGTGTGTGTGTGACAATCCATATCTTTTTATTTTTCTCCTACATCAACATGTTGAGAAAAATGAAAGCAACATCCTTTTGTTTCACTAACTGCAGTTAGTAATGGGACTGCAATAGCATTGTCGCGCAATAACAAATCTATAAATATAAAATTGATTTTCTATGTGTGTATGTTCTCTATACAAATCTACAATTTTAGATCTATCGTCGCCAAATTTTGCATATATACCAAATGGTACCCGACTAGAACGATAGGCTACTTTAAAAGTTCACCAGAGCAGGGCATGTGCCCGAAATGGGCAAAAAAATATGTCGGGCAACAATGGTGTTTTAGGGCCCCAAAAATCACTTTCGGAACGTATACTTTGGTTACCGTGGTTCCCTAGCAATGCGTTCCAGAAGTGTATAATATACACATATATACGCATACACTGTATATGCCTTTACAATGGTTTGTCACCTTTTCAATCCTCCCAGTAATGAGACTTTTTGAATAGACGTCAGAATAATCATCAGCATCACTTTGAGGGTCAGACAAAGGATGATTCCCCCCCATAGAAATCAGTGCTAAAGTTGCCGATTTTACTGTAGAAATGTGGAAATTTATTGGCATTTTCCGCCACACATCAATAATTTTAAAAATTCTCAATTTTTGAAATATTGACTTCGCTTAGAGATATACGAAGCCCTGGAGATTAAATATTAAGTAATTATCCGTACCTATATATATCTTCTCAAGCATGAAAATTAATGTCTCCGTATTGCCTTTTGATATTCAACTGGATAAATTCATGTGGGTTAAGATATTTTAAAATGAATTATATGGGCCCGTAAAAAAGTACATTGAAAAAATTCCACAGCTTTAATAAAGCGTTTTCTGAAGTAGGAACAGGCAGAGATGGATAACTTGAAGTTCAGGGGGGGGGGGAAGAATCGAAATACCTAGTGTGCCCCTTAAAAACAGTGGGGGGGGGGGGAATGCAGGGTGTTTCAAAAAGAATCCCCCGATTTCAAATGCGCATATTACGAAAAATATTGACACTTACGATAAATTTTATATTACATGGCTGATCATAAAGTTTTTTTACAAATCAAATTAATGGTGCTCAATATGTCCACCTTGGGATAAACTGTACCACCGTTGCCAATATATTCAAACAATTTTTTTCTTTCTCTCTGCATTTTCTTTCAAATGTTGTGAAATATGTAATTTAATTGTAAACTCTAATTTGTATAGTTTTATCGTAATTGACTGGGGACATAAATTATGTTACGTTATGTTATGTTGCTATATATTCGCACAGTTGGGGAGGGGACTTCCACGGGTATTACTGTACATTCTTCCCACATACGTAGGTATGATTCGTAAAGACGTTGGGCGATAATATACTCGCGCCTTACGCACCGAAGGATGTTTGGAGGTGTCGCGAGTTCGACACCCGATTCGTCCTGCCAGAAACTTTCTTGACGCGGAGGTGCAACAGACACGGTGATCACATGACGAAAGAAACACAGCATGACCACACAAGATGTCTCACACCGATGGGGGGGGGGGGGGGGGGTTAACGCCAGGGCCGTCTTAAGAGCATCATGGATCCCCCGGGACAAGTGATTTTTCTGAGACCCTACCTAGCAAATTTTCGAAAAATGCAACTACTTCTCATTTTTCTGAGGCCCATCTTCTCTTGAGGCTCTGTTCCCATGCGTTAAGACGGCGCTGTTTAGCGCACCAATCCCCCCCCCCCCAGTAAGCACAAAAAAACGCTGCCGCTCGGAATCGGCAACAAATTCTGTAAAAAAAATGAACGGGTGCGACAAAAATGATCAAACAGAAGACATAAATCTTCCTGATAAGAAAGATTAATGTAATGCCGATGGATGATATATAAGAGGCCTTTTTTTAATACCCAGTTATTCGAGGTTAAAACAAAGTACTCTTAACATAATTCTGTACATAATACACGAAACTTTGTCAAAAGGGGGGAATTCACAGTTGTGTCGTGAATGAGCAAAACAATTTCATATCACACCGCAGAATGTCCCTTTCACAAGAGCCTTTCGAGTTCCCTCGAGGTGCGGACGTTGTCATAGACGTTGTCGTAGTACTCTTCCGGTTCGTCGTCCGAGTCGGTGTCACGGTAAGTGAGTTCGTCCGAGGACCAGTGGTCGAGGGTTTCCTTGTGCAGTTCCAGAGCCATCAGGTTCGGGAAGATCGAATCACAAATGGAGCAGCCGTAGTGTCGCTTCTTCTGCTGGTGTTCCAGGAGCAGTCGGATGGAGTAGAAGGCTCGGTCGCATACGTTGCACGTCAGATCCTCGTCTGAAAACAGAAAAAAACATTCAGTTTCATCAAACTTAAATGAGTTACTTTGAAGATCAATCCACATCTAGGAGGTCCTTGCGAATCAAGTTTGCGATGTGACCCACAGCTCGATAAACCCTGGCTGTAAATGTATTCGTACGATCTTTCTCAGAAGTCCCGGCGAATCGAGTTTTGGACGGGACTCGTAGCTAAAGAGACCC
Source organism: Pholcus phalangioides (assembly GCF_987345545.1). NCBI lineage: Eukaryota > Metazoa > Arthropoda > Arachnida > Araneae > Pholcidae > Pholcus > Pholcus phalangioides. Next base: position 16,193,819 of record NW_028301595.1, read on the forward strand.
CTGGCTGTTAATGGATTTGAACGACCCATCTCGGAAGCCTTGCGATCCAAGTTTGGGTCGCGACCCATAGGTTAAGAACCCCTGGCTTATCTGAGAGAATCACATATTCTCTTAGTTGTGAAAATGCTACAACGTCGGAAAAAACACTGTTTCAAGTCTTTTACCCGAGTTTTTTTACAGTGAAACCTCTCGTAACGAACAGCCCCCTTTTAGCGGACACCTTCCGTCTTAAGAGTGTCACGGGCCTCTTGTCCAAATAGTTTTTCTGAGGCCCTACCTAGAAAATTTACTTGCTTACTACCGAAAATTCCGACCAGATCTCATTTTTGTAAGGGCCCTTTTCTCTTGATACCTCCCGGGCGGTGCCCGTGTGTCAAGACAGCACTAGTTAACGGACACTTTTTTTAAAATTTTGTCAATGGGCTTCAATGCATTTTACTATCTATTAACGGACACTCCCCCAAATAACGGACAAAGTTTTCTTTCCTAAAAGGGTGTCCGTCATCGAGACGTCCCACTGTACCAAGATCGCGTATGCACAGACAGCTGCTTTTCGCAGTAGTTGCGCTGACTGCCAGAGTGAGGACGTCGTGGTCAGCCGAAGTTGGTTTTCTGTAGTTTTCCAACTTTGAGGGGAAAATGCAAGCCGATTCCCATTAAAAAAAGTCTTTTCCCCAGAGAGCAATCAGTCAATTGAATAGAAATAGAATATTATACGAACAGAACAGAAACGACTAAAACATCATACAGCAGGGCTGGATAAATCTGTTGCCCTCACATGCAGAAGGAACAAAGACCAAACTTTAAAAGACAGGCAATTTTTCCTGGGGGAGGGGCCTAAAAATTTGTGGGCCCTGGCAGGGCCGTCTTAAGAGTATCTTGGGCCCCCGGGCCAATTGATTTTTCTGAGGCCCTACCAAACAACTTCTCGAAAATTTCAACCAGATCTGATTTTTGTGAGGCCCCTCTTCTCTTGAGGCCCGTGGGCCCATGCCTTAAGACGGCACTGGGCCCTGGGCATGAGCCCCGCTTGTCCATACGAGATGTCATACATACAGTCACTGTTCATAACGTAACAAATTTTGGCGTACACCCAAACGGGCGAAATGTTCACAAGATTTGGTCGGCAACATTTTACCAGAGATAATAACCACGAAAATAATAGGACTAAAATATAACCATAGGGGCGAGAAGTTTGCTGCCAAAAGTTTCGCATCACCGGACATTATGTCGAGACGAAAATATTTTTGTCCCGAATGTCGTAGTGCTTTTCCTTTCATGTTGTGACATGTTGGATGCCGTCCAAGTAACGGGAGTAGGAAATTGTGACTTTTGTGATATGGCACGTGAATTGGGATAGGTGTACCGTAATTACATCCGAGGAAATAAATAGCAGTTTTTGAAGCAACAGGAATAGAAAATTAAGTGCCGCAGTGGAAGAATCGAGAGTCATATTCAAATGGTGCTGTGGGGGGGGGGGGGGGGGTGACGCAGCAGTTCAAAGTGCCCTGATGCAGGCATGGGCCCCTACAAGGGTGGGGCTGGCAGGGCTCTAGCCCTGGGACAAAAATTGTCATCATTTTTTATTTTTCATACTATAAATTCACTATTAAAAGGCCAGTGAAAAGTCTGGCTTGAGGGCCTGAAAAAGATCGCAGCCTAAGGGTCCTGCTCCAAGATGTGGACGGGGGGGGGGGGGGCATAGACACAAGACTGCTGGAACATCTGAGCACGATCTATCGTGATCAACGGCAATCGTAGGAAGCATTTGGGGGAAGGGGGGGGGGAATTCCATCACAGGCGAATTAATTGTTTTGTCACCATTTTTCCCATTCATCGTCTAATTTTCTTGGTGTGTCACTCATTCTTCAAATCTGCCACTATAGGCAATACTTAGCTCCTACTTCCGTATACGCCACTGTCTCCAAATCGACTATTGGTCACTCACATACTTGCACACTTTCTTGGTTACTCACATACTTGCACACTTTCTTGGTTACTCACATACTTGCACACTTTCTTGGTTACTCACATACTTGCACACTTTCTTGGTTACTCACATACTTGCACACTTTCTTGGTTACTTACATACTTGCAGACTTTCTTGGTCACTCACATACTTGCAGACTTTCTTGGTCACTAACATACTCGCACACTTTCTTGGTCACTGGTAAAAAGTGGTAAATTTTTTTTTTCAGCATTTATCAAATTTACCGACGACGCTTAATATATTATGCGTAATCGTCGGTAAAAGTGGCAAATTTAGTGAAATCGATTAAACTTATGTATACCAAAATGTGTGATCGGTGATTATGCTTAATAACCGGATTCATCACATTCATCGTAACATACATAACTGGAATAAAACTAAAGTTCCATCATTTTTTTTAGACAGAAAATTAATCTGAATACAAATATCATTAAAAATTTAAATATTCAACTCCATATTTTTATAATACACAAGGATTCAAACGCAAGATACGGGGGGAAAAAAACGGAACTGAAAATAAATATTAAAACATAATAACGGAGAGGAAAAAACACTTCATTCAAAAACTGGGAAGAGGGATAACTTTTCTTTTGGTGTTTTTAGAACTATTCTAAAGTAATGACCTTTGGCGAATTCAGGCGCCTCCCTTAAAGAAAATTAAATTCCGAAGCGTAGGACATTAATATCCCCCAGGAAAAAGAGGAGCAGCAAGAAAATACACACACGGAAGTGAATATATATTTTCCTCCAGGAGGAAGTCGAACAAAGAATTCTCATTAAGCTGTGAAGGAAAAAAATATAGAAAAGTAGATAGAGGAGAATAATAATAAGGCGATAGAAGTAGAAAGAAAAGAAGCAATTCCTCTGGTACTTCCTGGCTTCCGCTTCCGTATTAGATACACGAGCCCTCCTCGTCTTGTTTGCCTCATTTGTGTCCTCTTGTTTTAGAACTTGAAATTAAAACGCTTTAATTAAGTGTTCCGATACCTCGATCGCGACGAGTTTTTCTCTCCTCCTCGCAGTTACGAGGAGGTTTTTTTACATTAAACTGTCAGATCCGCTTGTAAGAAACCACCTTTTGTTGTTAATGACATCACGGTGATGGGGTGAAAAAAAAAAAGGTGAAATTAGAGTGGTTATTCATTTTGTCAACGCGAGTGCTTTGGCGCAACAATGGATGAGTTTTTGTCCGTTTTTTTAATAGAAGTGAGAGAGGGAAAAGGAAAAACAAGAGGGAATGAAATAAAAATAAAGACGGAGCAAAGATAAGAGAAAGTGAAAGATGGAAAAGAAAATGATAACATTGAAAGAAAGCGAATGAAGAATACAATATAAAATGAGAGAAATATTGAGAGAAAATGAGAAAGAAAAGGGCAGGTGGGGCGGGGATAAGGAGAAAGAGATGGAAAAGGAGAAAAAAGGAGGAGTAGGAAGAAAGGGTTGGAACTAAGACAAGGATGTAGAGCAGTGATTCCCAACGTGGGCGTTAACGCCCCCTTGGGGGCGCTGGAATGTTCCAGGGGGGCGGTAGAAGCTACGGGTATAACATAGGATCCTATGGGTTAGATTGCGTTGGGGGGCGCTGGGAGAAAAAAAATTTCTGAAGAAGGGGGCGATGAGACAAAAAAGGTTGGGGAACTATGATGTAGAGGGATAACATAGATAAGGACGAAGATAACGTGGAAAGAAAAATAAGAGAAGAAAGATGAAGATTTAGAAAATTTGAGAAGAAGAAAGAAGACAAAAAATAAGAGGAGGAAGAACAATAGAAAAAACAAGAGAAGAAGGAAGAAGAACAGAAAATGAAGAAAAAGGAAGACGAAAATAGAAATATGATAAAAAAGCAGAAATGTTGAGGAAAAAAAAATAATGAGGGTGAAAAAATGATAGGGAAAGGGGAGAAGTGAAAAAAAGAATAGAAGAGAAAGATGAATAAAATGATGGAAAGAAAGACCAAGGGAGGTGAAAAAAAAGTGCGAAAAAAATGAAAGGAATGAAAAAAATGAAAAATGGAATATATATATTAAAGAGGATAAGTAAATTGCGAAAGAGTTAAGTAAATCTAAGAAGCAGATTAGAAGAAGGATAAAGAAAGTGAAAAAATTCGAAAAAAAGGGAGAAGACGGTGGGGGAAAACTACGGGCAGGGAAAAAAGTTGAAGAGTGAAAAAGAAAAGAAAAATAACAATGTAAAAAATTAATAAGGTAAAAGGAAAGGGGGCGAAAAAATTATATAAGAGGAAAGATGAAAGATGACAAAGGGGGAAAGATAAAAAACTATAAAATGAAAAGATAGAAACAAGAGGGAAGAATTAAAAGAAAAAAAAATTAAAACACAAGGGAAGAAACAAAGATAAAAGGTAAAAAAGGAAAGATAGAAAAGTAAAAGAGAAAAGACAAAAGTGAAAAGAAAAGATAGAAGTAAAACAGAAAGCTAGAAAAGTAAAAAAGAAAAGATTTAAAAAGTAAAAAATAGAAAACAAAAAGTGAAAGAAAAGGTAGAAAATAAAATATAAAAAGGTAAAAAAGAAAAGATAAAAAGTAAAAAAAGAAAAGATAAAAGTAAAAAAGGAAAGATATAAAAGTAAAAAAAGGAAAGATATAAAAGTAAAAAAGAAAAGATAGAACAGCAAAAAGATAGAAAAGCAAAAAGAAGAGATAAAAAGAAGGAAAGATAAAAAGAAGAAAAGATAAAAAGAAGAAAAGATAAAAAGAAGAAAAGATAAAAGTAAAAAAGAAAAGATAGAAAAGCAAAAAGAAGAGATAAAAACAAGAAAGATAAAAAGAAAATATAAAAGTGGAAAGGAGAAGATAAATAACTTAAAAAGAAAAGGTGGAAAGAAAGGGAAGAAAAAAAGATAAAAAGTGTAAGAAAAAAACGATGGAAATGAGAGGGAAGAAAAAAGATAAAAAAAGTAAAAATAAAAGGAAACAAAAGTGACGAAGAAAAGATTAAAAAGACGTAAGAGAAAAGGCGGGAAAAAGAAAAGCATAAAGATGCAAAAGAAAGTATTAAAATGTATTTCCTGATAAAAATAGATATAAATAGAAGTACTTTTATTTCCTTTCAAACCGAGCACAACTCAGGTCTTTCACCATCTACGGACGATTTACTGCCTAGCGAACTGTGCCGGAAGTGTAACTGCATGTGTGTGTGCATCTAACAGTCTGAGCGCGTATGTAGCGTTGCGTTTGATTTTTTTTTCTTCCGTGCTGCCATCTATATTTCAGAAGTGAAGTGAGTGATGTGTTATGATTGAATTACATTTATACTGTTTGTAGGTCTGTTGCTCTCTGTGGCGGGACTTTTTTAAAGGGGGAGATCGGCTCGTATTCGCGACTTGAAGTTGGGAACCACAGTGCATGCAGGGTCTGGAAGGGCTATCAAGACATTGTGGAGTCGTGCTAAAAAAAGAAAAAAAAAATAGCCGATCAATTGCAAACCAGCCGCTATCGGCTCTACAATAGCAACGTTGGGAATGGGATTCATGGCTGACATGGGCAGAGATACGGAGAAGGGGGCATGGAGGGCATTGGCCCTTCACATTTTGGGGGAGGGGCTGACAGGGCTCTAGCCCTGGGGCCCTCATCATTTGGTCTCCTCATCATGGTTCTCATCATTTTTTGCTTTTTCACGCTCTAAATTAACTACAGAAGGGACCCGTTAAAAATCTGACCGAGGGGCCCGCAAAAGATCCCAGCCTAGGAGCCCCGCTACAGGATGTGGGAAAGAAGGGGGGAAAAGAAATTTTTAAAGGACAAAAACAAATACAAAAATAATGTTTTCCAGAAATTTCGTCTAAAGTTTTCAAACTGATGGCGTTTATACACCGAATTCCGTCGTAGAAATGCATAAAATGACAAGAAATAAAACAAAATAGATAAAAATAACGTCCCAAAGGGGATTCGGAAAAATAAATATCGGGAATATCGGGAAAACAGAGGGTGTACGACAGAGAAAACGTACACGTGTCTTATATTGAAAACAAAATAAAATATTGGAAAATAAATATGAAATATTTAAAGGGAAAAAGAATACATAAGAAATGGGGTAAAATATTCAGTAGTGTTTAGAAGAAATATAGAGATGATTCTCAAGTTATAATATAAATAAGAACTAAAAAGAACAGTAGACATGAGATATAATAAAATATACAATACAGTCGAATCCCGTTTTAACGAATACCGTCATAGCGAAAAAAATGTCGTTTTAACGAACACTTTTCCAATCCCCCAGACCGTTTTTAAAGGAACATTCCAAAAACCTGGAATTCCTTTCTATTCTAAATTTCGTTGTAACGAAGCGAGATTTTTCCGGTCTCTTGGAGTTCGTTATAACGGGATTCGACTATTTTTAATGAATATATGTCCATATGAATAAATTTGGAGGTACTTTTTGTCTTATCAAACATTTTACAAAATATTTGGAATTATATTTTCATAAAAAAAAAAGTGAAAAAATATTATATCCCGTTATAACGTACTCCAAGAAACCAGAGAAATCACTTCGTTACAAAGGAATTCCAGATTTTTTACATTGTTCATATTTAAACTTATCTGAGAGATTGTAAAAGTTTTCGTTAAATCGAGGTTTTTTCCACTGTAACGGTATTCGTGAAAACGGGATTCGATTGTATAAGAACTTTTTATTACTATTTTATTATTAATATCTAATTTGTTGATTCAAATTCAGTCAAGTACATTTTTTGAAACCGGATAAACTAGTTTTTACGTATTTAAAGCTGTTTTTTTCCCGAATTTCACCGTATTTCTATTCGATCTTACTCCTTGGGGGTGGGGGATATGAGGGGCAGTTGCCTGAGCTGGTGTTCGTGGTGACCACCAGAGGAGTTTGAGAGTAACTGGTTGAGCTGACTTACTTGATGAAAACAAGATTTCGCTCGTTCTCACGCATACAATTGATCACAATTTCCAAATTTTATATCATCCACCCCCCCCCCCCCCCTCTTGTGGCTTTTGCAGTTGCGAAATTATTTACTTCAATCTGAGTTCTTCTCAGGCTTTAATTTCTGAGGCCATGACCAAAGCCACCCGTCTCTGTCCAAATTCTCTCTCCTCATACACAACACAAACCATACGCACATCAACTTGACTACCAAAAAAATACAGTCTTCCCCTCCTTTAACCTTCTTCAATAGACCTATCTGAGCCCGTCTATATTCCCACAATTGGCCCATAGGGCTGGGCATGGGGGAATAACTCTGATTCGGGTCTGGCTTCGCCGTATTTCGAGTGTTTGAGTATCTGAGGGAATAATGCGTTCAGAAACATGGAATCTTTTTTGTTGGCATCAGAAGAGACCTGGCAAAAAACTTTCTAATTGGGTTTTGGGGCACACGGGGACTGTATGGAAAGTTATTATTTTTTTAAAATTTTAATAACTGTACAACCCCGGGAAACATCAGTACTATACGCTATTTGAAACCTTTTTCTAATTGGAAGTATACCTTTATAGGATCAACGGTTCGCCAGTAAAATGTCATATCACCTGTTTGCTATGCATTCTGTATCATGGCTTCCACAAGGGTGGGACTTATATGGCTACAGCCCTTGGGCCCGGGACGATTTTCTCATCATTTCTTGTTTTTTCACGCTATAAATTCATCATGAAGGGGCCCGTGAAAGATTCCAGCCTAGAGGCCCTGCTCCAGGATGTGGGGGTCCACGTCCTGTATAGTCGTGAATGGGCCAAATTTCGAGGATTATAGTATATGTTATACTCTCCACACAGAGCAACAGACCTCCTACAAACAGTACAAATAATAATTCAGTCATAACACACCACCTCACTTCCCTTCTGAAATATAGATGGCGGCACTGAAAAATCAAACACAACACTACATATGCACTCAGACTGTTAGGTACACACACAGTTACACTTCCGGTTCACAACTCACTTGGTAGTAGTAAATCGCACATAGATGGCGATAGACCTGAGTTGTACTCGGTTTGGAAGAAAGGAAGTATATTTTATACAAAGTTCGTTCGCGAGCAGGCCCATCGCCAGAAATTTCGTTCGACGAGAGGGGGGGGGGACCACTTTCATTTCGGGGATGGGGGGGACCAAAGTGATAGAACAGTAGATTTGGCCATCTTTCTTCGGTCATTTTCTCACATTTCAGAGGGGGGCGGGGCATACCTTCAAGTTCCCCCCCCCCTCGCTACGGTCTTGCGCTCGAGTGTATATAGCGCGTGTTCTTGCGTCTAAAAAGGATTTCCATCTTGTGTGTCTTCACCTGGTCTGAGATATCCTTTTGTTTTCCATTCGAGAAAGATTCAAAATCGATTTTTTTTATAGACTTTTCCTAGTTCAGAGTTTTCTTCGACCTCCCTCTCAAGAGGAAAAACGAATCGAAGACGTTATAAACGCGGAAATTCACGGAGGTAACAGTATACGGCGTGCGGGGAGGGGGAAGCTGACCTTTTTATCGATAAGAGACTATAATGGAGTCATATTTCGACAACAAGAGGCAGAATGTTAAACGACAAAAGTTGACAGCTACGTACGTACGTAAAAATATCTTTAGAATATTTTATTGGATGGTGGCCAAAGAAGTCTCAAAAAGTTTCAGGGGAGTTGTGTAATAAATTTCACAAGGGGGAAGGGAACATGCAAAAGAAAACTGTCCCATCATCTCATTCCTAGTTTGGACTGTAATGCCCTAGATGGCGTTAACTTTTTGAACGCCTTATTTATCACTGAGAGAGGGGAAAAAAAAATCAACTGGTGTCGAGAGTCATGGGAAGTGAGTAGCAGCAACTGTGATTTGATAGTGTGCCAGGAAATGCTTCACTTCGCAATGCCGGATGGCGTTGTTATGAACGTTGTTGCTTAGACAGTTCCTAGATCGTTCGGAGCTGTACATAACCGCGATGCTCGTAGTGCAGAGGCAGTGGTGCATTTACAGGGTGGCTTAGCGGGCTATAGGCCAGGGCGGTGCAAGTTTGAGCTGAGGGATGAGCGGCCGAGAAAACTAGAATGGGAGAAGAGCGGCGAAATCATAAACCAACCTCTGCCCCCTAGTGCAGGCATCTTCAACCCGAGCAATGAAATACCCAGAGTGCTCGATGCTTGTATTAGATTGCAAGCTCGCGGGAACTTGATCAAAGTTCCAATTAAAACACTTTGTTAAAAAATTGCATTCAAGGATTGAAATCATCCTCATTTCATGCATTCGTATGTTAAACTTGGCGTAAGGGTGCTCGCGACTGGCTTAGAGAGTGATGGATCAGGTCAGTGGGTGAATTAGAGCAAGCCTTGATTAATCAAAAAGTAATTTAGGTGCTAATTTTCTAGTCGCCATGGTGACCTGGCACCTGAAATTTGTCAAGCGCTGACTTAGAGCGTGTGAATGACCAAAATAGAAATCCAGGAATTGAGAGACCAGGTCGGTGAGCGATCAAAAGCGTGACGTAGAACCGGTGCAAGCTTTTGAATAAGCAAAAGCGTGACTTAAAACTTGTGTGAAAGTATGTTAATGACGAAAAGAGTAACCTACAGAGCGAGGGACCTGGTCAGTGAGCTATCAAACGCTTGACCTAGAGTGTACGCAAGCACGTGAATATAAAAAAAGAGTAACCTAGAGAGTGAGAAACCACGACAGTAAGCGATTGAAAGCGTGATGTAGAGTGGGTGCAAGCATGTGAGGGACCAGAACAGTGTGCGATAATGTGAATGACCAAAAGGATGACGTAGGGAATGTGTGAGCATCTGAGTGACCAAAACAGTATGCCAGCATGTAAGAGATTCAAAGAGTGACTTACGGACATATAGACGTATTCTCAGGAGCGGGAGGCCAAGCCGTCTTAACAAATGGGCCCACCCGGACACGACCCGGGGGCCTCAAGAGAAGAGGGGGCCCCACAATAATGAGATCCGGTTGAAATTTTCTATAATTTACCAAATTTACCAGGTAGGGCCTCAGAAAAACCTCTTGGCCCGGGGGCCCATGATGCTCTTAAGACGGCCCTGGTTATTGCTAGCGGCTAAATAGTCAATATGCCTCTGTGCTGAGGTAGATTAAGGAAGGTCATCCACTAAAAGCTACTACGAGCGACAACAACTCGCTTGTATGCACCTGATTACTACAGCGGTCTCGCGCATTCACGCAACTTGCTCAGTGACTTGTTTTTGCTCTTTATAGCTTCTAGCGGATGACCGCCCTTCTCCCATTCTAGCCACGTACGTCCCCCCCCCCCACAATTTATAGTGTGATTTTTTTAAATAGTAATCGTCCTGTGAGCCCCACTGACATGGCCCTTTGCTCTCTAGGTCACTCTTTTTGGTCCACATCGGCCCGGTTCCTCACTCGAAAGAGCACTCTTTCGGTCGTTCACAGGCTTGCACACTGCTTCGGCTAACAACGTGCTTGCACAGGCTCCAGGCCAAAGTTTCTCAAAATTCTGTCACCCTAGTGCTCCCTTGCCTTGGTCAACGTTTATCCGCGGCTACCGATTAGAAAAGTCGAACAAAGAACCCTCCAAAGCACCGAATAGGCACACATTCATTTCCCTCACGAGGGTGGGGCTGAAAGGCCTCTAGCCCCGGGGACCGGAACAATTAAAATTTTTTTGTTTTCATGCAAGTCACGAAAAGAAGGGCCCACGAAAGTCTAGCTTGGTGAAAGGGGGGGGGGACAATCAAAAAAACCCAGCCTAGGGGCCTTGCTCCAGATGTGGGATCCATGCACATCGATATCCCCAGCTCACCGCGATGCCCCTTGACAAATGTTGCTGACGCCCCCTATGAGCCAAGATGTTCAGTTTGAGAACCACTACTCTAGGCAGGAGCGTACGCGGGGGGGGGGGGGGCGAAGGAAAATATCATCATATGGTATTTTAATGAATTTCTGTTAATTTTAATGCTTTTTGTAGGTTGGGTTGGTAACTCAAAATTTCTCTGGAAGAAATTCTTTGTGTCCCCAGGCCTGTGTACTGTATGTACATTCCTCGCTCTAGGTCACAATTTTGGTCACTCACGTGCTTGCACACTGTTTCCGTCACTCACATGCTTGCACACTGTTTTCGTCACTCACATGCTTGCAAACTCTTTAGATCATACGCGTTTGGTAGCTCATTGATCTCTAGTCCCTCTTTCCATATTTTTCTAAGCAAGGTGAATGGTGAATTTATGAATTTACCGCCTGGAGGGGGTTATACACATTTTGTCACCCTTCTACCATACTAGGCAAATTTTTCTGATTCCTCATTCTCCATTGAGTGAGCTGGTGAGTAACCAAGAGAGCAAGTTAGCGACTCAATCAGTGAAAAAATAAGCGAGTTAATGCGTCAACAGATGAGTGAGTGAGCGGATATACAACCAAGATGAATTATTGGCTGTTAATTTTCTACTTCGGTGAATTTTTTTGTTGGCGAATTATTGGCTCATCGCTTGATACTTTTTTTCACGGCTTGGCCGTATATGATATTTACACACTAGACATTCAGAAAAATACTACAGATACGAGGTTTACTCAAAAAGTATCCGACCATGATTTTACTCATCAGCGGTCTCTGCTGGCGACTACTACTCCACCGCTCACCAAACTCCGGCCATATCGTTATACTGCAATTTATTGCCGTTAACGAGTTGGATTAGAAATGAAGGCGCCGTCTATCGGTGGTAGCCTCAAGCTCATTAGGGTAAATAGGTAAATATCTTGTTATCTATATACTTCCCCGGTTTGAACCTGGGACCTGACGACATCCTTCGCGTTGGCAGACGAGCATCTTACCACCACGCCACTCGTTCGCAGTCTGCCGGAGGCTGGCAGCGTCTGCAGGCAAGAAAAATTTCAAGCTTACGCACACTAGGATTACCTACATACGTGCACTAAACCACGCTTTCCCAGCTTCACTGGTTCACGCACGAAGAATTATGGTCGGATAATTTGTGAACAAACCACGCACGAAGCGCATCATAAATGACTGGTAAAGAATTGCCCCAAATATCACATAATATCAAAATCAAAGTGTTTTTTAGACTTACCGTCGTCACTTGTGAACAGACCGTATTCGTCCGAATACTCCGTGCTACTGCTCCCGCTCTCGTAGTCTAAGAAGACTTGTTGTGGTAGCTGGGATGATGATGATGACGAGGACGGCATCGAGGTGGACTGGTGATGGTGTGGTGGCTGGACTTGTTGCGCCGTTCCGCTTGCAACAGCAGCAGCTTGTTGGGTGGCTGTGCCGGTTTGCGCGTCGCTCAGGGTCGCCGGTGGTTCCTCCGGTGCTGCGGTGTCACCCTGTAGCCTGCGGTATCCTTTACGGGGCCCCCTGTTGTCACCTATGCTTAATTTCGACAACGCCGATCCCTCGGTAGTCGTAGTGATGCTCTTGGAGCCATTGTAGTTCGTGAATCCAGAAAATTCGTGCAACGTGTAGGCGTCGTCTCCTTCCGCACCTGAGGGTGAAAAACGTATGGTCAATGCCAGACACCTGGGCAACTCGCAAATTGGTCAACGACTTACCACACATTGGCCTTGAACTTTAGATTACACGCCTGAGAAGCCGAGCAGGTAGTCCGGAGACAATAACACTCGAAGAATAGGGTTGCCCTTCAAAACGAGGGAAAATGACGCAGTTTTTAGTCCTTTAACTTCGCGCGATCACATGAATATGTGTCAATACTAGTAAGGTAGATGAGACAGTTATCTAGTACTTTATTATTGTTTAGTGCAGCGGTTCCCAACCTGTTTTGACTCGCGCAGCCCTTTTCAGTATATAATTTCTATGGCGGAGCCCTGTTTGCCTCGAGGAGCCCCTTTTTTGTACATAATTTTTATGGCAGAACCTTGTAGGCCTCTTTTATTTACTTATCTATCAAAAATCTACGGATTAATTTTATTTTCTTCGAGTCGCCGCGGAGCACCGGTTGAGAACCACTGGTTTAGTGTATAAAAAGACACGAGGGGACATCCTGACGCAAGAACGTTGAATGGTCAATCAAAAACGGGCAGGAGCGTGAGAAGAGGGTGCCATCTATATGTAGAGGTGACAAGTACTGCATAAAGTGACGAATACTGGAGTATCGAGAAGACTAGCATGTCAAGTCACCAGTCAGCTGGGTTATTTTTTTTGTCATTCACATGATTCTCCACTGTTTGGTGCAGCCCTCACATGTCTGCACAAACTCTAGATCACTCTTTCTGTTAGTCACTGACCCGGTCCTTGCTCTCTAGGTTCTTTTTTTCTTCTTTCACACGCTTGCAAGCTCTATTAGCTCACTTACAGACCTGGTCCGTAATCTTTAGGTGACCTTTTTTTTAGCCACTTACTGACCTTGACCCTCGCCACCTAGGCAGAGGTGGATTTACGGTTCTACCTCTTTGGGCTGTATAAAAACTTCGGCGCCCTTCAGTCATTCTACTAATTTCTTAACCGATCATTCCTCAAATTTGCCGCCCTGGGCTACACAGCCCTCTTAGCCCCCCCCCCTCCCACTAATAAACGCGCTTCTGGAAACATCCTGTGCAATCATTTTGATAAATTCATTCCTTAATTCTTGTCGTTCTTATAATTACCTTTGGGAGAATATAACATTAACTTCAATTAAAAAGAATTCACTTTGATGAATGATTTCACCGCCCCCTGAGGGAAGAGGAGTAAAAAAAAAAAATCCTATTTAATCCCGAATCCCATTTCTCCTTATTTAGGGGGAAAAAAATCCAAAAGGAATATCCAATAGAATGAAATAGAACGGGAGAAAATAATGGTTAAAATGGATCGATTTCATCATGAATCTTGTCTTCTTTTTTTCCCCATCTGTATTTCTATGTATATTTTCCTCTTTTTGCATGTTATTGCCGGTGTTAATGGAAATTACCCTGAAGGAGAGAAGTTTTGTTTTTTTATCGAAAAACCAATTTGTAATGCGTTTTATTTGATTTTATTCGACTCGTTCCCCGAATGGTTTGATGCAGTTTGTTGTGCCGCGGGATTGGAATGTTTTGAAGATAAATTTGTATTGAATGTAAATTTATTCGCAATCTTTTTTAGGGTGTCTTCAGGTCTTCAAATTTTAACAGGGAACGGCTACTGAGGAGAGCGCGAAAGCACGTGCCTTTCTAGAAAATTTCGCCATCAATTCAAGTTTTCAAATGGATTTGATTAAATTAATGACCACCTCATTATTGCCATTGAATTACATTAAAGGAGCTTGGTAAAACTAAAAAATATACACTCAGTGGCCAAAAAATTATGACCCCCCTCCCCCCACTCAAACCTCGACTTGTCCGTGCAGCACGTGCTCTGACGCGATAATAAACTGGATTTGCTTATAAGAAAAGCTTTCGCCTGGTCAGAAGCATCAGTTAAAGTTGGAATTTGCTTATTCATGGGGAAAGCAAGAGATATGAGTGACTTTGAATCTGGCATGATTGCGGCGCCGGAAAGGGTGGTTCCAGTATCTCCGAAGCCGCTAACCCTCCTGGCTTGTCTGGTGCAATGGTATCTCGAGTCTTTAAAGAATGGCAGCTAAGCCAAAAAAATTTGAGTGGAAAGCAGAATAGTGAGCCGAAATCGCTTGTGAATGAAGAAGGTGCCAGGCGACTGACACTCGCATTGTGTGCAGCACTAAAAGAGCTACAACGGAACAAACTGCAGCGCAATACATCTCAGGATCATCGCAAAGCATATCCGTTGGCTCTACAACGACGGATCTTGAAATGGATCGGTTTTAATAGCGGGCTACCAACAAGAGTTTCTTTGACTTCGCTGCAAAACCGCAAAGAAAACGGCTTTTGCGGGCTAGAGAACGCCGAAATTGGACACTTGATAAATGAAAGAAGGTTGCCTGGTCTGATGAGTCAAGATTTTTTTTTCTCCATGACGTTGATGGCAAGATCCGCGTGTGGCGCAAGCAGCACGAAACCATGGATCCCGCATGCCACGTGACAACTGTTCAAGCTGATGACGGCGGAATCACGATGTGGAATCCAATCATTTTCTTGGTATGCTCTTGGTCCCTTATTCCCATTGGAACCATCCGTTAATGCCAGCGCCTACCTCCACATCGTTACCACCCACGTGCACCCGTGTATGGCCATAATGTTTCCTGATGATGATGACTATTTCCAGCAGGACAATGCACCTTTCCACGGGGCTGGAATTATCTCAGATTAGTTTGAGAAACATGATTCAGAGTTTCATTTGCTCCATTGTTCCCTTCTCAGTCACCCGATCTCAACCCAATTCAGCATTTGTGGGACGAAGTGGAAAGGTCTGTTAAAAGCTCCGAAACGCCACCTTCTGATCTGAGGGAATTAAGAGCTGCCACTTCGTTAGCATGGACTAATATTCCTCCTCACTGGTTTGAGCCCTGTTTATGTTGTTTTTTGCCGGTCTAGAAGTTATTTCTTCTGTTTATGTGCTTTTGGTCGGTCTGTTTTTCCTGTTTATTTGTTTTTTTTGCTGGTATACGCAAATTATTTGTACTACTTTTATGCTTTTGGCAGTTCAATTTTTTTTTTCTCTGAGCTGTATAGTTTTTGCTACCCTCAAATTACTTCTCCTATTTACGTGTTTTTTACCGGTGCCAATTCTTTTTCTCTTAATTATTCATTTTTTGCCGGTCCCCAAATTATTCCTCCTACTGATGTATTTTTTTATGCCTGTCTTCAAATTATTTCTCTTCATGAACTTTTTGCTCGTCTTCGTTATTTCTACTGTTTATAATTTTTTGCCGGTCCACGAAGTATTTCTCTAGTTTTCCAGTGAAATGAAGTATGTCTCCTATTTCATTATTTTTTGCCAATCCAAAAATTATTTCTTTTTATGCATTTTTAGTTGGCCCAAAAAATTACTTCTATTTTTTTTTTTTTTCCAAATTATTTCGCAAATTATTTCTCATGTTTATGTGTTTTTTTTCCCAGTCTGAAATTTTTCTCCTATTTATTCATTCATCTTTTCACCAGCCACCAACGTAAAACTCCCACCGGTTCACAAAAATTTCCAACAGTCCGCAGCAGGGGCGTAAGCAGGATCGACCTTTGGAGAAAAGGGCACAAATTTTTTTTTTTCCCCGAGAACGGTTTGAGTTCATTTCCCCCACAAGGGTGAGGCTGGCAAGGCTGTAGCCCTGGGGCCCCGGAACAGTTACCATTATTTTTTGTTTTTTCATGCTATAAACTTTTGGTTCGAACAACCCACGGTTCTCTTACGAGTTGAATGGTGTCACTATCCCGGATGCAACTAGGGTCGCCGATTTGGGAATTCTCATTGACGAGCGGCTTAGGTTTTCTGAACATTGTTCAGCGATGGTCAAAAAAGCGAATAGAATGCTTGGTTTCATTTTCAAAAAAGGTCTCTTCTCGTTCTCCTAAAGTCATTCTTCCGCTTTTTCGAGGCTTAGTTCGTCCTGGACTGGAGTATGCTGTAAGGTTTTGGAGACCATACCTACAGAGGGACATAGACTTGGTTGAAGGGGTGCAGAGAAGAGCTACGCGTGTCTTTATTGGCACACGGGGCTTGAATTATGAAGAGAGAGACTTCATTTTTTGAATATGTTATATAGGTGTCGAGGAGATATGATCGAAGTGTTCAAAATTTTCAACGGTATGGATAGGATGGACCATGAACTTTTAGTACACCGCCAATCGACTGCTTTTACAAGGCCAGTATCGATTGGTAAGGGACAATGCAAGGCTATGGTGTCCCAGGGAATTTTTCTCTAATAGGGTTGTTAATAACTGGAATAGCTTACCCCCGGAGGTAGTAAATTATAACACGTTTGAAAAGAAATACGATAAACATGTTGGGGTAAATCGAGAAGCTATTCATACTTGGAATAAGACAACCATAAGTATTCTTTATGGGCATTGTATAATACTTTATCATGTGTATATATTGTTTATAATTTTTGTTAATTGTATTTTTAATTGGGTTGCTGTATTTTTGAAATATATGACATCCATATTTTTATGGGCACCTTTTTCTCAGCCACCTCGTTGGGCATTTTGCCTGTTGTGGCGTTGTATTTGTATAAACTCACTATAGAGGGGCCCGTGAAAAGTCCTGCTTGGGGGACCGGAAAAGATCAAAGCCTGGGGGCCCTGCTCGAGGATGTGGGGGCCATGGTTTAGTTACCACCTTTCAAAAAGCATTTAAATTAACATTAAAAATTGGTAAATATAACATATAAATAGTATTTTCTTTCGATATTTCATTCTTTTTTCTCACCGAAATGCAAATTTTTTCTCCTTATTTTTTGTATTTCTTCGGAGTGCGCCTCCTCCCATGCGTACTCTTCTGGTCCGCAGTTGTAAAAACTTTGAATATCATTGGTATGGAGTGTACTTCCACTGTGGCTGTCGAGTGGTCATAGTAACGTATTTGCATCTCGAGGTCCTGGGTTCGAACCCTACTGGCGCCACAGTGGTGGTCGGCTGAAGTTGGTTATCTGTGGCTCCCGAATTCGCGGAGCGAATGCGAGCCAATCTCCCCGTTAAAAAGTCGCACCACAGAGCAACAGGCCCACAAACGGAACAGATATTCAATCTCTCTCATTACACTTCACTCACTTCAATTCTGAATTATAGATGGCAGCAGTGCCATAACTAGGCAGGTGCAACAGGCGCACCCGCACAGGGCCCACTTGGAAGGAGGCCCCAGAATGGGACTAAATGGCTCATTCTGGGCCCAAGCAGGTTCCCTAAATGCAAATTTTTGCACAGGACAAGAATGGATAGTTACTACACTGAAAAATCACACACAACACTAGATACGCACTCAGACTGTTAGGTACAGACACTTACATTTCCGGCACAATTCACTAGACAGTAAATTGCCCATGGCGATAGACCTGAGTTGTGCCAACACTACCTGTAGAAGAAGCCCTCCGCACGAAACTTGTGCCGTCACTGAAGAAGACCATTTCATCTATAGCCCCCACTATATGTAGTATACCTCAAAAAAAAGGGAAAGATGGCGCATACATCGGCCTGCTATATCCAATGGCTATAGGTGAGAAGATAGCCTTCTTCTGTGACGTCACGAGCTTCGTGCGGAGCCCCTCTTCTATAAGTGGTGTTGGTTATACTCGGTTTGAAAGAAAGAAAGGTCTATAGCGTACTAGTATTTGAGAATCTCGATCACGTCATCGCTATGAAAGGAAAACGTAATCCACAAAACCATTGACTGTAGGTCCTTCCAAAATATTTCTCATATAAACTGACTAGTATAGAACGCATACAGAAGAAGATTATCACTATTATTATTATTATTTTTTTTGTCATTTAACGACGGTAAATC
The DNA here is from genome assembly GCF_987345545.1 of Pholcus phalangioides. Classification (NCBI taxonomy): domain Eukaryota; kingdom Metazoa; phylum Arthropoda; class Arachnida; order Araneae; family Pholcidae; genus Pholcus; species Pholcus phalangioides. The sequence continues at coordinate 16,212,077 of NW_028301595.1, forward strand.
ATTTTTATATGTTTTTTTTCTCTACCGTCTCTTCCATTCTTTTCGGTCATTTTGTTCATTGCTTTTTTGGGAATGGTGGAATTATGTCGAAGAGAGAGAGAGAAAGAGGGCCATTATCGTGGCCTCCGAATGTCACGGCAAATCATTCTTTTTCGCACTTTCCACTGATCGGTTTTTCGTCCCGTTTTTTTATTTTTGCTCTTCCCGTTTTTCTCTCATTGTTTCTGTTTTCCCGTTCCAATCGCGTGAGAGCAAATCTCGAGGTTACATTAAATCGCGGAAAAGAAAAATTGGGGAAAATGTTCGATACTTATTGAAGCATCCATCATCGAAATCATGTCAACATTTACTTGAAGATGAAAATTGCAATTCTAAATGGACACATCATTGCACTGATTATTATCACTGTATAAAAAAAAAAAAAAATGTTATTGATGGAATATGAAATGCATGCAAGTCATTAAATAACATTATTCAACAAAAATACAAATAGCCTGGATCTCGTATTTATCGATATAGTGCAGTTTTTCCATGGCTAAGATCGGATAAATAAATACTATTACTGTATCTTGAAGAAATTAGCTTTTTGTTTTTTTGTGAAAATATGAGTCTACTTTATTTATTGCGAAAAGCAATTTTTGAGAGAAAGATCAGTGGCCGAAAATTGTTACAGAAGCCAAGGGTTGATAAGAGCATTGTTTGAGAAGCGACTTGTTGCTAAGAATGCTGTTTGCAAATCCAATCAGTGTCAGCGGTATTGTTTGAGAAACCAATCGCTATTAGAAGCATTATTTGAGAAGCCAAATGTTGCCAAGAGTATTTTTTTTTTTCATAAAACAAATCGCGCGCTATCAGAAACATTATTTGAGAAGCTATTTGCTATCAGGAGCTAATCGCTTTCAGAATCATTGTTTAAGAAGCCAGTAATTGCTGACAATTGTTTTAGAAGCCAGTAATTGCTGACAATTGTTTTAGAAGCCAGTAATTGCTGACAATTGTTTTAGAAGCCAGATGTTGACAGAGAATTCTTCCAAAGCAACTTGTTTCTAAGAACATTTTTTTGAAAATCAAAACAAAAAGTACCAGGAGTGTTGTTTGAGAAGCCCAATCGCAATCATAAGCATTGTTTGAGAAGCCCAATCGCAATCACAAGCATTGTTTGAGAAGCCCAATCGCAATCATAAGCATTGTTTGAGAAGCTAATTGCTTTCAGAATCATCGTTTGAGAAGCCAGTAATTGCTGACAATTGTTTGAGAATCCGGTAATTGTTGAAAATTGCTTGAGAAGCCAAATGTTGCCAAGAGAACTTTTTTAAAAGCAATTTGTTGCTAAGATATTGTTTGAAAGCTTCTCGGCATTAGTGTTTGAGAAGCCAAAAGATTCATTTGGGAAGCCAATAACTAGTATTACGAGTTCAGTTTGAGAAGCCAATATGCACTCTTACAAGTATTTTTTGGGGAAATAATGGTATTAGAAGCATTGTTTGAGAAGCCAATCGCCATTAGAAGCATCTTTTGAGAAGTTCATTTTTATTATATATTGTTTGAGAAGCTGCTGAGAGCGCTATATGAAGAGCAACTTATAATCAGACGCATTCATCGGCAAGCAAAACGTTAGTAAGGCTGGTATTACACTATAAAACTTCGATAAAAATTCTTTTATAAAACTTGAAAAATGTAACCAATAAACACATCTGTTACATTCGAGCGAACTTAACTGATCCGCCTACTGGTTGCATTTTTCAAGTTTCATAAACGAACTTTTATAAAACTTTTATAGTGTAATCCCGGCCAAAGAGCATAATTTAGAAACGTTTTGTATCCGAAAGCATTGATAAAAAATAGCAACTGTTAAAAAAAAAAACTTTTAAGAGAATGTCGTTAACAAATAACTAATCCGATTGTCACTCGTTATTGAAGTATAATCGTTGTTATTACACACACACACACACACAATACATAGAATGAATAGAAAATATTTCGAACATGAAATGTTGCTTTATTCATGATTTCTGAGGAAACTGTTAGAGGAAAGGGGAAATAGTTTAAAAAAATAAGCAATTAAAAAAATGTATTATTATTATTATTTTGCATTCGGCGTTTATATGAAAATAAAAGTTGTTTCTATAGAAAAGATTCGTTTTATCTCCAGGCGCATGAATGACTATAAGCGTAGAAAATGGTGATGAGGTTGAGTTATGTGTGTGTGTGCTAGGGATTTTTCTCATAATAAATAATAATAATAATCACCAGTGCAGTTAGTTTAGCGAGATGGAAATTAATGAGCATGGCATAAACATCTCTATTGGTTTTTGATGGAGATTAATCCCCATTTTTTTTCCACAAGAAATATTTGAGAAACCAGTAATTGCTGGCAATTGCTTGACAAGCCCATAATTGCTGACAATTTTTGAAATGCTAGTAATTGCTGAAAATTGTTTGAAAGGGCAAATGTTACAAAAAGACTTGAATGAAAAAAACGACTTGTTGCTAAGAATAATGTTCAAAGAGCAAATCGGTATGAGGAATATTGTTTGGATTTTCAAACGGCACTCCTGATTGGACTCTATTAGAAGCATTTTTTGACAGAAACTATTTGTTATTATTGACTAAGGAACCTGGCAATCATGAGGAATACTGTCAATTTTTGGAGAAGCCAAATACTGCCAAGAACATTGCATTTAGAGCAATTGATAATCAGGAACATTCATTCATTGGCGAGCAAATCGTTAGTAAAAGCATAATTTCGAAAACATTGATGAAAAATAACTTTAAAAAAAAAGTTAATATTTAGTAATTACCAAGTTTGACATTATTTTAATTCAGTATCCGATTGTGCCACTGAAATTATTCGTTACTGAAATAATCATTGTCATAATCATTGAAATAATTATATTCACACAATAGAGGGGGAAAACAAAATAAATATTAAATATTCCAAACAACAAATATTGCTTTATTCATGATTCTTGAGAATTCGGTGAGAAAAACTGTTTTAAAATGTAAGCAATTAAAAATGAATTTTCTTTCAACATTCTTAAGAAATGAAATTATTTTTTGAAAATGTTAAAAACCGGTTTTCTTTTTCCGACTCAGATATTCTCGTATGAATAATGATAAGCGTGGAAAATGGCAACGAGGTCGCGTTATATATGCCATGAATTCCTCAACATAATTATAATAATCGTCAGTGAAATTAGCGAGATGGAAATTAATGAGCACAGCATAAGCATCTCTATTAGTTTTTTGATGAAGATTATTTTTCCATCCCACAAAAGATATTTTTACGAAAAAAAAAAAAGCATTAGCATTATGCATGGAGCGTTGGCAACAACCAAGTCCTCCCTCTCAAATACAGGGTGATTATAATTAAAGTTCCCGTTCTCTGAGTAGTTTTTTTAGGATATTTTAATGCGACCATGAGAGAGATGTATGAAATAAAAAAAATTCAATTCTATTTTCGACCACCAGGTGAAAAAGTGGCGCTTTTTTTTATTGCACTTCGCATTTTCTCGTGGTTCATATAGCGCATAGTTCCCAACCTTTATTTTTGTCCCATCGCCCCCTTCCTCAGAAATTTTTTTCTCTCTCTCCCATAGCCCCCCAACTTAATCTAACCCATAGGATCCTATGTTATACCCGTAGCTTCTACCGCCTCACTGGAACTTTCCATCGCCCGCAAGGGGGCGTTAACGCCCACGTTGGGAATCACTGATATAGCGTATATATCAGCGTTTAGCGTTTCAATGGAATACGGCCACGAGAACGGGCGCTATGTAGGTCTGAGTGGTTTCACACACAGTGTAATGAGACTAATATAGCACCCGTCAGTATAGTGACACCACTCCGACCTATATAGCGCCTGTTCTGGAGGACGTATTCCATTGAAACTTGATATATACGCTATATGGACCATGGAAAAAATTAAAATGTAATAAAAAGGCATCACTTTTCCACCTGGTGGTCGAAAACTGAACTTTTTTTATTTCATAAATCTCTCTCCCGTAGTCTCATTATGATATCCTAAAAATTTGGCCCTATTCGGATAAGTAGTTTTTTTTTTGGGGGGGGGAACTACTCAGAGTACGGAAATTTTAATTACGATCACCCTGTATCTCTTCAGAATCCAGGAATTGCTGACGATTGTTTGAGAAGGCAGTAATTACTGACAATTTTTTCAAAAGCCCGTAACTGTGATGGCGATTTTTTGAGAAGTCCGTGATTGCTGATGATTGTTTGAAAAACCACACAGTAATTGCAGAAAATAGTCAGAGAAGGCAAATGTTGCGAAAAGACTTATTTGTGTGTGAAAAGCAACTTGTTGTGCTGATAATACAAGTTGTTATAATGGACGCGATCAGTCCCTTGGGGTCAAAGAGTGTCTGTGTCATCGTAATGTTACTTTTATGTGGAGTTTTATTGTTTCGAGTTTTTCTCAGTTTGATTGTATGTTTTATGTGTTGTGTTCAGTCCAATAATAGAAAAAGAAAAAGTAAAAATATTGTTTAAAAAATGTCAAATCGGTATCAGGAATATTGTTTGGCATTGTGAGAAACTAACTGTTATCGGAAGCATTGCGTGAGAAGCCAATCGCTATCAATAGCACTATTAGAAGCATTTTTTGAGAAGCCAATCGCTATCAATAGCACTATTAGAAGCATTTTTTGAGAAGCCAATCGCTATCAATAGCACTATTAGAAGCATTTTTTGAGAAGCCAATTCTTATTATTGATTGAGGAACTAGTAATTATGGCAAATACTGACAATTGCTTGGGAAGCCAAATACTGTCAAGAACATTGTATTTAGAGCAATTGGTAATCAGAAAAATTCACTGGCAAGAAAATCGTTAGTAAGAGCATAATTTAGAAACGCTTTTGTATCCGAAAACATTGACAAAAATTGAAAACTGTTAAGAAGTAAACTTAAAATTTTTTTTATTATTAATAAATAACCAAGTAATTACCAAGTTTGTCTAGTTTTTATTTTAATTGAGTATCCGATTCCTACCGAGATTTTTCATTACTGTAATAATCATTGTAATTACACTCAAAATAAAGTAAATAAATGGAAAATATTGCAAACATCAAATGTTTGCTTCACTCATGATATTTCTGAGAATTCGGTGAGAAAAATTCTTTTAGAAAGGGAGCAATTATATATATAAAAATATCATTCTTTCAACATTCTCACGAAATAAAATTACTTTCTAAAATGCTAAAGACTAGTTTCTGTCCAGACGCTTAGATATTCTCGCATGAATAATGATAAGCGTGGAAAATGGCGACGAGGTTGCGTTATACACAGCCAGGGATTCTCCTCACCGTAATAACAATAACCGCTAGTGAAGTTAGCGAGATGGAAATTAATGAGCAAAGCATAAGCATCTCTATTGGTTTTTGATGGAGATTAATCCTCCATCTCTCACAAGAGCGCTAGATATTTTTCCGAAAAAAAAAGAAAAAAGCATTAGCAATATATGCATGGAGCGTTGGCAACACACTGCCAAGTCTCTCTCTCTCTCTCTCTCAAGTATCTCTCATTGACTTCATTGCAGTTGCAACGAGATCAATACACGAGGAGAGAGATGTGCTCTCTCTCTCTCTGGAGGAGTTTCGGTTCCACGTTGATAAAGAACGAGATAAGAAGACTCCAAAAGTCTCTTTTCTGGTAAGCGAAGAAGATTCAGCCTTGCATGTAAATTGATCTCCTCATACTAATGCCTTTCATGATGATGCTGATGCGAACGCCATCTTCTACGATATATCCCAGAGCTTAAAACAAAATCTTTAGAGAATGTCGAAATATTTTTGGAAGAGTCAGTTCTGAGTACACTCTTTGGGAATTTAATGGAAGGTTCATTTATATTCGTAAACACTCGCACGCATAGCCTTGGGAAAATATCGGCATTTAACGAGGATATTCTGAATTAAGCACTTGCTTTCTTTCGAATAGGGGATATTAGCATTCATGAATTGATTTCTTGATTGAAACGACATCATGGTTTGAACCAAAGGTGCACAAACTCCGGCCCGCGGGCCAGATGCCAAGGGGCTCCATCTGGCCAGCGGAAGTTTTTCCGGTAGCAAAATATCTATTATGTACACAACACGACAAATACCAAGGCTGACCACACTTCCTTCATGAAAATATGGGATATCAACAAAAGAAAGTTGCCATTTGAAGCCGAAACATTTATCAAAGGCAAGTAAAGTTTCCAGTTGCAGTTAGTCGAAAAAATTGTCAAAGACAAGTAAGGCTGCGGCTATAGTTTAGCGAAGAGGTTAAGCGGTGCGAGAATTGCGACAAGGAAGAAAAAAAATGCATGGGGGTGGAGGAAGAGACGTCCGCACTTAGCAAAAGAGGAAGGGGATAGAGAAAATGGCCGGAGGGGTTCTGAAATGTAAGGGTATGATGATGATGATGATGATTCCCCTGCAGAATAGAGAAAGCTTCAGCAACTTAAGCGTTCTATCCCGAAGGATATGCGTCGTTATCTAGTGATCGAACGCCGCAAGGGCAGTCTAGAGCAGGACCTCGTCTGGAGATCCTACGACTCAAAACCGGTACATTGGCTAACTGAATTAAACGCGACCCCTCTCCCCAAAACCGCGTTCTCTCATCCTTCAGAAGATCTTAGGACATGGACATTAAACGAGAATATTCTGAATTATAAAAGTGCGCGTTTCCTTCCGAACATGGAATCCTAGCATTCATGGATAGATTCCTTGATAGAAACGAAATTATATGGTTTTAAACAATTACCCGAAAATTGAACATTTTTAACTTCTTTAACGTGATATAATTATTCTGATGAGCCAGATCCCCCTTTCGCTTCCTTTTCCGTCATTTACATACAGAGTGGAGTTACGTTGATGTTACGGTCAGCTGATAAACTGATTAACGACTTTATGCAGCCGCTGGATGGTATGAAAGGGATAAAATAACATGCTGGAAGGTTGCCGCAGGTTTCTGGAGTCAAAAAGACTACTACTAGACTCGTAAACATGGTTCTGCGGTAATAACTGCTCCTAATAATCGCTATTAGAAGCATTGTTTGAGAAAACAATTGCTATGTATCGGAAGCCAATCACTTTCAGAATCATTGTTTGAGAAGCCCGTATTTGCTGTCATTGGCTTGAGAAGCCAAATGTTACCAAGAGAATTTTGTGAGAATTCAAATGTCACCAAGAGAATTTTGTGAGAATTCAAATGTCACCAAGAGAACTTTTTAAAGAAGCCAAATGCTGCCAAGAATATTTAGAAAGTCCAAACGGTATCCGCACCAGCAGCATAGTTTGAGAAGCCAAGAGAATTGTTTGAGAAGTAACTTTTTCACTAAGAATATTGTTCGAAAAAGCTAATCGGCATCAAAGTATTGTTTGAGGAAACCAATCACTATTAGAAGCATTATTCAAAAAGCCAGTAATTGTTGACAGCTGTTTCAGAAGCCAATCGCTATTAGAAGCATTGTTTGGGAAGCCAAATGCTGCTAAGAGTATCAGAAGCTATTAGAAGCATCATTTGAAAAGTAACTTGTTGCTCAGAATATTTTTGAGAAGCCACTCGCTATCAGAGGCATTGTTTGAAAAGCCAGTAATTGCTGGCAATTGTTTAAGACGCCAAATATTCCCAAGAGCTTTGTTTGAAGAACAACCTGTCGCTAAGAATATTTTGAGGCCAATCACTATTAGAAGCATTATTTGAGAAGCCAATCACTATTAGAAGCATTATTTGAGAAGCCAATCACTATTAGAAGCATTATTTGAGAAGCCAATCGCTACTCAGAACATTGTTTGAGAAGTCAATCGCTAGTCAAAGCATTGTGCCGCTGTGGTGGTCGAGTGGTCATAGTGACGGGCGAGGATCCGTGTTCAAACCCCACCGTCGCCGCAGTGGTGGTCGTCTGAAGTTGGTTTTCTGCGGTTCCCAACTTCGAGGCGCGAATGCGAGCGGATCTCTCCGTTAAAAAGCCTCGCCGCAGAGAGCAACAAGCCTACAGGACATTACAATTATTTATTCATTACACTTCACTCACTATGAGCTGAGAAAAAAAAATCATAGTTTAAAAAAATTGATTGCAGATGGCAGCACTACTCATAATAAGCATTACACAGAAACAAACTTCACGGAAGGTTCACTATACGTACACACACATTCCAACATGTACCTATTCGTTAGAAGTTCCGCAGTGGAATATGGACGAGGTGAATGTGTGTGTCGTCAAAGCATTGTTTGAAGCCAGTAGTTGTTGACAATTGGTTGAGAAGCCAGTAATTGATGGCACTTGTTTCATTTGCCAAATGTTACAAATACAGCTGAATCCCGTTTTAACGAATACCGTTATAGCAAAAATCTCGTTATAACGAACATTTTTCTAATTCCTCAAATAAGTTTACATAGGAAAAATGATAGGTAACCTGGAATTACTTTATAACGAAATTTCGTTTTAAGGAAGTGATTCCTCTGGTCTCTTGGCGTTCGTTATAACGGGATTCGACTGCAGAAGTAACTTTTCATTCAGAACGTTGTTTAAGACGGCAATCACTGCGAGAAAAATTCATGTCTCAGAAACTAATCACTATCAGAAGCATCGCTTAAGAAGAAAATGCGCGTGGAGCCGAATTATAAATAATCTTTATACCGTATGTTGTAATCAATAAGTAGTATATGGTAGAACGTTTTGCAGTTATTTCCACCTCCCACTTCCAAAGATTTCTTTCTCGCACGCTAATGATTAAGAACCACTGGTTTATAGAGCATTAATGGGGCAAAAAAGGGAGAACGACGTCCCAAAACAAGGAAATGTTTTGTTTGGGTGGAGCTTGTGATAACGAGGGAAGAGAGAGAAGTGCTCCAAACTAAACAAATTCCATTCATTTCTCTTCTTCGAAAGAACAATGAATGGAACAATGGAATACGCCTATTTCTATCTCTCTCTCTCTCTTTCTCCCGTAACATATATATATATTTTTTCCTCTGTTTTGAGAGCTTCTCCGGCTTTACTGTGTCCAGAATTTACGCACGCACGCACCATTAAATGAAGGTAGAGACTGGAAAAGTTCTCCCTTTGATGTGTGTGTGTGCGTATCTGCTCAAAATCCACACGCAAACAGCAGCATTACTTATTAATCCAAATGGCTCCTACGCATCAAATGGGAAATAATGGAGGAAAAGAAACGCTTTTTCCACATCCCCCCTCTTCCCTTTTTATAAGATGTAAGGGGGGGGGACCTGGAAACTCTCATCGCGTACCGGAACTTTCTTCCTTTTAATGGGAACAGCTGTAGAAAAACGGGATTAGCTCTGATCGGAATCCATAAAGGCGTTGTTCATGACTTGAACACATCGCCATGTTCCCCTTCCCTCCCCCCCCCCCTCCCCCGCTATTCAATGGTAATCACTAGAGCCCGGATTATTATATGCACTAAAAAAGTGGCGAAATATGCTCTGGAAATATGCAAATATGCACTTAAAACTGTCAAAATATGCACTTAAAATTGTCAAAATATGCACTTAAAATTGTCAAAATATGCACTTAAAATTGTCAAAATATGCACTTAAAACGGTCAAAATATGCACTTAAAACTGTCAAAATATGCACTTAAACGGTCAAAATATACACTTAAAACTATCAAAATATGCACTTAAAACTATCAAAATATGCACTTAAAACTGTCAAAATATACACTTAAAACTGTCAAAATACTGTCAAAAGGTGCCCTTAAAACTGTCAAAATACTGTCAAAATGTGCACTTAAAACTGTCAAAATGCTATCAAAATGTGCACTTAAAACTGTCATAATATGCACTTAAAACTGTCATAATATGCACTTAAAACTGTCATAATATGCACTTAAAACTGTCATAATATGCACTTAAAACTGTCATAATATGCACTTAAAACTGTCAAAATATGCACTAAAAATGCCAGAATATGCAATTAAAAATGCCAGAATATGCAATTAAAAACGTATAAAAAATATGCAAATATGCATTTGCATATAATCCGGGCTCTAGTAATCACAGTAACAAGAGCAGGGGGTTTTCTATGGGTCACGACCCGAACTCGGGTCACAGGAGGCTTGCGATATAGGTCGTATGAATCTACTTACAGCAAGGGATTCCTGAGCCATGGGTTCATCATAGAAGAGTTTTCTGCAGTGTGCATCACAGAGCATTTAGGGACACCTACTCCCCCCCCCCCGGGAAGAGTTTTTTCAGAGGGTGTCACCTAATGTATTCCGACACTTGTTTTTCCGCATTGTAAATCCTTTCTTCAGCTGCATCACAGAACGGTCTGGTACATCTGCTTATCTTATCTCTAGGAGGTGCTGGGCAGACCCCCCAAGTCTCCCCCCCCCTCGTTACGGCCTTGTGCTGGCACACCCGTTTTGTGTGCAAAACGTGCATATTAATATGCACACCCGTTTTACTCATCTTAGAGACAACATTCTTCAAAGGATATCGCATAATATAATGGGGGGAATAACCCCCCCCCCCCCCCGTAAGAGCTTTCTGCAGCTGCATTACAATGCGTTTTGAGACACATCCCGCTTTTCCATTTAAGAAAAGCATTCTTCAGATTGCACCAAATAATATGCTGACACGGGCCCGTAGCCAGAAATTTCGTTCGTGTGGGGGGACCAAAATGTTAGAACGATATATTTGGCCATCTCTTTCCCTTTCTTCGGTCATTTTCGTACATTTCGGGAGGGGGGAGGGGGGTTGGCAGACCAGCACTTCTTAGCGATAGAAGGCCTCCGCACGCTGCTTGTGAAGTCAGTAAGTAGTCCATTTTCCCTAAGAATATTCAGGGCAAAAAAAATTCCCTGCTCGTGCCAGTATCATCGCTGTGAGGAAAAGAAATGATCGGGATCAGAATTGGCGATTTCTATGCCCCACATCCAATCACCATGCGGTATTTGTGAACCAAGATTCTACGCCAAAATAAGAAGAAACGAAATAGGATGCTGTGCTTCAAAATGTGGCAAACTTGCTAGGTAGTCTTAATGACGTTTATGGCAAACAGTGCAGAGGCCTTCTATCTCTAGGAGGTGCTGGGCAGACCCCCCAAGTCTCCCCCCCCCTCGTTACGGCCTTGTGCTGGCACACCCGTTTTGTGTGCAAAACGTGCATATTAATATGCACACCCGTGCATGTGTCACAAACCGTGCTTGGACTCCTGATTTTTTTTTAACCCCGATAATAATTCTTAAGAGGCACTTACTGCAACGTGCATCACAGAGCATGTTGCACCACCTCTTATAAGAGAATTCTTCAGAGGGAGAGGGAGTATCACATAATGTAGTTGGACCCATGTTTTTGAGTAAATAATGTTTTTCACTCTGGAATAGCTCTCTGCAGCACGAATCACAGAATGTGTTGGAACACCTACTCTTCAATCCTATGAAAGCATTCTTCAGAGGGTATCTCGCATATTATACCCTATGAGAGCAGCTCCATCACAAAGGGGGGCTGGGACACCTTGGCTCACACACCTGGCTCTTCCACCTCCGGAAGATAATTTCACAGAGGGTATCGCATAATGTAACGACATTTGTTTTTCCCACCCTGTAAGATCTTTCTGCAACTGCATCACGAAATGCTGGTACACCTGCTTTTTCATCCCAGAAGAGCATTCTCTAGAGAGTATCACATAAAATGCACTCCGGCACCCGTTACTTCATCCCGGAAGAGTTTTCTGCAACGTACATCACAGAGCGGGCTGAGACAACTGCTCTTCCACCCCTGGAAGATCGTTTTCCTCAGAGACTATCACATAATTTACTCCGACACTCGTTCTTCCACCCTGGAAGACTTTCTTCTGCCGCTTCACAAAGCGTGTTTTTTGGGGGCACCTGCTTTTCCAACATGAAAAAGTATGTTTCCCAGGGTGCCACATAATGTACTCGGACCCGTATTTTTGCGTACATGTTTTTCCACTCTGGAATGGCTTTCTGCAGCGTGCATCACAGAATGTGTAGGGACACCTGCTTTACCCACAGAGGGTACCCGAGTCATCTCAGGTTGAGCGTAAGTTGTATCCCCCAAGAAGAATAGCAAATCCTACAAAACTTTGCAACATGGTCATTGAAAAGAGTGATTATATATTAGAGTGATTATATATATAATAATATATATTATATATTATTATTATTTAGTATTATTATTTATATTATATATTATAGTTGATTATAAGAATGATTATATTCCAATATGTTTTGGTCATAGGCGGAGATCGACTTGGAAGTCTGGGGGAGCATGGGGGGCACGATGATGATGATGTCAGTTCACATATACATATATACATTAGATCAGTCGACTCCACCTTTGATGCTGGGGTGGAAATGCCCCCCACGCCCCCCCCCCGTATCTCCGCCCATGGTTTTGGTACACCTGCTATTCCAGGTGATACTACATACAGTATAATAAACGTAAATAATAATTTAGTATTATTATTTATATTATATATTATAGTTGATTATAAGAGGGATTATATTCCAATATGTTTTGGTCATAGGCGGAGATAGACTTGGAAGTCTGGGGGGGCATGGGGGGCACGATGATGATGATGATGTCAGTTCCCATATACATATATACATTAGATCAGTCGACTCCACCTTTGATGCTGCGGGCCCCCCCACGCCCCCCCCCGTATCTCCACCCATGGTTTTGGTACACCTGCTATTCCAGGTGATACTACATACAGTATAATAAACTAAACAAAGTGTGCATTAGCTGTGAAATAACTTACGTAAATTATTCAGAATTATTCATCACGACACAGAAGTGTAATCCTAGAATGTTCATAATCAGACTGACCATCTCGCCCAGTTAATCCATGGCAGTTCGATATTTACACGATGTTTCACACGTCAATTGTGAAAATTGGCTTCCCACGGCTCATAAAACTTGGCGCCATCTTTCCATTATTATATTTTTATGCGCAATTTCCATTTCCTCTCGTCAGAATTGAGACTAAAATATCGAGAAAGATGAATCACGTGTTCATAGTTCTGACAGTCACACGCGTACGTATGAAATATATTAGCGTCCCGTATAACGTGTCACCAGTTCTCGGGTCATTGCATGAGCATTCATGCGGCATTGAAACCAATCCATTTTCCCCCCACATAACTCGTTGCCAGGAAAAAGAAAGGTCGAAAACGAGCAAGAAAAAAAGAGGACCCCACAAATAATGATACAGGAAAAAAAAGGAAACGGGATATTCGGGAGCGAACGCCAACATGAAAAATGAGCCTCCGACTCTCAATCAGTCATTCCATAAACGGGGCAAGACTCAATGTTAAAAGTCTCTGGCGTTCCTTTAAACGCTCTCTCACGCACACATGCATATATACCCCCCCCCCCTCGATATATTATATATTATTCTTCAAAAATGACTGGTTTGAGGGTTTTCTTTACTATTTCACCAACCAAGGTTATGCTAATGGATTTCCTATTTCTAGAATTGTCTGTTTGAGGCCTAAAACGAGGGAGGATCCTCGTTACATTTACATGAGGTTGGAATTATAAGTGTCTATAGAAGTTGGTGTGTGTGTGTGTATCCTGAAATATACTACACGGCGTTATCTCTATGCGAATCTCGTAACTCGAATTTGAGCGCATTTAGGGGAGCTCTGATGTCGTGATGTACAGGGTGCACCAAAATAGCATTTTTTTAAAATTTTACGTGAATTAGTAAATTATTTTTTGGTTAGGACATGCTACTATGAAATTTGAGTAATTAGCGCCAAAAAGGGGGGGGGGAAAGGAGGAAGAGGTCCTGCTGGTCAAATGCGGCCCACCAATGGCGTTCCATCTGGTCCGCGAGAGGTGTTCCGGTAGTATCAGTAGTAGTGAAAAGCACACCATGTTCCCTTCATAGAAATATGGGAAAATAGGGATCCATACGGAGTATCGCCAATTACCGCCAAAAGATTGTCAAAGAAGATGTATCGATGCTGCAGCAATTCACAAAGGTGAAATCTTGATGGCAAATGAAAATGGTCATTTCCATGTAAGTCTTAATTGTAGTCATACAAGACTAATGTACACCTCCATCCAGAGAAGTCTTCTGATTCATTGGCGTCTATTTATTTGGTTTCAGCAGTTGAAGACTTTGTTTGACGATGGCAAACGCAAACTGGATCAAGAATCACCAATGTCCATTAAACATCATCGATACTTTGATTGTTTCGTGATACCTGATGATTGTAGGCCACCTGATGCCGGTCCCTTTAGACAGACGGGGCTCTTTTCCCCAGCCCTAGAAAACAGATGCTGTATTTTGCGGATATTATATATGCTGAGGTGAACTCGGAAAGAAAAAGTCATCCTGTCTCCGCCGGGACTCGAACGGAGGCCCTCTTGCATACCGGGCACAAGCCGGCTACAATCTACACCACTGGAGGCAGGACCCTCTGCCTATCTTATTTCACGCACTGTGGCATGAGGCGCTGAAGTAGAAGAAGCATTAGTAGCCCCACAGCCCCTGTTAAATTCAAGAAATGGCTCCCAGGTGGGACGGCAGAGAAAGATAGACGGCTTTTTTTTCCTCTTAGCCAAGATATCAAGCATAATACAGTCAAACCTCGTTAATGAGTCACTCTTGGGAGAACAAAAATATGACTTAGTAAGCGGAGCGACTCGTTAAACGGAGTAAGCCATAGCTGTGCCAATTCCTGCCTGAGGACAATTGGGACTTCCAAAAAGTGACCCGGTAAGCGGAGTGATGAGTTAACCGGATGACGAACTAACGAGGTTTGACTGTATTCAGAAAAAATCATTCACATGTTTGAAAACTCTCTAGGTCACTCGTTTGGCAATTCACATGCTTACACAGTGTTTTGGTCACTCTTTTGGTTGGTCACTGACCTGTTCCTTGATTTATAGGTCACTCCTACTACACGCTCAGAAACTCTTCAGATTACTCTTTTGGTCGCTTATTGACCTGGTCCCTCGCTCTCTGGGGCCACTCTTCTGGTTGCTCACCAACCTGGTCCTAGGTCACTCTCTCTCTCTCTCACGCCCAGGCACTCACTCTCTGGGTCACTGCTTTGGTCAGTCTCTGATTTCATCCCTCGCCCTGCAGGTCACTCTTCTACTCACTCGTGTAATCTTCTGTTCACTCACAATGCTTGCAATCTTTCTAGGTCACTCATTTGGTCACTCACTGACCTACCGCCCTCGAGGCAGAGAAAGAAAGACACGATTTTTGAGGGCTATGAAACATTTTTTACCACCATTCTCCCAAAATCTAATAATTTCCTTGACTACTCGTTCCTCAAATTTGCCCCCGGTCCGCACTTGCCGCCTTGGGCTATAGCCCGCTTAGCACCCCCCCACCCCCCGCACTTGCTGTAAATACTCATCAGTGGGCATCAGTCCCCCCGCCAATGATGGTTACGGCAATAAATCGGTATCTGGATGCCTTGCCAAATTGCTCTTAATTGCAATCCTAAAATGAAATTCTAAGAAAAAAACACCCCCCCAATCGCAATGAATTCCTCTCGTCCAAATTATTGTGCATTTCGATCATATTGCGCCAGAGCAAATATTTCATCATTTCCCGTATAAACTCATATAATTACTTTTCCAATAAACCGATACGTCCACACACACACAAACTCTGGCGCAAACTTGGCACGTAATTAGATGAAACGCCGCCCCTCGAGGGGAAATTGGACGCAATTTGCGTCGGTAATTGCTTGTCGCCACATTTCACCAAATTCCAAACAAAACTCCGCGGCGATTTTCTCTCGTAAATGTTTTAAACCCGTACGGAAATTATCGTGCACTTGGGTTTGTTTCTGGTTCTGGTAAAATCTGTCAAAGTTGGACGTATTAAAAGCTGTCAAAAGTTAGAGAGGTGTCTAAGGTTGGGATTACACTATAAAAGTTTTATAAAAGTCATTTTATAAAACATGAAAAACCAATGAGCTTAAGATTTATAAGAATTTTATACCAAACTTTTATATTGTAATACCGACCTAAGATGGTCAATGGAAACTTGGCCCCCACCCCGACATTTCGCCCTTATCATGTTGCGTCCCCAGAAATTTCGCCTGCTCTTACTGGATGACCAAATGACGTGACCAATTGAGATAATGACCATATATATATATATATATATACACTGCTGGCCACCCAAATTGCAACACCAAGAAAGACAAGAGATATCGCAACAATATTTATTTTGTAGATAACATGTTGACCAAGCATCAAATGATTAAATTTATAGACTTCTGTGAAGTGTGGTTCCTGCCAAAATCAGTAGCCAGAGTAGCCGCCATTGTTGGAGATCACCGCTGCCACACGCCTCGGTACAGCAGACCAAGCAGCTTCCACGCGTTGCCAAAGTTGATCTGGTGTGGCAGCTGGGGATGTAATCTGGGTCAATCGTTGAGCAACCATGGACCACATGTTTTCTATCGGCGAAAGATCCGGAGAGCGAGCTGGCCAGGGAAGCAATTCAATCTGGCGATTGACGAAGAACCTTTGGACAATGCGTGCCACGTGTGGTCGCACATTATCGATGTCATATGTTACCGTATGACTGAGCACGTGAGTGGTCAGTGAGTGTGCGAGTGATCAAGTGAGTGAGTGAGTGACCAAGGGCAATTGACGAGTGGCAATATTAATGACCAAGTGAGTAGAGAATCCCCTAGTCAATGACTATGAGTGATCAAGTGAATGACCAGGGCCGTCATATCAACTTTTTCCGGGGGCAAAGCACATGTACTCGATGTATGTATATATATATTTGTATATATATATACACCATTTTTAGTGTATTTTCAAAGCAGGGGGGGGGGCAACTGCCCCCTGCCGCCCTAAATGATGGGCCTGTGAATGACCGTATGATTGACCAATTGAGTGGACGAGTGACCGTATAAGTGACCGAATGAGTGAGCGGATGAGTGCTGTGCGAGTGACCAAGTGAGTGAGTGGCAATATAAGTAGCAAAATGAGTGGTTAGTATGAATGACCAAGTGTGTGACCTAGTGAATGTCAGTATGAGTGATAGTGCCCGAGTGGCATGGTGGTAAGATGCTCGTCTACCATCGGGAAGGTTGTTGTCAGGGTCCCGGGCTCGAACCCAAGGGAGGATATAGACAAGATATTTTCCCAAACGAACTCGAGGCGACCACCTATAGACAGCACCTTCACTTCCAACCCATCTCACTATTGCAATATAGCGATATGGCCAGAGTTGGTGTTTGGTGAAGTAGTATGAGTGATAAAGTAAGTTGTACTCATCACATGGCCACTTACACGGTCAATCGCACACTCACTTGGTCACTCACAAAGTGGTTCATCCACACTCACTCATACAGTCACTCATTTGATTATTAATAGGTCACTCACTCGATCATTCGCATGGTCATTTATTCAACAGTCACTCACTTGATCACTCATTCAACCACTCACTAAATCATACGGTAACTCACCCAATCACTCGGTCGCTCTTACGGTCTGGGCAATTGGAATGTCAGGGGCGAAATGTACCGGGCATTGAACCAGGGGCTGGCGAAAGTCGGAATTTTGGACATTGGCCTGATGAACTGGGCCGGCCAGTTCGCGAAATGGCCCAACTTCGAGCTTTGGCAGTAACACACTCTTTTATCTGATTTCAGAGGTACATTAACTGGGCTGCAGCCCAGGGTGGCAAATTTCATTAATTGTTAGTCAAGAACATCAAATTAGAGAAGGGAGGCAAAGCCATAAATCCACCTCTTGGAGCAGGGATCGTTAGAGGGGCCCCTCCTTCTCCTCTTGCTATTGAATTTATAACGTGAAAAATAATTTCAATCCCAAACACACGGCCCCACCCATTAGCGTGGGTTATTAGAGTGTCCCAAAAATGTTCCTGGACCACTTCCTATTCAATTTATGACGTAGAAAAAACTTTGATTCCAGCCCATCATCTCAGACCCATCGCTCTATCCCACTGGAGCGGGGATCGTGCTAGAATGCCCCAAGACATGAGGCTCTCCCCACTGAATTTATTACGTCAGAAATTATTTCGATCCCAGACACATTGCCCTGCCCTACTGGAGTAGGGTATAGTGGGTACCCCATCCTTTAAATACGCCTATGTAATAGGAAGGGGTGGGTGCCAAGTGGGCTATAGCTCAGGGTGAAAAGCCCAGAGGGGATGGCAAATGACACCGAATAAGGGCGGCGAACTTTGAGTAGCCCCCAGGTGGCAACCCACCTCTGCCTGATTCATCCACCCCCTTTTACAATCTACGATATAGAAGTGGCAAAACCAGCACTTTATGCGTTCAATGACAGCTACGTCTAGCGGCTCACCACCAGTGTTACGACCATGCATCTTGCGACGAAAATTGAGTGTTCAAATGAGTTGTTCTTCACTCCATGAAGTTTTGCCCATGAGTTTTAAACTCTGCTCCATACTATCTTGCATATTCCCGTGTGTGAGTGCGCAACGTTTTTTCAGTGAAATACATTATAATCAACTGCCATTTTCAGCAGCTCCTTCAGATGTAACAATTTTAGCAATAATTGGCGATTTTGCTCACGTTTGGCAAATGCTTTTGGCGATATCCAGTATTTTTCTTTCGATAAAGCACAACCCTTCATTTCCTCCACAATTTCAGCAATGGTTGGTGACTTCGCTGACATTTGGCAACGTTTTGGCAATAATTGATAATTTGGCTACGTGTTTGGCGATAATTGGATGAATATCCAGAATTTTTCTTTTGTCATTTGTCAACTTTGGCGATAATTGGTAATTTTACTGACATTTGGCAACGTTTTTGGCTATAATTAGCGATATCCAGTGTTTTTCCTTCAATGAAGCAACCCTTCAGTTCTTCCCCCCCCCCCGCAATTTCAGCAATAGTTAACGATTTTCTTGTCATTCGCCAACTTTTTTTTTTTTTTTTGACTATCGCCAAATTGATAATTTACCTGACAGTTAGAAAAACATCTTTGGCGATAATTGTTGATTTTGCTGACATTTTGCCACGTCTTCAGCAATAAATCGGCGATGTGTCCAGTATTTTTTTTCTTCTTCGATGTAGCAACACTTATTCATTTCCCACAATTTCTTCAACAGTTGGCGATTTCGCTGACACGTGGCAACTTTTTTTCTGGCGATAAAAAATTATTTTTCCCTTATATTTTCCCTCCATGTGAAAACACGGTCACTCTACGTATTTGGCAACGTGACAGAGAAAATAAAAAGCAAAAACATCAGCCACAGAAGAGAGGGGGGAAATAAATGGATGGGATGGTGTTCAAGAGAAAGATTAAGGCTCATCAAAGACATTTGCTGGTAGAAATGAACAAAAGAGAGAGAAAGACCCGAGTTAATGCCACCACATTGCGAGATGGAACCACGTGACCTGTCAGTGATGACCGCAATAAGAGCTAAAAATAGCCGCGGAAGGATCCGATTCCACCGCTAAATACCATCGAGATCACAGTTTATTCCGTCCAATGGACATTGACCATCAATATCCAATAAATGTCCGATTCTCGTGGAGGGAAAAAAAACTCCGAAGGGGGAGAGAAAAAGTTTTATGTACACAGTAAACACACACTCGTTTATAACAACATCGAAGATTCCACGAAAGTTTGTCGTTATAACCGAGGTATCGTTATAACCGAGGTTAGTGCTTTCAAGTCCCAAAAAACCACCGCCCACAATCGACATCAGAAGAAAGTGTCGTCGAGCGAATCAGAGACGCATTTCACTCGAACTTGAACGAGGGTTTTGACATTTTAGGAAAGAGAGAAAATTCAACTACCCCTGCGGGGAATCGAACCCACGTCTTTTCACTTTTCCGGGTGAACGCCCTAGACCAGTGTTTCCCGACCGGGGTGCCGCGAGATATTATGGAGATGAATAAAAAACCAAGTGGCGGTCCACTTAAGGTCTTCAAAATTTTTTTTTTTTTTCAAGTCGAACTGATTGCTCTCTTTCATGACAAACTCATCGGATAAGTCGCCATCTGGTGGCAGTGCCAGCAATGTGCCGTTATGGTGGTCGAGTGGTCACAGTGACGGACTCGCATCGCGGGGATCCGGGTTCGAGCCCCAACAGTGGTGGTCGGCTGAAGTTTATTTTCTGTGGTTCCCAAATTCAAGGCGCAAATGCCACGTTATCTCCGTTACCACCAAATCTCCACGTTAAAAAGTCTCGCCACAAAGAGCAACAGGCCTAAACAGTATAATTATTCAGGCATTTCACTTCACTTTTGAAATATAGATGGCAGCATTGAAAAATCATACACGACACTAGATACGCACTCAGACTGTTAGGTACTTCCGTCACAACTCACTGGGTAGTAAAATTGCCCATGGCGATAGACCTGAGTTGTGCTCCGTTTGAAAGAAAGAAAGTGCCAACAATGCGTGAGCTTTGGCCTGGCTTTCCATGTACGGCCCCGTTCAGCCAACACCATCTATAGCAGAAAGCCTCCGCGCGAAGCTAGTGACGTTTTCGAAGAGGTTCATTTCACCTATAGTCATTGTATATATTGCAAAAAACAAAGCGGGTAAACATATCGCATGCGTCGGCTTTTTGGCTACATCCAATGGCTACAGGTGTAAATGGACTTCAGCGAAATTCGCCAACGCTTTTTCGCGCGGAGACCTTCTGCTGTAGACGGTGTCGGTTCAGCCAGCACCTCCTGGAGATAGAAGACCTCTGCACTCTGCTTGTGACGTCAGTAAGTAGTTCATTTTCCCTCAGAATATTCAGGGAAAAAAAATTCCCTGCTCATGCCAGTATCATCGTTGTGAGGAAAAGAAATGATCGGGCTCAGAATTGGCGATTTCTATGCCCCACATCCAATCACTATGCGGTATTTGTGAGCCAACCAGGATGATTCTACGCCAAAACAAGAAGAAACGAAATAGGATGCTGTGTTTCAAAATGTAGAAAACTTGCTAGGTAGTCTGAATGACGCTTACGCCAAACAGTGCAGAGGCCTTCTGCTGTAGATGGTGTCGGTTCAGCGCACACGAGCTTAAGGAAAGATGAGGACTCGTTGGTTTTGTAGTTTAATGGTGCTCACCCTTCGCGTTAGAGGGCGTGGGCAGTCCCCGCAAGGCCAGTTGAAGTTTCTTTCTTGAAGTTTCTTCATCTTTTAGCGTCAGCCAGCTGTCGAAACCTTCGTAGTAACAGCGGAGAGTGACACCACTTTCGGATAAGCTGAAAAATCTCATTCGTCAACGCTGATCAAGATTGCAAGATGCAATTTTGGTGTGTATTTTCCATCTTTTTCCGCTGAGAATCTCCACCGGGTTGTTTCACCATTTGATTTCGCAGACAGTGCGGAGAAAATAGATTCCATTGCTTGCGAACACGAGATGAATTAATTAATCTTTGCGCCGATTCCACACACTCAAAGGAGGTAAGTTCACCAAAAGAGTGAGGCATCGGTTGCTGCTTTTTTGGCTCGGACTGCAAGAGGAGTATCTTTATCTAACGAAGAAAGCAACTCTAGCGCACTTTTCAACATCATATCTATGCGAATGCGCCTTCTCTGCTATGGCGACAATAAAATACAAAACAAGAAATAGACTACTACTATACAACGCCACAACAGGCAAAATGCCGAACGAGGTGGTTGAGAAGTAATCATTGGCACAATGCAGCTTGTACACATAATTCTACGGCAGTGTTTCTCAACCTTTTTTCAATCTGTGGCCCCATTGGCCAATATTTTCTTCTCGTGGCCTCCTAGTCTTATCTACTCCTTCCCCCCCCCCCCCCCCCCCGGTATTCTCATCTGATTGGATTGAATTCCGTCAGAACTGAATTTATAATGAAAAATTATTTCCCTGGAACCCTAGGATAAAAAGCACGGATCCACTTTTCATTCCACCCAATATGCTAATTGTACGGGAAAAATAGGTATCTGTAAAATACGAAACGATCCATCCTTCTGCATCCATTTCGTTTCTTATTACACCTGCCGAGCAAGTAGCGCCGTCTACATCAGGCAACTGATACTGAAAAAAACTGTTTTACTTCTTCATTCTTTTGCCGCAAAACTGCATTTCATTTCACCTTTTCGTATTTTTGGTATCAATTTTTAAAATAATAAAGATCTTCCTCGGACACCCTATATGTTGCGGTGAATGTGATAAATGCGGTTATTAGGAACCATTCAAGTATTATTTTTCAGCTATTGACCCCCTCGCCCCCCCCCTCCCCCCGTCAGCAAAATTTCGTCAGCAGCTTAGAATATTTCTTATCTTCAAAAAGGGGTGGTTGATGACGTAAGAAACCTTCAAACCCCTCTCCCCCACCCTTGTCATTAAAAGTCAGCAAATCCGAAGCTCCCCCCCCCCCCCATCGATGATGATGTAATACTTGAATGTGATAAATCATAACGTCATCATCAGGCGGTTTCCGATTTTCTGACTTTTGATGACAATTTGGGGGGGGGGGGTAGTTGGATGATGCATTTGGATGATTTGATCATCAACCACCCTTTATAAAATGAATATGAAATATTCTTAATGGCATCTCACTTAGACAACACCCACTACAAAAGAAAAAGATGAAAATTCTCTAGTAAGTGTTGACTCGGTGCTCCAAAAACGAGAAAAAACCTTTCGCGGGTTTGTGGGCGCACCTGAAACATCCCCTCCCACATTGATAATTCCCCTACAGGGCCACTTTAGTGATCTGTAAATGTTTCGCTGATACAAGTGACCTGAAAATGTATCCGGGCCACTTAAGTTGTCTGAAACTGCGCAACGCAATAATTACGGATCATTTAAGCAATCACGGAATGTGCCGCCGGTAACTTGAGTGATGTAGAACCGCACTGGGGGCCGCTTAAGTTCTCTAAAACTGTTCCACGTGTCACTCAAGGGATCTCTAAATGTGTCACATCGCTTAAGTGTTCTGGAACTGCGTCGCAGGTCAATTAAGTGATCCGTGAACGTGCAGTGGGCCTACTCGAGTGATCTGAAAATGTGCCACGGACCGCTTAAAAGCTCTGGAATTGTGCCACGGGCAGGGCCGTCTTAAGAGCATCACGGGCTAAGTGCTTTTTCTGAGGCCCTATTGGCAAATTCTTGAAAAATTACAACTACTTCTCATTTTTCTGAGGACCCTATTCTCTTGAGGTCCGGGTGGGGCCCATGCGTTCAGACGGCACTGGCCGCGGCTCTTTTAAGCGATCTGTAAATGTGAAGCTTAGCTCATTTTTATGCTTTCGATGGGGGGGGGGGGCAAGCCGCATCAGATAACCCACAGGGCTAAGGTGACTATACACCCATATTTCCCGGGACAGTCCCGGTATTTTCTGGTTTTTGACCGTCCCGACTTTTTGGCATAAGTGTCCCGGTTTTTTCCGTATTTTACACAAAGCCTACTTGAATTTCTATTTTTTATTGAAGTCAATGATTGAAATTATTTTTCAACTCATAAATTATATTATGATAATTAGAACAATAAATAAGAATATGAATCTCCCACATTTGTCTTGGTGAAAGTTTTTTTCGTGGAATTCATTTTAATCCACTGCAAGTGGTTTTTTGTGCCGCCATTGTGATTTTTCCGTAATTTCAACAATATTTGGCAACTTTGTTCGGTTTTGGCGTCATTTTTGGCGATAATTGGCGATGTCCCGTATATTCCCGTATTTGGAATTCCAATTTCCCGTATTTCTTGTTAGGAAATATGATCAGCCTACACAGGGCCATATTTGTTCCGCAAGCCAATACCATACGTGGCTTAGAGGGTGGGGGTCGCAATGAATTTCTTAAAGAGAAATTTTGAGTTCTTACCCTTCAAATAGCATTGAAATTAACAGAAATTGATTATAAAAATGAATGAAATGCGAAATTTTCGTTTTTAAAAAAATAAATTTTATTGCGTTAAACTAATTTTTGGTGCGTCTGGGGATTGTTTGATTGATGATCGCTCACGCCCAATATATATATATACAAAAAAGATTAAGCACACGCTAATTTACACTCAATGACCATCCACATCCGGATGCTGTAATTGGGATGTAGAGGGTATCTCCTAGGGAAGAAAGGCTGCCTGGATTGATCTTTCTTCACTCCTGAGTCTTGTGATCATCGGATGCTGGCTAGGGATTTTTGGGTCTTCGTTTCTGAACGGTATATTCGGAGTCGTTGGAATCGTCTGTCCGGTTTAATTGGACGTCTGAATTCAGTTTTGCATCTTTCAAGATGTTTCACAAGTTTTAATATGCGATTTGCATCTGATGAAGCGTCGTTTATCCAGAGTGTCAGCTTGTCCAGCACCTCCTAGAGATAGAAGGCCTCTGTACTCTGCTTGTGACGTCAGTAAGTAGTTCATTTTCCCTCAGAATATTCAGGGAAAAAAAATTCCCTGCTCATGCCAGTATCATCGTTGTGAGGAAAAGAAATGATCAGGCTCAGAATTGGCGATTTCTATGCTCCCACATCCAATCACTATGCGGTATTTGTGAGCCGATCAGGAAGATTCTACGCCAAAATAAGAAGAAACGAAATAGGAGGTTGTGCTTCAAAATGCGTCAAACTTGCTAGGTAGTCCGAATGACGTTTGTGGCAACCATTGTGTGCATAGGCTTTCTATCTCTAGGAGGTGCTATCTTGTCCCGGTCTGGTAATTTAAAATGGAACTCTTTGGTCTTGGGACACTCTGAGACGAAATGAAAACTGTTTCCCTCTTTTTCCCAAAGGCTGCTATTTTGAATCCCGCCAGATAGGCCGGGAATGGCCCGTGATACGTCTGGGGAGGGGGGAGAGCACGAACCCCCCCCCCCCCTCCGCCCGATGAACCATCCGCGTACGTCTCTGAGCCCACCAATACGCGTTAGGAGGTGCGGGGGGGGCAGAGCTGACAAAATTTTGCTGACTTTTGCTAACAAGGCGGTGGGGGAATGGGGAGTTCAGAAATAGCTGAAAATTTGCTGACGTAATACTTGAACGGCCCCCTAATAACTGATTTATCGCATTTACCGTAGCATATATGCATTTTTTAATTAAAAAAATCAATAAAATAAATCGAAAATATCGCGCAAACGTCATCGAAAGTCATAAAGATTCAAAAAAAGTCACATTCATTCAAAATAAAAAAAAAATCAATAAACTTTTTCCCCTCGAAAGAATCGTAAAAAAAAAGTTTTTCCCCAAAAAAGGGAAATTTGGGGCGAAGAAGAAGAAAAGGTTCTTTTTTCGACGTTTTTCCGTTTTTTTTCGATGATAAAAGAAGGAAGGAAAATTTATTTGAAAATTGATGCGAGAGGGGAAAAAAGGAAAAAACGTTCCACAAACAAATATAATTACATACTTTTTTAAAGGTTTTTGAATTCTAAAAGAAATTTTTCTCGACCTGGAGACGTTTTTTTCCCTTAAAAAATCAAATTTACTTCGGACGAAATTCATTTCGTAGCGTTTTATTTGGAAGTACAGGGTGTTCCCCCATATAAGTTCGCAAACATTTTAAAAATTCATTATTATTGAAGGAATGCGCATATTTTTTGGAAGGTGCCCCCCAACGCAATCTAACCCATAGGATCCCATGTTACCAACCCGTAGCCTCCACCGCCCCCCTCGGAACATTCCATCGCCTCCAAGGGGGCGTTAACGCCCACGTTGGGAATCCCTGTGCTATACGATGGTTTTTTTGACTGCCGGCTGATGCGAAGGTGAATTTTGGGAAAGGGAGAAATTTCATCTGCTTCTTTCGGGGAATCGAACCCACATCCTTTCACTTGCCGGGTGAGCGAACTAGACCGGTGTTTCTCAACCACTGGGCCGCGGCCCGGTACCGGACCCTGACATCGGTCAAATCGGGCCGTACGTGGTACACCGCTTCATTTTTTACATATTTATTTCCCATCAGTCGCGTGTTTGACCGGGCCTTCGATTCACAAAAATGAATGAAACCGGTCCGTGTACCACTGGTCTAAGGCAGTGGTTCTCAACCTTTTGAAGCCCGTGGCCCGGTTTCATTTCTTTTTGTGAGTCGAAGGCCCGGTTAAACACGAATGATATCAGGGCCCGACGGTTGAGGAAACACTGCCCTAGACCACTGGATTACAAAGGCAACGAATATCTCCACCTTTCTTTGGAGCTCATATTTACTGAATGGGACCGTACATGGACCACCGGACCTAACTCAGGACAAAGCTCGCAGTTGCTGACACTGCCACCAGATGGTCACTTTCCACTATCCATACGAAAATTTTTGACGTAGCGAAGAGTGACATCATCCTCGGATAAGTCGCCATCTGGTGGCAGTGTCAGCAACCGTGAGCTTGGGGTTTTAGTTCGGTCCATGAATGGTCCCGTTCAGCCCATAGATAAAGAATCCCTGCCTGTAAGTGAATTTGTACAAGCCATCTCAAAAGCCCCCAGTGAATCAAGTTTGGGTCATGGCCACACACACGATAGCTCAAGAATGCCTTGCTATTAGTAGATTCATCTTTGAAGACCCTGAGACCCAAGTTTGTGTCCCAACCCATAATTTAAGAATCCCTACCACATTATACATTACACGAGGCACCAAAATGAGTCCTTACCCAGGCTGACAAAGCATCTAGTTGCGGCCCTGTCCAGTCATACACTCGACTAATAGGGAATAAATGGGAGAAATGAAATTGTTTAATCCCTCCCCGTGGTCCAGTTTGACTGATGTCAGGGCCCGGCTGTTGAGAAAAACATGAATGGTCTAGTGCGCTCACCCGGCAAGTGAGAGGATGTGGGTTCGATTCCCCGCAAGGGGCCATTGAATTTTCCTCTCTTTCCCGAAATTCATCTTCGCATCAGCCAGCTGTTAAAAATTTCCGTATGGATAGCCGAGAGTGACATCATCCTCGGATATTTGAATGCTGTTTGTGAAGAAGTTATTCTCATGGAGGAGGGATTTTTTCTGGTGCAGGAAATAGTTCAAATTTTTGTCGATAGAGGGGGCTACTTCACCAAACACCAACTCTGGCCGCATCGCAATTTACTGCCATTAATGAGAATGGGTTGGAAATGAAGGCGCTGTCTATCGGTGGTCGCCTCGAGTTCGTTAGGAAAAATACCTTACCTGCATCCTTCCTCGGGTTCGAACCCGGGACCGTGACAGAAACCTTCGGTTGTAGACAAGCATCTTACCACCACGTCACTCTGGCGCTGTGTCGATAGGGGGCGCTGCACGAAAGTCCGGCAGGAATGTTTGTAGCTGAATCTTCAACCTCTTCTTTCTGTATCCGGAATATTCGTAAAGTTTCAGCCGTACGTAGCTGAGGTAAAAGAACTTCACCAATAGTGTTTTATCCACCAACGACAATATCCCAATTAGAATCTTATGTAAGCGCCAGTAACAGGAAGATTCAGAAATGAGCTGTTCATCGTGCACCCTGAATTTTATAGAACTCTGAGATTTGTATATTTCCTGTAACTTTCTTTCTTGCAGAGCCCTCTATCGACAAAAATTTTAACAATTTTTTTTTTCCTGTACCAAAAAAAAAAAAAAGCTCCCTTCGTGAGAGTAATTTTTTCGCAAACCACATTCAAATGTACCAAATCTTTCAATTTTTCAGGCTTTTTAAACTATTTACAAATTTATGGGACACCCCTGTGCTGTAATACGTCGGAGGTTTAAGTTGGTGGCACCGATGGATCAGAGGCGTATTTGGTGGTGGGCTGGAGGTGGCTATAGCCCATGGCGGTGAGTTCTAAGGAGCGGCAAATTTAACGAACGAGTGGTCGAGAAAATTAGTAGAATATGGGAGATGGGCGGCAAAATTTGCATTGCTTACAGTAATATGCATGGGCGGAGATACGGAGGGGGGGGGGCATTGCATTGCCCAGCGTCAAAGGTGGAGTCGACTTATCTAATGTGTATATGAATTGACATCATCACCATCATGCCCCTCCCCCCAGCAATAAGACCGTGCCCCCCCCCCAGAGTTCCAAGTCTATATCCGCCTATGGTGATATGGTGATAAACCATAAACCACGAATCCACCTCTGCCGAAAGAGTAAGGGACTAGGCCAGTCAATGATCAAACGAATGACCTAGAGTTTGCAACCATGTAAGCGACCTAGAGAGCAAGGGACCAGGTCACTGAGCGGCCAAAAAGTAGCTTGGAGAGTGTGTGAGCATGGGAGTAACCAAAAGAGTGACCTAGAGTGATATAGTGGGAAGTTAGTGAATGACAAAAAAAAGAGTCACTAAGAATGTGTGCAAACATGGGAATGACCAAAACAGTGAATAGAGAGTGTGTAAGTATGGAAGTGACGAAAACAATGACCTATGGAGTGTGTGTAAGTATGGAAGTGACGAAAACAATGACCTATGGAGTGTGTGTAAGTATGGAAGTGACGAAGAAAGTGACCTAGAGAGTGTGTAAGCGTGGAAGTGACCAAAACGATGACCTAGAGAGTGCGTCAGCGTGAGGAACCAGGTCAGTGAGAGACAAAAAAAAGTAACGAACAAAATGTGTAAACATGAGGATGACCAGAGAGTGTGTAAGTATGGAAGTGATCCAAAAGTCACCTAGAGAACGAGGAACCAGGTCAGTGAGAGGCAGAAAAAAAGTGACGAAGAAAGTGTGCAAGCTTGAACGACCGAAACAGTGACCTAGGGAGTGCGTAAGTATGGAAGTAACCAAAACAATGACCTAGAGAGCAAGGAACCAGGTCAGTGAGAGGCAAAAAGTGACGAAGAAAGTGCGTAAGTATGGAAATAACCAGAACAATGACCTAGAGAGCGGGGAACCAGGTCAGTGAGAGGCAGAAAAAAAGTGACGAAGAAAGTGTGCAAGCATGGGAACGACCGAAACAGTGACCCAGGGAGTGTGTAAGTATGGAAGTGACCAAAAACAATGACCTAGAGAGTGCGTAAGCGTGAGGAACCAGGTCAGTGAAAGGCAAAAAAGAGTAACGAACAAAATGTGCAGGCATGGGGATGACCAGAGAGAGAGAGAGAGAGAGAGAGAGAGAGAGAGTGTGTGTGTGTGTGTGTGTGAGTGTGTGTGTGTGTGTGTGTATGGAAGTGACGCAAACAGTCACCTAGAGAGCGAAGAACCAGGTCAGTGAGAGACAAAAAGAGTGACCAAGAAAGTGTGCGAGCATGGGAATAACGAAAACAGTGACTTAGGGGGGGGGGGAAACGTCTGAATACGGAAGTGACCAAAACAGTGACCATTATAATGATACCGCGGACCCCCCCCCCCCTACAAAGTACGCACGAACCACAGGTTGAAAAACTGTTATACCGTAAGTCTTCATTGATTCGTTCAAAGACTTCAAGACGATTCTGTTAAGAATTATCACAAAAAATAAAACAAACAACATTAGTAATAATTATTTTGCACTGCATAAAAACAAACTAATTAAATTATGATTGCCACTATTTAATCAGATTGAAAAATAATCAAACTAATCTCCGATTATAAAAGATATGGATTAAATATTTTCTTGATGAAAATTGGAAAAATTTCAGAGGAACGAATTTTTCCTCCTTATAGAGGAAAGTTTGTTCTCTCCTCGGTTGAGGAAAAAAGAATTTTCCTGATGAGATTGGTTTCACGGAACAAACGGGACGCAAATACACGGGAAAAAAGGAAAGTGAACGAATGAAAGAAAAATATTTGGAAAAGTCGTCTTCGAGGACATCGTGGCGTTTTGCAGAATCTTCAAGGCTTAAGAAGAATAAGAGGAGTTTGTCTCTAGTCATCTTTTTTGCCCGATTATTCCTTTTTCCTTAAAAATTCTCTGCCGCTTGAAAGGGTCTAGAGATGGGACGAATGAATATTCGGCTACCATTCGGCCCTTTTGCTGAATATTCGGTTTGTCCAAATAATGCTTAGGGGGAACCGTTCAAGTATAACGTCAGCAG
The DNA here is from genome assembly GCF_987345545.1 of Pholcus phalangioides. Lineage (NCBI taxonomy): Eukaryota > Metazoa > Arthropoda > Arachnida > Araneae > Pholcidae > Pholcus > Pholcus phalangioides. The sequence continues at coordinate 16,241,926 of NW_028301595.1, forward strand.
TTTTCGCCATTTTCAAACCACCCCCGATCAGCAATATTTCGTCAGTTCTGCCACTTCACTCCTAAGGCCGGAATTACACTATAAAAAAGTTTGACAAAAGATCTTTTATAAAACTTGAAAAATTCAACCAATAGGCGCGCATAGGTTAACCTGGTGATCTTGTTGGTTGAATTTTTCAAGTTTTATCAAAGAGCTTTTACAAAACTTTTATAGTGTAATCCCGGCCTAACTCATATTGAGATCGAAGATCGATTTCTGTTAATTTCGATGCTATTTGAAGGCTAAGAACTCTAAATTTTAGGATCCTCTTTCTAAGCCGTATATGATTAATTCATGGCCCGCGGGCCGAATGTGGATCTCGGAGTTATCTGACGTGTCCGCCACCATAAACTTAATTTTGTAAAAATGAATTAAGTGGTACATTCACGGATCGGTTAAGTGACCCTTGGCACAATTCCAGAGCATTTAAGCGACCAGTGGCATATTTTGAGATCATCGTGGTACATTCACAGATCATTTGAGTGACCCGTGGCCACGGCACATTTACAGATTACTTCAGTGACCCGTGGCGCAGTTCCAGACCACTTAAGCGTGGCACATTTAGAAATCCCTTAAGTGACATATGGAACAGTTTTAGAGCACTTAAGCGAATTTCTAGAACACTTAAGAGGTCCAGACACATTTAATTTGAAGGATCCGCGGAACATTTAGAGATCATTAAAGTGGCTCTATAGAGGCCTTATCAATACGAATAGTAGTTCAGGTGCCCACAAACCACGGAAAGGTTTTTCTTGTTTTTGGTACACCAAGAGTAAGATGCCATTAAGAATATTTCATATTTTTATAAAGGGTTGTTGATGACGTAAGCATCATCCAAACACTCCCCCTTCCCCAGCATCAAAAAATCAGTAAACCCGAAATCCCCTCTCCGTATCGAGGCTGACGTAGTAATAATTGAATGATCCCTAAGGTATTCGGCCGAATATCTGTGTAAGAGATACTGACCCTCGGCCCGGCAAACATAGTTCGCCATCGAATATCTGTGTAAATATAAGTACAGTACGGGTGCGCTATCTATACAAACTATGACGCACTACAGTACTCCCCCTCCAGTGAAAGAAAAAAAAATTACACGTCACAACGGCGTGCTTACATATCAACAGTGCAAGTGAAACTAAACTTGTAAACAAAGTACGCACAAGAAGACGCTTGAGGAGGGTACGCCATCTACAAAGAGTAAGACGCACTACACAAAAACAACTATTTTATGCGTATAGTTGTTTTTGTGCGTACTTGCAGGGCCGCAACTAGGGAGGGGGAGCAGGCGGGTCTGGTGCCTCGGGCGTTGAATCAAAAGGGTAGCCAAAATCACCCTTTAACTGCTTCCTCTACATGCAAATGACGCCAAAATTCTGGCTTTCCCCGGGTGACCAAGTATCTAGTTGCGGCCCTGCGTACTTGTTTACAAGTTTAGTTTTACTTGTTCTGTTCATATGCAAGCACGTCGTTGTGACGTGTAAATGTTCCGTCTTTCACTGGAGGGGGAGTACTGTAGTGCGTCATAGTTTGTATAGATGGCGCACCCTCCTCACGCTTCTTTTTATGCGCATGATTGTTTTTGTTTGCGTCTACTGTTTTCGTAGATGGCGTACCCTCTTCAAGCGTCTTCTTGTGCGTACTTTGTTTACAAGTTTAGTTTTGCTTGTTGTGTTGATATGTAAGCACGTCGTTGTACTCCTAACTAATTGTTACAATAATAAATTGTTATGTTTTATAATCTGACTAACATTCAGTGTCAGGATAAGGAAAACATGAAACTGGAAATAGAATCCTACTGCAATAAAGTGGAAGTGAGCATAAGTTGACTAACTGAAGGACTACCAAGACAAGATACGAACAGTAGAACCTCTCGATAACGGACATCCATGGGCCAAACATTTTGTCCGCTAACGGAGAGTGTCCGCTAATGGAGAGTACGATATGCAGTGGAACTTTGCTTATACGACTTTAACATTTATACGAAGCTTGGCTTCGATCGCAATTGGTTCCTATACATTTCAATCTTAAAATGTATATGTTACTGTGTGTGTAAAAGAGTGATAATGTGCATAATCACCAATCGTCTCTCGATGTGAAGAAAAAGTCCGATAAAAAATTTCACTACATTTATAACTTTTACCGGCGATTACGCATAATTCCCAAATAAAGTTGGAAAGTCTAATCAGTTATGGAATATTTTTAGTGCATATTTTGAGTTCTTTTGTGTGTATTTTAAATTTTTTTTATTGCATATTTTGATATTTTTAAGTGCATATTTTAGGGTTTTGCATGTATATTTTGGCATTTTTAAGCTCAATATTTTGGTGTTTTGTATGCATATTTTGATTTTTTAATGCATATTTGACATTTTCAAGTGCATATTTTCGGGTTTTGTATGCATATTTGACATTTTCAAGTGCATATTTTCGGGTTTTGTATGCATATTTGACATTTTCAAGTGCATATTTTCGGGTTTTGTATGCATATTTGACATTTTCAAGTGCATATTTTCGGATTTTGTATGAATATTTTGAATTTTTAATGCATATTTTGAATTTTTTAATGCATATTTTGAATTTTTTAATGCATATTTTGCATTTTTTAATGCATATTTTGCATTTTTTAATGCATATTTTGAATTTTTTAAAGCATATTTTGATATTTTTAAGTGAATATTTTGGGGTTTTGTATGCATATTTTGACATTTGTAAGTGCATAATTGCAAATTCTTAGAGCATATCCCGGCACTTTTTTCAGTGCATATAATCCGGGCTCTACTTATATATCATCAATCGAAAGTTGCAATATTTCAATCACCGATAAATTCACTCAAGAAGAAAGAATTCAAAAATTTCCCGTGGAGGGGGGAAAAAAAGAGCTAAAAATGAGAAAAAAATTGACATTCGCGTCACAAAATGAAGAAAAAAAAGAGGAAAAAAGTTTAAAATATATATAAAAAGCAGAAATATGATAATTTTCACTCGAATGGACTAAAAAAGAAGGGGGAAAGGAATTTTATATCATAAATCATTCATAACTCATCATTCATCTCCACGAAAAAGCTACCTTTTTATGTAAAAATGACAAAGGAAAAAGTATTTCCGCCATTTTTTTTTCCCACTTTTTCCAAATTTTCGGAATTTCTTTTCCCCCCCATCCGTAAAAAGCAAATTAAGGTGACAAAAAGCTTCAAAAACGGAAAAAAAGTTCTTTGATATCCCATAAAAAAAAAGGCTTTAAATTTACCATTGAAATTTTATTTCGAGGTATTCAAAAAAATTTTTAAACTTCAATTTCAAAATTTCTCTAAAATTTCATAAAAAAACTAAATTGATTTTTTTATGAGTTAAGTTTTGAAATTCTGATCACACTCCACATGATGGTCAGAATTTTTGTAAAAATTAATTAGTGATTATATAATCTTATTTCAAAATTTATTTGAATTAAAACTGAATCCAATTTCGTCGAAGTTTTAAAAATTTAAATTTTTATGATACAGTGAAACCTCTCTTTTGCGGTCACCGACGGGACAAAAGAAAACTCGTCCGTAAAAGAGGGGGGTGACCGTTAATTAGGGGGTTTGAGATGCATACTTTCGTTATACAAGGGGAAATTATTATTTGCCCGTAAAAAGAAGGGTGACCGCATTAAGAGGGAGGGGGGACCGCTAAGAGGGGTTTCACTGTGTTTATATATACAGTCGAATTCTGTTTTAACGAATACCGTTATAGCCAAAATCTCGTTTTAACGAATACTTTTCTAATCCCTCAAATAAGTTTACATAACAACAATGCAAACCTGAAATTTCTTTATAACGAAATTTTGTTATAACGATGTGATTTCTCCGGTCTCTTAGAGTTTGTTATAACGGGATTCGACTTTATATATTGATTGATTAATTTTTAAAACTGGTTTAACTTTTAAAATTTCAATCAATATTTTTTATAAATTTTTAAACTTCGAAATTCAAAAACTTCTCCACTTTTATGGTATTTAAAACTTTTATGTTAAATAATTACAATTTATTTTTTAAAATTTATTTAAATTTAAAAACAATTTGGTATTTCCAAAAAAAATTCAAAATTTCAAAAGTCACATTCATTCTACAATTTTTACGGTGTTTAGAATTTTTTTTATAAAAGTTAGTTTAATGATTGTTATTTCATTTTAAAATTTATTTAAATAAAAACTGAATGTATAATTTCTTTGTATAAATTTTAAAATTTCACAATTAGAGTCTCCCGCAATTTTTATGATATTTAGAACTTGACATCAGATAATTATAATGGAAAATTTATTTAAATTACAATGAGTTAATTTTTTTTTATTATATTTAAAATTTTTAAATTAAAATTTTAATTTTTAAAAAAATTGGCAAAAATTTAATTTTTTAAATTTATTTAAATTGAAACTGAATTTGAATTTTCCGATAAATATTATTATATTTACAATTGCCGTAACAAAATAACTAATAATCAAATTTACAAATAAATTTAATTTCTCTCGATATATTTTGAAATTTAAAAAATTCAAATTATTCAATAATTTCTATTATATAATATTTAGAACTAATTAATAATTGAAATTTAATTTCAAAGTTTATATAATTAAAACCGAATTTAATTTTTGAAAATAAATTTCAAGATTTCATAGGGTCAGATTCATTCCTCAAATTTCATGATATTTAGAATTTTTAAATTAATTAATTAATTAATGTTTTAAAATTTATTTATACTAAAACTGAATATTTGGGTGCATTTATGAATTTCAAATTAGTCTTCTGCAATTTTTATGGCATTTATAACTTTATAAGAAATAATTGTAATGTAATTTCAAAATTTTATTTAAATTATTGATTTAAACTTTTTCGACTAATTAAAAAATTTTGAAATTTAAGTTCTTTATGATGTGAGACTTTTTATTAATTAATTTCATGTTTAATTTATTTAAATTAAACATGAATTTTTGATAAAATTTTTTAATTTCAAAAAATTTAAATTCTTTCATTAATTTTTAATGGTATTTAGAAATTTTGAATTTGAAATTTAGAAAACAATTTCTATTGTTAAACAATAAAAATGTACAAAAGAACAATTTTAATTGCTATTTAGAATAACAATTATAATTTAATTTTGAAATTCATTCAATTTAAAACCTGAAATCAATTTTTATGATAAATTTTAAAATTTCGAAAAAAAAAATTCAGATCCCTCCACAATTTTTTATGATATTTAGAAATTTTACACAAACTAAATTGTAATTTCATTTTAAAATTTATTCACAATAAAATTGACTTTTTTTTGATAAATTTTAAGGTTTGAAATTCAGGGGTTTTCAAAATTTGTTTGTTAAAAAAAAATTAGTCCCGCACTGGGGCCCTGCGTCTATTAAAGGCAGCCCTGGATACATATGGTCTCCTGAACATGGCTCCCCACGCCCATTCACCTGCATTAACTAATAGATGCCCATGTGTTGCTTATCCCTTGTCACATTGTGTGTGTGTGTGTGGGGGGCATGAAGGACCCTCTCTACAACAGCATAGGCCCTCCGACGGAGAAAATTTTCGAGGGCCCTTCACCTGGCTAGAATTAACTGCCTGCCAGTTCATATACTTGCTCTCACACATTCTTACTAGATCTCACTATCATGGAATGGCCCTCCTCTGCATTTCAAGTCCCGGGGTGGGCCCCATGAGTACAGACGGCACTGTGGTACAAAGATAGACCTTATATTAATAAAATTCTTATTCACTAATTTTAGAAAACACCTGAAATTTTCTAAATTTTTTTCTCCAATTTTTCTTAAAAAAATCAATCCACTAAGTAGAAAGGATTTTGCTCCTGGGTGAGGGGTCCCTAGATAAGATAGGCGCCGATCTAGGGTGTCGTCGTATTAATCGTCCCGTATTTTACGGGACCGATACATTTTTCGGCTCTTGGGACAGGCGATTGTCCCCATCGCGACCCCTGGTTCAGCGCACGAGCAATGTGGCGTTGGCATGAGCCGAGGCAGACATCTTCAGCTGCGAATAAAGCCTAAGCGGATATTTTCAATTACGAATGGAGCAAAGGCAGACACCACAAGCGACAAATAAAGCCGAGGCGATATGTCCAGCCACATGTGAAGCAGAGGCGGGCATCTTCAGCTGCGAATAAAGTCGGTATGAAAGACCCATCAGCTGCGAATGCAGTGGAGGCAGGACGCCATTACGTCAGTGGAATCGTCCCGTATTTTACGGGACAGATAATTTTTTTTCCTCATTTCTTGGCTCTTGGGAGCTGCGATAGCCCCTATTGCACCCCCCTCTGGATACACGCGTGAGATAAGACAGGGGGGTCAGGAGAAGTAAATATTGTCCAAAGGTGGTCATGGGCCAAAAAATGTTCAGAAACACTGCACTAAAACAGCAAGGTCCTGTTTGCATATCACGATATGTGTCTAGCAATTCGCCCGATTCGGGCTATCTTTAACGCATGGGCCCCAAGGGACATCCGATGCATGAGGGCATTTATGGTTTTGCCGCCCGTGGGTTACATGGATTTAGCCGCCCTTCTCGTATCAAGTCTAATTTTCACATGACTACTCCCCTTCTTCGCTTCGCCACCATTTGCTATAACCCGCTTGGCCACCACTACCCTCCCCACTCCTGCAAGAACGCTGTGTCTCTAAAGTCACTCTTTCAGTCACTCACATGCTTGCACACCTGTTTTGGTCACTCACATGCTTCCACACACTCTAGGTCCCCCACATGCTTGCACTAGGTCCCGCACATGCATACTGTTTTTTTTCCACTCACATGCTTGCACACCTGTTTTGGTTACTCATATGCTTGCACACCTGTTTTGGTCACTCATATGCTTGCACATCTTGTTTTGGTCCCTCACATGCTGGCACTCTCTCTAGTTTACTCGCATGCTCGCATACTGGTTTTTTTTTTCATGCACATGCTGGCACACCTGGTTTGGTCAATCACGTGCTTGCATAACACTCTAGCTCACTCACTAACCTGGTCATTCGTTTGGTCATTCGCATGCTTGGTCACGCTCTAAATCACTCTTTTTCTCACTCACATGCTCACAACTCTCTTGGCCACTATTTCGGTCACTCACTCAATCACTGGCTTAGTCCCTCGCTGTCTGGGCAGAGGCGGATTCATTGTGGAGGTTATACATACAAATTTTGCCGCCCTTCTCCCGTTCTACTAATTTTCTTGGCCACACATTCCTCAAATTTCCCACCCCCCTCTGAACTTGCCACCCCCGGGGCTATAGCCGGCTGAGCATCCCCCCCCCCAACCCGTAAATACGCCGCTGTACATGATAGGAGGCCCCCCTCCATCATTAATGAGATCTGACACATGAAATGAAGATGACATGTCTGTAACATGCTGTTCTATTCGAGTCACTAATTTAGTCGTATCCCATGCATATTGCGATTTTTTTTTTCTGCCATAAGTGTAAGTACAACATGAATCAACATGAATCATGGGCGGAGATGGACTTGAAATTTTGGGAGCGGGGGGTCATGATGATTACTGTGGGTGGGGGGGGGGGTCATATACATTAGATCAATCAGCTTTACATTTGCCGCCCCTCCGTACCTCCACCCATGACATGAATGGATCAATGTGCAAATCATGTACTCACCGTTCTCACATACGCAGGGTGTTATAGTCTTTTTATCCGCCACTTTTTTCCTCCGGAAAAGCCAAAACATTTCAGGAGAAACAGGAAATATATTGTATTTCCTCATTCATTAATGTCCTTCATATTATCATGCCTGTGAATTAATGTACAATAATAATAATAATAATAATTACCAAAAAAACATTAATTATAAATCAAGATATTGTCAATTAAATTGTCAATTGATATGCAGTGAAACCTCCCTGTGTGTGCAGCTATATTTTATATAGCGATGAATTCCCTCCCTCCCTCTACAACGACATACAGTATTATCAAGTCTTGTTCGAAATGTCTACATTCTAATGTTGAACTGCTACCTCTCGATGTAACGATAATCTCTCTACAACGATACTTTTCAAGTCCTGTTCGAAATGTCTACACTCCAACGTTGAACTGCTACCTCTCGATATAACGATAATCTCTTTACAACGATTATTTTCAAGTCCTGATAGAAGTGTCTGTACTCTAACTGCTGCCTCTCGATATAACGATATTCCCTCCACAACGACGGTTTTCAAGTCTTCTTTGAAAATGCCTATACTTCAACTGCTGTCTCTTGATATAACGATATATGTCCTTCTACAACGATATTTTTTTTTCAAGTCTCGTTTGGAAATTTTGATATCATAACGCTCTCTCGACATAACGATAATCCCTCTACAACGATGCTTTATCAAGTCTTGTTTGAAATTGTCTATACTGTTATGTTAAACTGCCACCTCTTGATATAACGATAATCTCGATACAACGTCACTTTTCAAGTCGAACTGCTGCCTCTCGATGTAGCGATAAATCGCTTTACAACGATACCTTTTAAGTGTTGTTTGAAATGTCTTTACTCTTTACCTCTCGATAAAGCGATAATCCTCTACAACGATATTTTTTTCAAGTCTTGTTTGAAAATGTCTACATTCTAATGCTAAACTGCTGTCTCTTGATATAACGATATATTCCTCTACTACGATATTTTTTCGTCTCGTTAGGAAATGTCAATATCGTAATGTGAAACTGCTTCCTCTCGATGTAACGATAATTCCCTCTACAACGCCCCCCCCCCCACTTTTTCAAATCTTGTTCGGAAATGTCGATATTATAATGTGAAACTGCTTCCTCTCGATATAACAATAATTCCCTCTACAACGCCCCCCCCCTTTTAAAATCTTGTTCGGAAATGTCGATATTATAATGTGAAACTGCTGTCTCTCGATGTAACGACTATCCTCTAGAACGATATTATTTCAAGCCTTGTTTGAAAATGTCTACATTCTAATTTGAAACTGCTTCTTCTCGATATAACGATAAACTCCTCTACAACGACACTTTTCCAAGTCTTGTTTGGAAATGTCTAACTGCTGCCTCTCGATATAACGATATAATCCCTCTATGATATTTTCTCCACAGATTAGCATTATACCGTGTAATTTCAATGTACATAATTGATAATGAGAGGAATCTCTTAGAAAGTCGTAACACTTAAGATAATTTGAGGACATATCCGATTAAAAACCGAGTGATCCGATTATTTTTCAGTTATAATTATCGGATTAATCGAATAGGACTCACCTCTCGAGATGAGGCCGAGAAAGGTTCGATCCCATTATCGTTTGTTTCTTGCGTGCGTGTCCGGGAATTTCTCCTCCGGGATCACTGTTCACACTCCCGTATTTGATCCCGGCCATCTGAAGCATATCCGGATGTGCAAGAGCTTTGGCGACGAGTGCTTGGCGGCATTTTTTGGCGCGAAACAGACGGTTTCGGGTCGGGATCGGACAGCGCTGGTGGAAATGTATAGATGTCGGTTTCGTTGTCCATTTCGGAGATGACTTCGTTTCGAATTAGCTTTGACCTCGTTATCAATGCAAGCCAGAGATACACTGGTGTCCGGAATTATAGACAATCACGGGGTTTAGTACAAGGGTGCTCGATCTTTGCCACTTGAGTGATTTAGAAATGTGCCGCGGGCAGAGGCGCATTTATGGTTTTGCCGCCTGCGGGATGCACGAATTTTGCAGCCCTTCTTCCATTCTTGTCTAGTTTTCTTGACCACTCCTTCCACGAATGCGCCACTCTATGCTATAACTCGCTTGGCCTACCTCCACTCCTGCAAGTACACTCGTGTTTCTAAGTCACTCTTTTTTGGTCACTCCCATGCTTACACACTCTTTAGTCACTCTTTTAGTCATTCACACGCTTGCACACTGTTTTTGTCATTCACACGCTTGCACACTGTTTTTGTCACTCACATGCTGGCTCAAGCTCTAGCTCAATCTTTTTGGTGATCACTGACATGATTCCTTGCTGGGAGTGACTCTTTTGATCATTTACATGTTTGCACATGCTCTAGGTCTAGGTCATTCACATGTTTGTACATGCTCTAGGTCTTGGTCATTCACATGTTTGCACATGCTCTAGGTCTAGGTCATTCACATGTTTGCACATGCTCTAGGTCATTCACATGCTTGCAAGCACTCCTGGTCACTCTTTTGGTTATTCACATGCTTGCATGCACTCCAGGTCCATTGTGCTGCGCTGGTCATTGACATGCTTTCACACTCTCTAGGGCACTCTTTTGGTCATTCACGTGATTACACGCACCCTAGGTCACTGTTTTGGTCTTTCACTTGCTCGCACATGTTCTAGATTTCTCATTGACCTGGTTCCTCCCTCTGTAGGTCACTCTTTTGATCATTCACATGCTTGCAAACTCCCTAGGCCTCTGTTTCGGTTACTCACTGACCAAAGGTCCTACGCTGTCTGGGCAGAGGTAGATTTATTAACGACTATACAAATTTCCCTGCCCTTCTCCCGTTCTACTAATTTCCTTGGCCTATCATTCCTAAAATTTGATAACCCTTTGAAATTGCCGCCCTGGGCTATAGCCAACTAAGGCCTCCCTATAAATACGCCACTGGCCGCGGGACACTTAATTATCTAGAAATTATTTATTTCCATCCACTATAAAGGCTGGTTGCACTTACACTGCGGGGCCGCGCATTACATTTGCGCGGGTCACTTGAGTGATCTTGTAATGTGCTGTGGGTTAGTTGATTGATCTGTAAATGTGTTATGGGTCACTTGACTTATCTGCACATCTGCTGTGGGTCACTTCAGTTATCTACAAATGTGATTTGGGTCACTTGAGTGATGTGTAAATGTGATGAGGGTTACTTCAGTGATCAGTAAATCAGCTGTGGATCACTTGAGTTATCTGCAAATGTGATGCGGTCACTTGAGTGATGCGTAAATGAGTTGTGGGGCACTTTATTTAGCTGTAAATGTGCTGTGGGTCCCTTGAGTTATCTGCACATGTGATGTGGGTCACTTGAGTCATGTGTAAATGTGCTGTGGGTCAGTTGATTGATCTGTAAATGTGTTATGGGTCACTTAAGCTATCTGAAAATGTGCTGAGGGTGACTTGAGTTATTTGCAAATGTGATGTGGTTACTTGAGTGATGCGTAAATGAGTTGAGGGGCACTTGATTTAGCTGTAAATGTGCTGTGGGTCCCTTGAGTTATCTCAAAATGTGATGAGGGTTACTTGAGTGATCTGTAAATGTTCTGTGGGTCAGTTGATTCATCTGTATATGTGCTGTGGGTCACTTGAGTGATGCGTAAATGTGATGTGGGTCACTAGAGTGATGTGTAAATGTGATCGAGGTTACTTGAGTTTTCTGCAAATGTCCTGTGGGTCACTTGAGTTGTCTGCAAATGTGATGTGGTCACTTGAGTGATGCGTAAATGAGTTGTGGGGCACTTGATTTAGCTGTAAATGTGCTGTGGGTCCCTTGAGTTATCTGCAAATGGGATGTGGGTCACTTGTGACGTGTAAATGTGATGAGGGTCACTTGACTGATCTGTAAATGTGATGAGGGTCACTTGACTGATCTGTAAATGTGCTGTGGGTCACTTGAGTTATCTGAAATGTGACGTGGGTCACTTTAGTGATGTTTTAATGTGATGAGGGTTACTTGAGTGATCTGTAAATATTCTGTGGGTCAGTTGATTGATCTGTATATGTGCTGTGGGTCACTTCAGTGATATGTAAATGTGATGTGGGTCACTTGAGTTATCTGCAAATGTGATGTGGGTCACTTGATTGATGTGTAAATGTGCTGTGGGTAGTTGATTGATCTGTAAATGTGCTGTGGGTGAGTTGATTGATCTGTAAATGTGCTCTGGATCACTTGAGTTATCTGAAATGTGACGTGGGTCACTTGAGTGATGTTTAAATGTGAGGGTTATTGAGTGACCTGTAAATGTTCTGTGGGTCAGTTGATTGATCTGTATATGTGCTGTGGGTCACTTGGGTTACCTGCAAATGTGATGTGGGTCAATTGTGACGTGTAAATGTGCTGTGGGTCACTTGAGTTGTGTGTAAATGTGATGAGGGTTTGAATAAGAATTCACATCTTATTTGATCTTTTTTTTTTTAAGAAAAATAATTTAAACAGAGACAAGCCTACGTCCTATGGCGTTTTCCTTTATAATCTCGCGCGGCAGAGTTTGTTTGGAATCAGCGCTGCCGGTCGTGACGTCACCGCTAATGCTCCCCATATGAATGATATATTAATTTTAATATCTTAATAGTATTAATGGGGCGCATTAGCGGTGACGTCACGACCGGCAGCGCTGATTCCAAACAAACTCTGCCGCGCGAGATTATAAAGGAAAACGCCATAGGACGTAGGCTTGTCTCTGTTTAAATTATTTTTCTTAAAAAAAAATATGATCAAATAAGACTTGTGAGTTCTTGGAATGGAAACTTCAAACTCTCGTGAGCATGTGATGTGAAAAATATAATAATAATTCGTCTTTAATTAGCTGTGAAAGCTATTTTTCGCGTGCCATGTTCACGTGCGTTCAGCCTAAGTTTGATTTGTTTTCATTTTTGTATCTACACTGCTCAAAACAAATAGGGGAGCAAGCAAAAAAGTGAAGAAAACCGTGCGAGACAGCCACGTATTGGCATGCAATGGATAGTACACGCGTATCAATACGCAATACAGAGAAAAGACGTAAAAAATTTGGAATTAAGCTTTAATTCTTTGAAAATATGGAAAAAACATGAAAAGATGATTTAGGGCAACAATTTGGTTACATGTAAACGATAAAAAAAAGTACTGTTTAGACATGATGCATGAGTTTTAATAGGGCGTGGTGATCTCCTCGAACAGCTAAGACTGCTGCACACCTGTTTGCCTTGGATGCGATGAGGTTATCGATCAGACTTTGGGGAATACTGTTCTACTCCTCAAGAAGTGCAATCTGCAAGTCTCGGACAGTAACAGGCGGCCTTGGTCGCGCAGCAATGCGTCGTCAGGATTCAGGTCAGGAGAGCACGCTGGCTATTCCATACGCTGTATTGTTTCAGCTTCAAGCATGTTCTCCACCAGACGAGCTCTATGCGGTCGGGCATTCCATACCAGAACACGTCGGGTGTCACACTCCAGACTGAATCGGAACTCGTCGGTAAACAGAACTTGGCTCCAATCATGTTGCTCCCAATCTCGATGTTCAGCAGCCCATCTTCTTCGGGCCGCACGGTGGCGTGGGGTCAACGGAATGCAGACCATTGACCTACGTGCATAGAGCCCTCCCTCATGAAGCCGATTACGTACTGTTTGGCTGGACACCCTCCGTCCTGTTGTCAAGAGCAACCGTCTTTGCAGCTGCGTAGCATTCTCTGTTCTGTTTCGACGGGCTGTTAACCGTACATACCGGTCATCAGTTGCCGATCGCGTGGCCGACCTTGCCTTGGTCGACGTCTAACATTTCCTGTTTCTTGGAATCGATTCTACAGCACAGCCTTGCAACAACACTTCTGGCGACTCCAACAGCGTCCGTGACACTACGTTGTGTTTGCCCGGATTCCAGTCTGCCTATAACACGCCATGCCATGGATTCCGGTAAATCACGTTGTTGAGACATCCTCAAGTCACCTTGTCTCAAAAAAAATACTGCGCAATCGAATTTCACAGTTACGGCAGTAAAACAGACGTTTCTGCAACATCCCGATTTCTGCCCTGATCTCCTTTTTCTGGTTTTTGACGTCATGAACTTTGATTTGCATATGAAGTTTTCTTCTTCCGTTTCCTCCTAGGCTTTAAATTATGGATGATTCATTTTATGTTACTTATCGGTATACATCTTTGCGTAATTTTGTTAAAACCATGTGCTCCCCTAATTGTTTTGAGCAGTGTACATTTGTTTATTTTCAGTTATCTTCTCAAATATGGCTCGGAAAAGCGTGATAAAGTTTCATCACATACTTGACTTCACCAAAGAACCTAAACTGATAGAAAGAGGGGAAAAAATCCAGTGGAATCGGATCATGTCAGATCCATTTCCTATGATGATGAAATTAACTCGGGCATCGTAGAAGCAAGCGTGAAGGATAGATCTTACACTGTCGAGGTAAGTTGTTGAGTATGTGTAAATGACATTTTATATTATTAGGTTGAAATTAGAACGTGTCATCGGTTAAGGCATGTCCCGTGGTAAAGGAGGAAAAAATACACAAACAAAACATCATAGATGCAATATTTAATTTACTTCGAACAATCACAATTCTGATGGTCCTATTTCCCCGTTACAGTCATTTGCTACAAACAAAAGGAAAATCACCAGTGAGGCGCGTATACGTAGCCTGCAGGTCTTGTATATATTGAACTTATGACCCCCCCCCCCCCCTGCTGTAGTTTTCTAATTCTTTCATAGATACACAAACTTCTTTTGCGTTCGTTGAAAAAATTATTATTCCCGGTGAGTTCTGTTCAAACAGTTGAAGAATCATTCTTTTTTTCAAACCGAGCACAACTCAGGTCTATTGCCAATTTACTACCTAGTGAGTTGTGCCGGAAGTGTAAGTGCGTGTACCGTACACTCTGAGTGCGTATCTAGTGTTGTGTATGATTTTTCAGTGCTGCCATCTATATCTCAGAAGTAAAGTGAGTGATGTATAGGGACTGAGAATATTTGTACTGTTTGTAGGCCTGTTGCTCTCTGTGGCGAGCCTTTTTAACGGGGAGATCGGCTCGCATTTGCACCTCGAAGTTGGGAACCACAGAAAACCAACTTCAGCCGACCACCACTGTGGCGACGGTGGGGCTCGAACCCGGATTCCCGCGATGCGAGTCCGTCACTATGACCACTCGACCACCACAGCGGCTGAAGAATCATTCACAACACTACAAATTACTGAACAACCAATTGTAAATACTTACATTGCATGACCTGCGTGTTAATGTATACATGCCTTTGCTCTGGCCATATATTTGAATCAGTATGAAGTCCAAAATCAAAAGCTGCTGTGTATTTTTTTCTAATCATTTTTTTTATATGATGGTTTCTGGCTACGAGACTGACTGGAAAGTTGTTCAGTTTCAAATTACAAAGGACTCAGTAATTCAACATTTTTAGGTGTTTTCTTTGAACATTTGAGAGAAAAACACATGCGCAGAAAAATTTATATTATTTATATTGGCTTTTTTGATTGACAATTGACCTTTAGTAATCCTGCACACACCCCTCTTTCCATAACGGTCCGAAATCTGCAGCTTCATTACAAGCATGTAGTTTTGAAATGAAACTCGCAATAAAGCTGTGACTAGCACTTAGAATTCGAAGCTAGTATATTTTGGCAGATACATTTTTGTTTGTGAGGTAATTTATAAATTGTTGTTGTGCTTCCTGCTCAACAATTGCCTATTGCCCAGTGGACTCGTGTAACTAAAGTGTGTGGGAGAAAGGATCAGTTTTATTGCCTGCCATGCAGTCATTTCCTTGAGCCTGAATGGTCTATTAAAAATGATCCAATAATTAAAATTCTGTTGCATAGGGATATTCATTTCGTTATATCTGTGGTCAACATTGGTTTTCCTAATAATCAACGGGGCATGATGTTGTAATCACAATATTATAATGATCTAAATGAATTTGTGTGCTTTAGCAACAAATATATATATATATATATATATATATATATATATATATATATGTG
This sequence comes from Pholcus phalangioides, assembly GCF_987345545.1. Taxonomy (NCBI): domain Eukaryota; kingdom Metazoa; phylum Arthropoda; class Arachnida; order Araneae; family Pholcidae; genus Pholcus; species Pholcus phalangioides. Next base: position 16,257,649 of record NW_028301595.1, read on the forward strand.
TGTAATTTTGTTTTACTGTTTCGCAGGCATATCTAGATGGAAGCGGCAAAGTCACTCAGGCCCACTGTTCCTGCCCTAGGGGACAAGGAATATGTCACCATATGGCTGCTTTGCTGATATACTGCCATCACAATATTTCTGTGACGGACAGACCTTGTATGTGGAATCAAACAATGCCAAAGAAAAAATCTGAGGTGAAAACTGTTTCAGACTTGTTTGCAACAAGAGCATACAAGCCGGTTAACTTGGATACAGAGGGAAAAAAATGAAATACGGAAAGAGCTGTGCGAAAAGCTTGCAAAGGGAAATTACTGTGTTGGCTTTTCATGGATTTTGAGCCAAGAACCAGATGATGACTTGAAAAACTTTAATTATCAAATGGGGGACATAATTTTTTCTGAAGAGTTTCGCCACTGTGTCGACAAAACATTATTTTTTAAGGAACACTGCTCTTTGACACACGAACAGATATATTTTATAGCAGAGGAAACTGTGGGACAACATGAAAACTGGAAGTGGGGAGCCTGTAAGAATTTCAGGTTGACAGCCAGCAATTTTGGTGCTGTCCTCAATGACAACTAAGAGACAACGTTATCCACCCTCCCTTTTCATGAAACTGATGGGGTCATATAAATCAGATGGAGTTAGAGCAGTTCAATGGGGTCACCAACACGAAGACACGGCCATCAACAAATTCAAAGAAGCCACTAAAATGGCAGTCAAACCAACTGGCATCTGGCTGCACAGTTGTGGGTTCTTAGGTGCTAGTCCTGATGGCATAGCAACAGATAACAATGGGCAAGAGTACATTGTGGAAGTTAAATGCCCTTATAAAATCAGAGATCAAAAAGCTTTTGCAGGCCCTCAAAGAGGACAAAAAGTATTTCTTTTCAGTAAAAAATTATGAATTTGTGATCAATAAAGATCACGAATACTTCCATCAAGCTCAAGGAGAACTGTACATGGCCAATTGTAATACGGTTTATGTTGTAGTGTGGACGACTAAGGATTGCGTCATTTGCAACAAAACTAATGCAGGTATAAATATTTTTCCTTCCCAGTCTGAGGGTAAAACATTTTTAAGGTGGAGAGGTAAGGAAAGTAAATTTAGATTTATCATACTGAACCAATGAGGATTAAGGCAACAGAGCAAATGTAAAAAAAATCAAATGATTCAGCAACCTCTTTTAATAAAGGGGACTGAAAGTTTGCCAAAACTGCACAAACCTGCCAAATTTTAGTGGCAAATGGGAAGGGGCTTGGCAATCAATCTGGTAATCTTATAAACTTTTATCTTTCCAATTGCTCTTTCTACATGAATTCGTGCCCTGGCGATATTTGTAGTAGTTTCGATCTCGCTGGGAGAAAACTGCTGCTGAAAAAGAAATGGTGGTACATTGACACACACACCGGGAGGAACCAAATCCGAAATCAAAAATCCTTTATCTGCTAGTATCAGGTCCCCAGGTTCAAAAACATTGAGTATTCCGCAATGCCGAACAATTTCTTTGTCAGATGTTGAACCTGGGTACAACTCGCGAAGTTGTTTTGCGAAGAAGGTTAGCGGAAGTTTTCAAAGACCGGTTGGAATCAGAAGGGGTGGTAAGTCAATGGGAAGAATTTAGTACGAAGCTGTCCTCTGTTTTGCACGACGTCATACCCTTTGTTCGAAAAAAGCGTGTTTGTACATCACACCCTCTATGGTTCACGGATAGCGTGCGGAACCTTTATCTTGAAAAGAAAAGAGCATTCAGAGAGTATAAAAGTGGACGAGGTGACCTATCATTGTTTACTGATAAAAGAAGACTGTTGAAGAAAGCGATAAGGGATAGTAAAAAGCAAGTTGAATCTAGGTTGGCAGATAACATTGGCTCTGACCCAAAATCATTTTTTCGATACGTCAATAATGGATGTAAGGGGACAGTTGGCCCCCTCTCGATAGGAGGCTCTAAGGTAGAGAGCAATGTAGGCATGTGTAGTGCTTTCAATGACTTTTTCGCGTCGGTTTTTAATGGAGATAATGATATTCGATATACGGGTGTTGCATGGGGTAATAAAACGCTCAACGATATTCAAGTGGAAGACGTGGAGGTCCTAAATCTTCTAAGAAATGTATGTGCAAGCAAAGCACCAGGACCGGATGATATCTATCCCAGGGTTCTCAGGGAAGGTGCTAATGAATTGTTGGGGCCAGTCGCACAGATATACAGGAGTAGTGTTGCTGAGGGTATCGTCCCGAGAGATTGGAAACTGGCTAACGTTGTTCCGATATTTAAGAAGGGTAGTAGAGAAGTGGTGTCTAATTATCGTCCAGTGAGTTTGACGAGCTCCCTCTCGAAAATTTTGGAAATTATCATCAAAAGGCAGTTTGTGAAGTGGATAGACGAGAATAATGTATTGTCGGATAATCAGCATGGGTTCAGGAAGGGGAAGTCATGTGTAACTAACCTCCTTTGCTTCTATGATTACGTGACTAAGGCTTTGGGTAAGAGCAAAAATGTCGACGTTGTTTACCTTGATTTCCAGAAGGCATTCGATCGGGTCCAACATGGCAAACTCTTGAAGCGTTTACACGAGATTGGAATAGGGGGCAACTTGCTGAATTGGATAGAATCGTGGTTAAGAGATAGGTCGCAACGAGTTATGGTGAACGGGGAATTCTCTGGTTGGACAGACGTCACAAGTGGAGTTCCTCAGGGAAGTGTCCTTGGCCCCATACTTTTTTCACTTTTTATCGACAAACTCGATCAGGGTATCGATGGAATTACTAGCAAATTCGCAGATGATGTGAAGCTAATGGGGGTAATCGGAAATGAAAGCGATAGGGAGTTGCTCCAGACCAACTTAAACAAGATTGCAGCATGGGCAAATGAATGGAGCATGACGTTTAGCATAGATAAGTGCATGGTCGCTCATTTTGGTTCGAACAACCCACGGTTCTCTTACGAGTTGAATGGTGTCACTATCCCGGATGCAACTAGAGTCACCGATTTGGGAATTCTCATTGACGAGCGACTTAAGTTTTCTGAACATTGTTCAGCGGTTGTCAAAAAAGCGAATAGAATGCTTGGTCTCATTTTCAAAAAGGTCTCTTCGCGTTCTCCTAAAGTCATTCTTCCGCTTTTTCGAGGCTTAGTTCGCCCTGGACTGGAGTATGCTGTAAGGTTTCGGAGACCATACCTACAGAGGGACATAGACTTGGTTGAAGGGGTGCAGAGAAGAGCTACGCGTGTCCTTATTGGCACACAGGGCTTGAGTTATGAAGAAAGACTTCATTTTTTGAATATGTTTACATTGGATGAACGCAGGTGTCGAGGAGATATGATCGAAGTGTTCAAAATTTTCAATGGGATGGATAGGGATGGACCATGAACTTTTAGTACACCGCCAATCGACTGCTTTTACAAGGGGACACCAGTATCGATTGGTGAGGGACAATGCAAGGTTATGGTGTCGCAGGGAATTTTTCTCCAATAGGGTTGTTAATAAATGGAATAGCTTACCCCCGGAGGTAGTAAATGGTAACACAATTGACACGTTTAAAAAGAAATACGATAAACATGTTGGGGTAAATCGAGAAGCTATCCATACTTAGAATAAGACAACCATAAGTATTCTTTATGGGCATTGTATAATATTTTATCATGTGTATATATTGTTTGTAATTTGTGTTAATTGCATTTTTAATTGGGTTGCTGTATTTTTGAAACATATGACATCCATATTTTTATGGGCATCTTTTTATCAGCCACCTCGTTGGGCATTTTGCCTGTTGTGGCGTTGTATTTGTATTTGTATTTGTATTTGTATAAAAGTGCCAAAACCTTTAGGCGCAACCCCAACTAACCCTTTCATTGTATTTCTATGCTTGTAATTACTGTAAAATAGTTTTTGATGCTCCATTTTTTTTTAGCACTGCAGCAAAAAATCTCTGTACAATCAATGACCATTCTACAGTTCCTGAAATGTTTGAAGCACTTCGGGAGGCATGTTTGATTTTTCTTCTGGGAAGGTACAGTTGTCATAAGTACCTCATGTAAATATGTGTGCAGCAAATGAGCCCATGTTATAAAAATGTTGCTCACAGAGCTCGAACTAACTGAAAACCTTGCTGCAAGGTCTGCGTGGCACAAATTCAGTCTCGATTTCATGAGTGATCAGCATTTGGTCTTCCGTAGCTAAATTCACAACATTCCACCTAATATAGTAATCAATACGTTTTCTGGTACATAATTTGTGAATCGGATCAAAGATTTCACTGGTTACTACACCAGTACAGAAATGTAATTGTTTTTCATCACTCTTGATGAATTCGTATCTGAAAACTCATGTCTTCAGTTTCTGAAGCTCAGCTTGCAAGTTAGTGACTTCTTGTTGCAAGAAATAAATTTCCCCATCACTGACTGACATTTAATTGTTGGTTTTTAGGACCAGGCTGATCTACATCCGATTCAAGGCGTGTCTTAGCAGCTTTTGCTTTCTTTTGAGATCTGCTTGTGGCGCTCTGTGACCTGTTCAAGAAGAAATTTTTTTTTTCATTGAAATAGATTAAATTTATTTATAAACGTTAAACTAAAATCTAGATAAACTGAAGAAAAAAGTAATGCAGTAGATTCTCGATAATCTGCGCCATCTAATAATCCGGCATATTTTAGGCAGGCTTTCTTCGATCATAGAAGAGGAATAACTGTCTTTATGTCTGAGCGCAGAAGTTTACATTATTTTAATAGGACTTGCAGTACTTTGGCACACCTTGGTCTGATATGTACCAGATTAGCAAGAGTCTACTGTATAAATATACAAAAACTTGAGTGAAGTTTGTTATTCATATCTAACTAATTAGATTTATTATTAACGATGCTAAATGTTTGATCACCAGTTTTTAAAATATCTATGGGTCCTCATGTACTACGAAGAAAATTGCCCCCGTACCTGGTGTTCCCCAGTTACTGTTAATTGTGCTGATGCAATTACGGTCCACAATAGTTTGGAAGCAGTTCAAAAATGTGCCCTTAGTGCGAAATCTAGAACTTTCAGAAATCGGTCCTTCTATCCCTGGCAGAAACAAGCCACGTGATTTCAAAATACCTATATCACACCTCATATGCACAGAAAAAGGACGCTGTATTTCAGCAACACTGCTCTTTGATACTGAACGCCAGGGTCTCTGCCACCGGACTTATCCCGTTGCCGAAATCTCTTCCAGCCCAGCTTCGTGGCAGTCTGAAACAAAGTGAGTGCACCTAACAGTCTGAATGTGTAGCTAGTGTTGTGTCTGATATTTCGGTGCTGCCATGTATACTTCAAATTGTGAGTGATTGCATATTTGTAACGCTGTAGGCCTGTTGCTCTCTGTGGCGAGACTTTTTAACGGGGAGATCGGCTCGCATTCGCGCATTGAAGTTGGGAACCACGGAAAACCAACTTCAGCCGATCACCACTGTGGGGTTCGAACCCGGATCCTCGCATCGCGAGTCCGTCACTATAACCACTCGACCACCACAGCGGCATCCCTTCTTGGTCTGTGTCACATGTCATACATTCAGCTTTTTTATACCCATACAGTCGGAGTCGCATGTCATGTGGCAAAGAGAAAAATTGCATCATTGGAAATGAATTTGTCGCTACTTACACGTTGCATTATATTCTGCGTGTTTTTTTTTTGTATTTCTCAATATTGCTAAGAGATGGCGTGACTGTAGTCCATAGGCGTACACAGAATTTTCTCAAGTGGGGGGGGGGGTTCAATTTTTTTTCTTCTCAATGAGGGTTTTTTTACGTTTTTTCCTGCAAAATAACACTATAATCTTGGCTTGGGGTTAGAATCCCAATCCCCCCTTGCGTACGCCAATGCTGTAGTCCTACTATGTTTGAAAATAATTAATATTCAAAATAATGTAACTAAGGTGAGGTAACAAAGTTAATTTTAAAATGTACCTTCACAATCGTGTGTTTGGTTAATTTTCCATAAGCGTGGTCACGGCCAGCGTGGCAACTTTTTTCGCGCAAAACAAATCGCTGCTTTTGCGGTGGTCAATTCAAGATGGCTGACTAAGAACCCATACAATTGCACAAAAATATTCGACTTTTACATGAAATCAAACTAATATGTCGAAATATGTGAAAAATGAGGAAAAATACAGGGATATTATACAAAAATTGTATTTTAAAAATATGCGGTTCGATAAAGGGTTGCCAAAACTAGCAAAACGTTGATTTGGTTATCAGGTTGCCAACTTTGGAGTGAAAAAAAAAGTCTTCAAGTTGGTGCTGACTACATTTATGGAAAAGTAACCATGTTTCACTGGAAAACAAAAAGACTTTTGCCTCTTGGTGAAAAGCTAGTGACATGATAATTCACTTTTTCAACATATCTTCATGAAGCTACTCCCTCAAAAACTCTTTCTCATTTTAGTGTCCAATTCAAGGGCGTCGGAAGCGTTTCGAATCTGTGGGTACCCATCTTGAGATTCATGTAGGAAATTTCGATTTTTGAATCAATTCTGTGGGTGCTCGGACCCATTCTACAAACTTCCGTGGGTGCTCGAGCACCCACAGCACCCCCGGCTCCGACGCCACTGGTCCAATTAAACGTTCAGAATGACTTCACACAAAAAAGTGTTTCCACTCCTCATAAGTTAAAAAAGTGTTTCTATTTCAACACCTGAAGAGACCCTCCCTTTGCTTTTCCCTTGCAACTCTACTGTCAAAATACTAAAATGGGTTCCAGACTCTGACACGAAGCTGGGCTGGAAGAAATCTTGGCAACGGGATAAGCCCAGTGGCAAAGTTCTGGTGTGGCTGAAATGAGTTAATGATTTTTGAGGAGTGTGTACACACTGCTGTCATCAACAAGTTGAAGTTGTACGATTAATCTAAAAACATTTTTTCTCGGAATATATTTATTGAAAGCAGATTTCTTATTAAATCTTCAATGATCTACCATGAAATCATTTCAGCTATAAACAAGTCTGATATCTGTTTAACTATAGACTATTTAAGTTTTTTGCATGAATGCAAAATGTCCAAATGATTAAAATATTTTCACAGAAAATGTGCGTTTCTAAAAACTGTGGATCATGAATAAGAAACTCCAACCTTAGAGGAGAAATAAGGATATTATATTTCTTCTTATATTCATATATAGGCTGACCATATTTCCTCGAGAGGAATACGGGACATTGAGATTCAAAATACGGGAAAATACGGGACATCACCAATTATCGCCAAAAATGACGCCAAAAACCAAACAAAGTTGCCAAATATTGTTGAAATTACGGTAAAATCACAATGGCGGGAAATGAAACGTTACTGCAAATTGCAGTAGATTAAAATGAATTTCACGAAAAAAACGTTCACCAAGACAAATGTGGGAGATAAATATTCTAATTCATAGTTGTAATTATCATAATATAGTTTATTAGTTGAAAAATAATTTCAATCTTTGACTTCAATAAAGAATAAAAATTCAAGTAAGAGTCGTGTAAAATACGGGAAAAACCGGGACACTTTTGCGAAAAAGTCGGGACGACCAAAAATACAGAAAATACCGGGACTGTCCCGGGAAATACGGGACGTATGGTCACCCTATTCATATATATATATAATAAATTCTTATATTTCTTCTCAATGACTCCAACTAACCTGATATTTCTAACTAGGGTGACCATACGTCCCGTATTTCCCGGTATTTTCTGTTTTTTTTTGGCCGTCTCAGTTTTTCCCGTATTTTACACGAAGCCTGCTTGAATTTTTATTCTTTATTGAAGTCAAAGATTGACATTCTTTTCTTCAACTCAGAAATTTTTTTATGATAATTGCAACTAATATGAGAATATTAATCTCCCACATTTGCCTTGGTGAACGTTTTTTTTTTTTTTTTTTTTTTGTGGAATACATTTTAATCCACTGCAATTTGCAGTAATGCATCATTTCCCGCCATTGTGATTTTCCGCAATTTCAATAATATTTGGCAACTTTGTTTAGTTTTGGAGTCGTTTTTGGCGATGTCCCGTATTTCCCAGTATTTGGAATCCCAGTGTCCCATATTTCTCTCTAAGAAATGGTCACCTTAGGCTGACCATACGTCCCGTATTTCCCGGGACAGTCCCGACTTTTTTTTGTAAAAATGTCCCGGTTTTTCCCGTATTTTGAACGAAGTCTACTGGAATTCGTTATTTTCATCAAAAATGTTGATACAGATAATTTTCATAGCTCAATAACAAGGAATTGAGTAGTTGACATTATTTTCAGTGTTTTTCCGAATGTGAAACACTCAGAGAAGTTCAAGTGGGTGCTATTAAACCAGGTACATGAATGGAAAGATATACTGGACAGTCTGGATTAGGAATCCTTATCGAGCACTGAAACAACACCACACTAGAAATATTTAGAATATTTAAAATATATTTAGTGTGGTGTTGACTGAAACAGGTGAACCTCGTGTATTTGATCAGTGGAATGTTATAAGATGTATAATTGTGAGGAAACTAAATGCATGTGGAATAAAAAAAACATTTCTGTACCTGATAGATGGGTAAAAAAATTTTCTGAATTAAAAACAAAAAATATTTATTATGAAGATTTCAATAACATTATTGAATTTATTCTTTGTCTTCCTGGGAGTACAGCTCCTGTGGAGAGAGTATTTTCACTTATGAATAATTTGTGGTCAAAGGAGAAAATCTAGATTCAGTGTTGATACAATTCGAGCTGCTTATTGTTATGCAAAAATGTAACATGGAATGCGAGAAATTTTATGATAAGGTGTTGAAAGATAAAAGTTTGCTTTTACGGGTAACTTCATCAGATAAATATCCATGGTATAACAATGCAGAGGCTCCCTTACTCTAATTTTTGCAATGTTTCAGCTTATTTGTCTTGTTTTTTTACAATTTTATATTTATTCAGACACAGCGTATTTATTTGGAAGTTGTGAACGTGTAATAAAATATTTATTACCATTTTTGTCGTTGTTGTTGCATTGCACATGGATAAAAGGTGAGTTGAAAATTTTTGAAATATTCAGTGAGGCAGTAATTCTGAATATAAACAATACCATACAGAACATTATGCTTATTCATATTTTTTTTACATCAGAAGTGTGTTGCTTTTCAGATTTGACAGGCAGCTGTGAACGAAAATTCATTTAAAAGATTTATTAAACATAGGATAGCGACTGATTTTTTTTAAACAAAACGTGGAAACTGCCTATGAATTTCACAGAATATTTATGTATATATATATAGCACGAAGTAATCTTAAATATGTGAAAATGTTCTGCTAGCAGTCTTTTTTTTTCCTTCACTTCAAGGAGAAAGGTTGAGTGAGGGATCGAAAAAATAAATTCGAATCGAGATTAATGAGAAACAAAATATTCTGGATTCTCGAATCACCACAAAAGAACTCATTCTGAAATTTCAGAAAGACTTTAAAGTCTTTCAAACTTGGGGGATTAAAAAACGCCGTTTCTGACATTTAGTGGAAATTTTGTGCCATAATTGGAAATTTAGTCATAATTTGGCGATAATTGGCGCTGTCCCGTATTTCTCTTTGAGGAAACATGGTCACCCTATCTTAACAGTACAAAAAGAAAAAGTCAGCCTTTTTTCTATAACGTTTGATGAAAGGAAATTCATCGCAATAAGTATCTTTAAAATTGGTTAAATATTTTTTCGCTCATCAGTATTCATGTTTTATTATCGCACGTAACTAACTACAACAAAAGAGGGAGTTTTGACCACATGTGCGTCACTTCAATTATTATCCGGGGCTATTGTCTGCTAAGCTACTTCTCTGCACAATAAGACAAACAACTTCTCTTGTTACCGTCAGGGGGTTTGTAAAAACTTCCTTAAAAAAAGAATTTCACACTATTCCCCCATTTACGACGTGTAACGTCATTTCGAAAGAGGGGAAAACAGAGGCAAGAGACTGTCCCACAAGAATTGTTTTCAGAAGCGGGGATTTTTCTCAGGGACAATTAGGGATTTTTTGTGATTTTCGTAAAAGTTCGGGAGATGAAGCTGAAATTCGGGTGACTTGGCAGTAGGCTGACCATATTTCCTCGAGAGAAATACGGGACATTGAGATTCCAAATACGGGAAAATACGGGACATTGTCAATTATCGCCAAAAATGACGCCAAAACTGGGCAAAGTTGCCAAATATTGCTAAAATTACGGTAAAATCACAATGGCGGGAAATGAAGCGTTACTGCAAATTGCAGTCTATTAAAATGAATTTCACGAAAAAAACGTTCACCAAGACAAATGTGGGAGATAATTATTCTCATTTATAGAGATAGTTGTAATTATCATAATATAGTTTATTAGTTGAAAAATAATTTCAATCTTTGACTTCAATAAAGAATAAAAATTCAAGTAAGCGTCGTGTAAAATACGGGAAAAACCGGGACACTTTTGCGAAAAAGTCGGGACGACCAAAAATACAGAAAATACCGGGACTGTCCCGGGAAATACGGGACGTATGGTCACCCTACTTGGCAGCTACGCTATGGGGATCATCCAGTGCATGTCCCTCAGGAGTTATACTGATGATGATTATGACGTCTATCCGAAAAGCCCCGGAAAAGCCTCATGTTAAAATTGCAGATTTTAGCGTAGAATTGCGGAAATTCAGTGGGGATTTTCGCCACATCAATAATTTTAAAAACTGAATTGAATCTTTGGTTTTCGAAATCGAACTCGTTTAGAGAGACGGAGCCCAGAAAATTAAATGTAAAATAATGAGCCAGACAAACTTTTGACGTGTATATTCATGCAATAACATTGATTTCAAATTTTTATTTATGTCTTCTCAAGCGGGAAAATGAGAATTAATGTCTCCGTATTGTCTTATATTATCCAATTGCATCAATCCATACAGAGTTTCGGATGTTTTTAAATGAATTATGGGCCCATAATTATAATTACATTGAAGAAATTCCGCAGCTTTAATCAAGCATTTGTTGAAGAAAAAATCAGGCAGATCGATAACTTGAAGTTGAAAAAAAAATCGAAATTTCTAGCTCCCATTAAAAAGGAAAAACTATTTGTTTCTGTATTTCATTCGTTTAGATTTGTTTGTTTCATGAATCGCCATATTAGTTACCTTGTATGTAGGCTGACCATATTTTCTCGAGAGAAATACAGTAAATTGAGATTCCAAATACGGGACAGTCAATTATCGCCAAAAATGATGCCAAAAACCAAACAAAGTTGCCAAATATTGTTGAAATTACGGTAAAATCACAATGGCGGGAAATGAAACGTTACTGCAAATTGCAGTAGATTAAAATGAATTTCACGAAAAAAACGTTCACCAAGACAAATGTGGGAGATAAATATTCTCATTCATAGTTGTAATTATCATAATATAGTTTATTAGTTGAAAAATAATTTCAATCTTTGACTTCAATAAAGAATAAAAATTCAAGTAAGCGTCGTGTAAAATACGGGAAAAACCGGGACACTTTTGCGAAAAAGTCGGGACGACCAAAAATACAGAAAATACCGGGACTGTCCCGGGAAATACGGGACGTATGGTCACCCTATTCATATATATATATAATAAATTCTTATATTTCTTCTCAATGACTCCAACTAACCTGATATTTCTAACTAGGGTGACCATACGTCCCGTATTTCCCGGTATTTTCTGTTTTTTTTTGGCCGTCTCAGTTTTTCCCGTATTTTACACGAAGCCTGCTTGAATTTTTATTCTTTATTGAAGTCAAAGATTGACATTCTTTTCTTCAACTCATAAATTTTTTTATGATAATTGCAACTAATATGAGAATATTAATCTCCCACATTTGCCTTGGTGAACGTTTTTTTTTTTTTTTTTTTTTGTGGAATACATTTTAATCCACTGCAATTTGCAGTAATGCATCATTTCCCGCCATTGTGATTTTCCGCAATTTCAATAATATTTGGCAACTTTGTTTAGTTTTGGAGTCGTTTTTGGCGATGTCCCGTATTTCCCAGTATTTGGAATCCCAGTGTCCCATATTTCTCTCTAAGAAATGGTCACCTTAGGCTGACCATACGTCCCGTATTTCCCGGGACAGTCCCGACTTTTTTTTGTAAAAATGTCCCGGTTTTTCCCGTATTTTGAACGAAGTCTACTGGAATTCGTTATTTTCATCAAAAATGTTGATACAGATAATTTTCATAGCTCAATAACAAGGAATTGAGTAGTTGACATTATTTTCAGTGTTTTTCCGAATGTGAAACACTCAGAGAAGTTCAAGTGGGTGCTATTAAACCAGGTACATGAATGGAAAGATATACTGGACAGTCTGGATTAGGAATCCTTATCGAGCACTGAAACAACACCACACTAGAAATATTTAGAATATTTAAAATATATTTAGTGTGGTGTTGACTGAAACAGGTGAACCTCGTGTATTTGATCAGTGGAATGTTATAAGATGTATAATTGTGAGGAAACTAAATGCATGTGGAATAAAAAAAACATTTCTGTACCTGATAGATGGGTAAAAAAATTTTCTGAATTAAAAACAAAAAATATTTATTATGAAGATTTCAATAACATTATTGAATTTATTCTTTGTCTTCCTGGGAGTACAGCTCCTGTGGAGAGAGTATTTTCACTTATGAATAATTTGTGGTCAAAGGAGAAAATCTAGATTCAGTGTTGATACAATTCGAGCTGCTTATTGTTATGCAAAAATGTAACATGGAATGCGAGAAATTTTATGATAAGGTGTTGAAAGATAAAAGTTTGCTTTTACGGGTAACTTCATCAGATAAATATCCATGGTATAACAATGCAGAGGCTCCCTTACTCTAATTTTTGCAATGTTTCAGCTTATTTGTCTTGTTTTTTTACAATTTTATATTTATTCAGACACAGCGTATTTATTTGGAAGTTGTGAACGTGTAATAAAATATTTATTACCATTTTTGTCGTTGTTGTTGCATTGCACATGGATAAAAGGTGAGTTGAAAATTTTTGAAATATTCAGTGAGGCAGTAATTCTGAATATAAACAATACCATACAGAACATTATGCTTATTCATATTTTTTTTACATCAGAAGTGTGTTGCTTTTCAGATTTGACAGGCAGCTGTGAACGAAAATTCATTTAAAAGATTTATTAAACATAGGATAGCGACTGATTTTTTTTAAACAAAACGTGGAAACTGCCTATGAATTTCACAGAATATTTATGTATATATATATAGCACGAAGTAATCTTAAATATGTGAAAATGTTCTGCTAGCAGTCTTTTTTTTTCCTTCACTTCAAGGAGAAAGGTTGAGTGAGGGATCGAAAAAATAAATTCGAATCGAGATTAATGAGAAACAAAATATTCTGGATTCTCGAATCACCACAAAAGAACTCATTCTGAAATTTCAGAAAGACTTTAAAGTCTTTCAAACTTGGGGGATTAAAAAACGCCGTTTCTGACATTTAGTGGAAATTTTGTGCCATAATTTGGCGATAATTGGCGCTGTCCCGTATTTCTCTTTGAGGAAACATGGTCACCCTATCTTAACAGTACAAAAAGAAAAAGTCAGCCTTTTTTCTATAACGTTTGATGAAAGGAAATTCATCGCAATAAGTATCTTTAAAATTGGTTAAATATTTTTTCGCTCATCAGTATTCATGTTTTATTATCGCACGTAACTAACTACAACAAAAGAGGGAGTTTTGACCACATGTGCGTCACTTCAATTATTATCCGGGGCTATTGTCTGCTAAGCTACTTCTCTGCACAATAAGACAAACAACTTCTCTTGTTACCGTCAGGGGGTTTGTAAAAACTTCCTTAAAAAAAGAATTTCACACTATTCCCCCATTTACGACGTGTAACGTCATTTCGAAAGAGGGGAAAACAGAGGCAAGAGACTGTCCCACAAGAATTGTTTTCAGAAGCGGGGATTTTTCTCAGGGACAATTAGGGATTTTTTGTGATTTTCGTAAAAGTTCGGGAGATGAAGCTGAAATTCGGGTGACTTGGCAGTAGGCTGACCATATTTCCTCGAGAGAAATACGGGACATTGAGATTCCAAATACGGGAAAATACGGGACATTGTCAATTATCGCCAAAAATGACGCCAAAACTGGGCAAAGTTGCCAAATATTGCTAAAATTACGGTAAAATCACAATGGCGGGAAATGAAGCGTTACTGCAAATTGCAGTCTATTAAAATGAATTTCACGAAAAAAACGTTCACCAAGACAAATGTGGGAGATAATTATTCTCATTTATAGAGATAGTTGTAATTATCATAATATAGTTTATTAGTTGAAAAATAATTTCAATCTTTGACTTCAATAAAGAATAAAAATTCAAGTAAGCGTCGTGTAAAATACGGGAAAAACCGGGACACTTTTGCGAAAAAGTCGGGACGACCAAAAATACAGAAAATACCGGGACTGTCCCGGGAAATACGGGACGTATGGTCACCCTACTTGGCAGCTACGCTATGGGGATCATCCAGTGCATGTCCCTCAGGAGTTATACTGATGATGATTATGACGTCTATCCGAAAAGCCCCGGAAAAGCCTCATGTTAAAATTGCAGATTTTAGCGTAGAATTGCGGAAATTCAGTGGGGATTTTCGTCACATCAATAATTTTAAAAACTGAATTGAATCTTTGGTTTTCGAAATCGAACTCGTTTAGAGAGACGGAGCCCAGAAAATTAAATGTAAAATAATGAGCCAGACAAACTTTTGACGTGTATATTCATGCAATAACATTGATTTCAAATTTTTATTTATGTCTTCTCAAGCGGGAAAATGAGAATTAATGTCTCCGTATTGTCTTATATTATCCAATTGCATCAATCCATACAGAGTTTCGGATGTTTTTAAATGAATTATGGGCCCATAATTATAATTACATTGAAGAAATTCCGCAGCTTTAATCAAGCATTTGTTGAAGAAAAAATCAGGCAGATCGATAACTTGAAGTTGAAAAAAAAATCGAAATTTCTAGCTCCCATTAAAAAGGAAAAACTATTTGTTTCTGTATTTCATTCGTTTAGATTTGTTTGTTTCATGAATCGCCATATTAGTTACCTTGTATGTAGGCTGACCATATTTTCTCGAGAGAAATACAGTAAATTGAGATTCCAAATACGGGACAGTCAATTATCGCCAAAAATGATGCCAAAAACCAAACAAAGTTGCCAAATATTGTTGAAATTACGGTAAAATCACAATGGCGGGAAATGAAACGTTACTGCAAATTGCAGTAGATTAAAATGAATTTCACGAAAAAAACGTTCACCAAGACAAATGTGGGAGATAAATATTCTCATTCATAGTTGTAATTATCATAATATAGTTTATTAGTTGAAAAATAATTTCAATCTTTGACTTCAATAAAGAATAAAAATTCAAGTAAGCGTCGTGTAAAATACGGGAAAAACCGGGACACTTTTGCGAAAAAGTCGGGACGACCAAAAATACAGAAAATACCGGGACTGTCCCGGGAAATACGGGACGTATGGTCACCCTATTCATATATATATATATATATATATATAATAAATTCTTATATTTCTTCTCAATGACTCCAACTAACCTGATATTTCTAACTAGGGTGACCATACGTCCCGTATTTCCCGGTATTTTCTGTTTTTTTTTGGCCGTCTCAGTTTTTCCCGTATTTTACACGAAGCCTGCTTGAATTTTTATTCTTTATTGAAGTCAAAGATTGACATTCTTTTCTTCAACTCATAAATTTTTTTATGATAATTGCAACTAATATGAGAATATTAATCTCCCACATTTGCCTTGGTGAACGTTTTTTTTTTTTTTTTTTTTTGTGGAATACATTTTAATCCACTGCAATTTGCAGTAATGCATCATTTCCCGCCATTGTGATTTTCCGCAATTTCAATAATATTTGGCAACTTTGTTTAGTTTTGGAGTCGTTTTTGGCGATGTCCCGTATTTCCCAGTATTTGGAATCCCAGTGTCCCATATTTCTCTCTAAGAAATGGTCACCTTAGGCTGACCATACGTCCCGTATTTCCCGGGACAGTCCCGACTTTTTTTTGTAAAAATGTCCCGGTTTTTCCCGTATTTTGAACGAAGTCTACTGGAATTCGTTATTTTCATCAAAAATGTTGATACAGATAATTTTCATAGCTCAATAACAAGGAATTGAGTAGTTGACATTATTTTCAGTGTTTTTCCGAATGTGAAACACTCAGAGAAGTTCAAGTGGGTGCTATTAAACCAGGTACATGAATGGAAAGATATACTGGACAGTCTGGATTAGGAATCCTTATCGAGCACTGAAACAACACCACACTAGAAATATTTAGAATATTTAAAATATATTTAGTGTGGTGTTGACTGAAACAGGTGAACCTCGTGTATTTGATCAGTGGAATGTTATAAGATGTATAATTGTGAGGAAACTAAATGCATGTGGAATAAAAAAAACATTTCTGTACCTGATAGATGGGTAAAAAAATTTTCTGAATTAAAAACAAAAAATATTTATTATGAAGATTTCAATAACATTATTGAATTTATTCTTTGTCTTCCTGGGAGTACAGCTCCTGTGGAGAGAGTATTTTCACTTATGAATAATTTGTGGTCAAAGGAGAAAATCTAGATTCAGTGTTGATACAATTCGAGCTGCTTATTGTTATGCAAAAATGTAACATGGAATGCGAGAAATTTTATGATAAGGTGTTGAAAGATAAAAGTTTGCTTTTACGGGTAACTTCATCAGATAAATATCCATGGTATAACAATGCAGAGGCTCCCTTACTCTAATTTTTGCAATGTTTCAGCTTATTTGTCTTGTTTTTTTACAATTTTATATTTATTCAGACACAGCGTATTTATTTGGAAGTTGTGAACGTGTAATAAAATATTTATTACCATTTTTGTCGTTGTTGTTGCATTGCACATGGATAAAAGGTGAGTTGAAAAATTTTGAAATATTCAGTGAGGCAGTAATTCTGAATATAAACAATACCATACAGAACATTATGCTTATTCATATTTTTTTTACATCAGAAGTGTGTTGCTTTTCAGATTTGACAGGCAGCTGTGAACGAAAATTCATTTAAAAGATTTATTAAACATAGGATAGCGACTGATTTTTTTTAAACAAAACGTGGAAACTGCCTATGAATTTCACAGAATATTTATGTATATATATATAGCACGAAGTAATCTTAAATATGTGAAAATGTTCTGCTAGCAGTCTTTTTTTTTCCTTCACTTCAGGGAGAAAGGTTGAGTGAGGGATCGAAAAAATAAATTCGAATCGAGATTAATGAGAAACAAAATATTCTGGATTCTCGAATCACCACAAAAGAACTCATTCTGAAATTTCAGAAAGACTTTAAAGTCTTTCAAACTTGGGGGATTAAAAAACGCCGTTTCTGACATTTAGTGGAAATTTTGTGCCATAATTGGAAATTTAGTCATAATTTGGCGATAATTGGCGCTGTCCCGTATTTCTCTTTGAGGAAACATGGTCACCCTATCTTAACAGTACAAAAAGAAAAAGTCAGCCTTTTTTCTATAACGTTTGATGAAAGGAAATTCATCGCAATAAGTATCTTTAAAATTGGTTAAATATTTTTTCGCTCATCAGTATTCATGTTTTATTATCGCACGTAACTAACTACAACAAAAGAGGGAGTTTTGACCACATGTGCGTCACTTCAATTATTATCCGGGGCTATTGTCTGCTAAGCTACTTCTCTGCACAATAAGACAAACAACTTCTCTTGTTACCGTCAGGGGGTTTGTAAAAACTTCCTTAAAAAAAGAATTTCACACTATTCCCCCATTTACGACGTGTAACGTCATTTCGAAAGAGGGGAAAACAGAGGCAAGAGACTGTCCCACAAGAATTGTTTTCAGAAGCGGGGATTTTTCTCAGGGACAATTAGGGATTTTTTGTGATTTTCGTAAAAGTTCGGGAGATGAAGCTGAAATTCGGGTGACTTGGCAGTAGGCTGACCATATTTCCTCGAGAGAAATACGGGACATTGAGATTCCAAATACGGGAAAATACGGGACATTGTCAATTATCGCCAAAAATGACGCCAAAACTGGGCAAAGTTGCCAAATATTGCTAAAATTACGGTAAAATCACAATGGCGGGAAATGAAGCGTTACTGCAAATTGCAGTCTATTAAAATGAATTTCACGAAAAAAACGTTCACCAAGACAAATGTGGGAGATAATTATTCTCATTTATAGAGATAGTTGTAATTATCATAATATAGTTTATTAGTTGAAAAATAATTTCAATCTTTGACTTCAATAAAGAATAAAAATTCAAGTAAGCGTCGTGTAAAATACGGGAAAAACCGGGACACTTTTGCGAAAAAGTCGGGACGACCAAAAATACAGAAAATACCGGGACTGTCCCGGGAAATACGGGACGTATGGTCACCCTACTTGGCAGCTACGCTATGGGGATCATCCAGTGCATGTCCCTCAGGAGTTATACTGATGATGATTATGACGTCTATCCGAAAAGCCCCGGAAAAGCCTCATGTTAAAATTGCAGATTTTAGCGTAGAATTGCGGAAATTCAGTGGGGATTTTCGCCACATCAATAATTTTAAAAACTGAATTGAATCTTTGGTTTTCGAAATCGAACTCGTTTAGAGAGACGGAGCCCAGAAAATTAAATGTAAAATAATGAGCCAGACAAACTTTTGACGTGTATATTCATGCAATAACATTGATTTCAAATTTTTATTTATGTCTTCTCAAGCGGGAAAATGAGAATTAATGTCTCCGTATTGTCTTATATTATCCAATTGCATCAATCCATACAGAGTTTCGGATGTTTTTAAATGAATTATGGGCCCATAATTATAATTACATTGAAGAAATTCCGCAGCTTTAATCAAGCATTTGTTGAAGAAAAAATCAGGCAGATCGATAACTTGAAGTTGAAAAAAAAATCGAAATTTCTAGCTCCCATTAAAAAGGAAAAACTATTTGTTTCTGTATTTCATTCGTTTAGATTTGTTTGTTTCATGAATCGCCATATTAGTTACCTTGTATGTAGGCTGACCATATTTTCTCGAGAGAAATACAGTAAATTGAGATTCCAAATACGGGACAGTCAATTATCGCCAAAAATGATGCCAAAAACCAAACAAAGTTGCCAAATATTGTTGAAATTACGGTAAAATCACAATGGCGGGAAATGAAACGTTACTGCAAATTGCAGTAGATTAAAATGAATTTCACGAAAAAAACGTTCACCAAGACAAATGTGGGAGATAAATATTCTCATTCATAGTTGTAATTATCATAATATAGTTTATTAGTTGAAAAATAATTTCAATCTTTGACTTCAATAAAGAATAAAAATTCAAGTAAGCGTCGTGTAAAATACGGGAAAAACCGGGACACTTTTGCGAAAAAGTCGGGACGACCAAAAATACAGAAAATACCGGGACTGTCCCGGGAAATACGGGACGTATGGTCACCCTATTCATATATATATATAATAAATTCTTATATTTCTTCTCAATGACTCCAACTAACCTGATATTTCTAACTAGGGTGACCATACGTCCCGTATTTCCCGGTATTTTCTGTTTTTTTTTGGCCGTCTCAGTTTTTCCCGTATTTTACACGAAGCCTGCTTGAATTTTTATTCTTTATTGAAGTCAAAGATTGACATTCTTTTCTTCAACTCATAAATTTTTTTATGATAATTGCAACTAATATGAGAATATTAATCTCCCACATTTGCCTTGGTGAACGTTTTTTTTTTTTTTTTTTTTTGTGGAATACATTTTAATCCACTGCAATTTGCAGTAATGCATCATTTCCCGCCATTGTGATTTTCCGCAATTTCAATAATATTTGGCAACTTTGTTTAGTTTTGGAGTCGTTTTTGGCGATGTCCCGTATTTCCCAGTATTTGGAATCCCAGTGTCCCATATTTCTCTCTAAGAAATGGTCACCTTAGGCTGACCATACGTCCCGTATTTCCCGGGACAGTCCCGACTTTTTTTTGTAAAAATGTCCCGGTTTTTCCCGTATTTTGAACGAAGTCTACTGGAATTCGTTATTTTCATCAAAAATGTTGATACAGATAATTTTCATAGCTCAATAACAAGGAATTGAGTAGTTGACATTATTTTCAGTGTTTTTCCGAATGTGAAACACTCAGAGAAGTTCAAGTGGGTGCTATTAAACCAGGTACATGAATGGAAAGATATACTGGACAGTCTGGATTAGGAATCCTTATCGAGCACTGAAACAACACCACACTAGAAATATTTAGAATATTTAAAATATATTTAGTGTGGTGTTGACTGAAACAGGTGAACCTCGTGTATTTGATCAGTGGAATGTTATAAGATGTATAATTGTGAGGAAACTAAATGCATGTGGAATAAAAAAAACATTTCTGTACCTGATAGATGGGTAAAAAAATTTTCTGAATTAAAAACAAAAAATATTTATTATGAAGATTTCAATAACATTATTGAATTTATTCTTTGTCTTCCTGGGAGTACAGCTCCTGTGGAGAGAGTATTTTCACTTATGAATAATTTGTGGTCAAAGGAGAAAATCTAGATTCAGTGTTGATACAATTCGAGCTGCTTATTGTTATGCAAAAATGTAACATGGAATGCGAGAAATTTTATGATAAGGTGTTGAAAGATAAAAGTTTGCTTTTACGGGTAACTTCATCAGATAAATATCCATGGTATAACAATGCAGAGGCTCCCTTACTCTAATTTTTGCAATGTTTCAGCTTATTTGTCTTGTTTTTTTACAATTTTATATTTATTCAGACACAGCGTATTTATTTGGAAGTTGTGAACGTGTAATAAAATATTTATTACCATTTTTGTCGTTGTTGTTGCATTGCACATGGATAAAAGGTGAGTTGAAAAATTTTGAAATATTCAGTGAGGCAGTAATTCTGAATATAAACAATACCATACAGAACATTATGCTTATTCATATTTTTTTTACATCAGAAGTGTGTTGCTTTTCAGATTTGACAGGCAGCTGTGAACGAAAATTCATTTAAAAGATTTATTAAACATAGGATAGCGACTGATTTTTTTTAAACAAAACGTGGAAACTGCCTATGAATTTCACAGAATATTTATGTATATATATATAGAACGAAGTAATCTTAAATATGTGAAAATGTTCTGCTAGCAGTCTTTTTTTTTCCTTCACTTCAGGGAGAAAGGTTGAGTGAGGGATCGAAAAAATAAATTCGAATCGAGATTAATGAGAAACAAAATATTCTGGATTCTCGAATCACCACAAAAGAACTCATTCTGAAATTTCAGAAAGACTTTAAAGTCTTTCAAACTTGGGGGATTAAAAAACGCCGTTTCTGACATTTAGTGGAAATTTTGTGCCATAATTTGGCGATAATTGGCGCTGTCCCGTATTTCTCTTTGAGGAAACATGGTCACCCTATCTTAACAGTACAAAAAGAAAAAGTCAGCCTTTTTTCTATAACGTTTGATGAAAGGAAATTCATCGCAATAAGTATCTTTAAAATTGGTTAAATATTTTTTCGCTCATCAGTATTCATGTTTTATTATCGCACGTAACTAACTACAACAAAAGAGGGAGTTTTGACCACATGTGCGTCACTTCAATTATTATCCGGGGCTATTGTCTGCTAAGCTACTTCTCTGCACAATAAGACAAACAACTTCTCTTGTTACCGTCAGGGGGTTTGTAAAAACTTCCTTAAAAAAAGAATTTCACACTATTCCCCCATTTACGACGTGTAACGTCATTTCGAAAGAGGGGAAAACAGAGGCAAGAGACTGTCCCACAAGAATTGTTTTCAGAAGCGGGGATTTTTCTCAGGGACAATTAGGGATTTTTTGTGATTTTCGTAAAAGTTCGGGAGATGAAGCTGAAATTCGGGTGACTTGGCAGCTACGCTATGGGGATCATCCAGTGCATGTCCCTCAGGAGTTATACTGATGATGATTATGACGTCTATCCGAAAAGCCCCGGAAAAGCCTCATGTTAAAATTGCAGATTTTAGCGTAGAATTGCGGAAATTCAGTGGGGATTTTCGCCACATCAATAATTTTAAAAACTGAATTGAATCTTTGGTTTTCGAAATCGAACTCGTTTAGAGAGACGGAGCCCAGAAAATTAAATGTAAAATAATGAGCCAGACAAACTTTTGACGTGTATATTCATGCAATAACATTGATTTCAAATTTTTATTTATGTCTTCTCAAGCGGGAAAATGAGAATTAATGTCTCCGTATTGTCTTATATTATCCAATTGCATCAATCCATACAGAGTTTCGGATGTTTTTAAATGAATTATGGGCCCATAATTATAATTACATTGAAGAAATTCCGCAGCTTTAATCAAGCATTTGTTGAAGAAAAAATCAGGCAGATCGATAACTTGAAGTTGAAAAAAAAATCGAAATTTCTAGCTCCCATTAAAAAGGAAAAACTATTTGTTTCTGTATTTCATTCGTTTAGATTTGTTTGTTTCATGAATCGCCATATTAGTTACCTTGTATGTAGGCTGACCATATTTTCTCGAGAGAAATACAGTAAATTGAGATTCCAAATACGGGACAGTCAATTATCGCCAAAAATGATGCCAAAAACCAAACAAAGTTGCCAAATATTGTTGAAATTACGGTAAAATCACAATGGCGGGAAATGAAACGTTACTGCAAATTGCAGTAGATTAAAATGAATTTCACGAAAAAAACGTTCACCAAGACAAATGTGGGAGATAAATATTCTCATTCATAGTTGTAATTATCATAATATAGTTTATTAGTTGAAAAATAATTTCAATCTTTGACTTCAATAAAGAATAAAAATTCAAGTAAGCGTCGTGTAAAATACGGGAAAAACCGGGACACTTTTGCGAAAAAGTCGGGACGACCAAAAATACAGAAAATACCGGGACTGTCCCGGGAAATACGGGACGTATGGTCACCCTATTCATATATATATATATATATATATAATAAATTCTTATATTTCTTCTCAATGACTCCAACTAACCTGATATTTCTAACTAGGGTGACCATACGTCCCGTATTTCCCGGTATTTTCTGTTTTTTTTTGGCCGTCTCAGTTTTTCCCGTATTTTACACGAAGCCTGCTTGAATTTTTATTCTTTATTGAAGTCAAAGATTGACATTCTTTTCTTCAACTCATAAATTTTTTTATGATAATTGCAACTAATATGAGAATATTAATCTCCCACATTTGCCTTGGTGAACGTTTTTTTTTTTTTTTTTTTTTGTGGAATACATTTTAATCCACTGCAATTTGCAGTAATGCATCATTTCCCGCCATTGTGATTTTCCGCAATTTCAATAATATTTGGCAACTTTGTTTAGTTTTGGAGTCGTTTTTGGCGATGTCCCGTATTTCCCAGTATTTGGAATCCCAGTGTCCCATATTTCTCTCTAAGAAATGGTCACCTTAGGCTGACCATACGTCCCGTATTTCCCGGGACAGTCCCGACTTTTTTTTGTAAAAATGTCCCGGTTTTTCCCGTATTTTGAACGAAGTCTACTGGAATTCGTTATTTTCATCAAAAATGTTGATACAGATAATTTTCATAGCTCAATAACAAGGAATTGAGTAGTTGACATTATTTTCAGTGTTTTTCCGAATGTGAAACACTCAGAGAAGTTCAAGTGGGTGCTATTAAACCAGGTACATGAATGGAAAGATATACTGGACAGTCTGGATTAGGAATCCTTATCGAGCACTGAAACAACACCACACTAGAAATATTTAGAATATTTAAAATATATTTAGTGTGGTGTTGACTGAAACAGGTGAACCTCGTGTATTTGATCAGTGGAATGTTATAAGATGTATAATTGTGAGGAAACTAAATGCATGTGGAATAAAAAAAACATTTCTGTACCTGATAGATGGGTAAAAAAATTTTCTGAATTAAAAACAAAAAATATTTATTATGAAGATTTCAATAACATTATTGAATTTATTCTTTGTCTTCCTGGGAGTACAGCTCCTGTGGAGAGAGTATTTTCACTTATGAATAATTTGTGGTCAAAGGAGAAAATCTAGATTCAGTGTTGATACAATTCGAGCTGCTTATTGTTATGCAAAAATGTAACATGGAATGCGAGAAATTTTATGATAAGGTGTTGAAAGATAAAAGTTTGCTTTTACGGGTAACTTCATCAGATAAATATCCATGGTATAACAATGCAGAGGCTCCCTTACTCTAATTTTTGCAATGTTTCAGCTTATTTGTCTTGTTTTTTTACAATTTTATATTTATTCAGACACAGCGTATTTATTTGGAAGTTGTGAACGTGTAATAAAATATTTATTACCATTTTTGTCGTTGTTGTTGCATTGCACATGGATAAAAGGTGAGTTGAAAATTTTTGAAATATTCAGTGAGGCAGTAATTCTGAATATAAACAATACCATACAGAACATTATGCTTATTCATATTTTTTTTACATCAGAAGTGTGTTGCTTTTCAGATTTGACAGGCAGCTGTGAACGAAAATTCATTTAAAAGATTTATTAAACATAGGATAGCGACTGATTTTTTTTAAACAAAACGTGGAAACTGCCTATGAATTTCACAGAATATTTATGTATATATATATAGCACGAAGTAATCTTAAATATGTGAAAATGTTCTGCTAGCAGTCTTTTTTTTTCCTTCACTTCAAGGAGAAAGGTTGAGTGAGGGATCGAAAAAATAAATTCGAATCGAGATTAATGAGAAACAAAATATTCTGGATTCTCGAATCACCACAAAAGAACTCATTCTGAAATTTCAGAAAGACTTTAAAGTCTTTCAAACTTGGGGGATTAAAAAACGCCGTTTCTGACATTTAGTGGAAATTTTGTGCCATAATTTGGCGATAATTGGCGCTGTCCCGTATTTCTCTTTGAGGAAACATGGTCACCCTATCTTAACAGTACAAAAAGAAAAAGTCAGCCTTTTTTCTATAACGTTTGATGAAAGGAAATTCATCGCAATAAGTATCTTTAAAATTGGTTAAATATTTTTTCGCTCATCAGTATTCATGTTTTATTATCGCACGTAACTAACTACAACAAAAGAGGGAGTTTTGACCACATGTGCGTCACTTCAATTATTATCCGGGGCTATTGTCTGCTAAGCTACTTCTCTGCACAATAAGACAAACAACTTCTCTTGTTACCGTCAGGGGGTTTGTAAAAACTTCCTTAAAAAAAGAATTTCACACTATTCCCCCATTTACGACGTGTAACGTCATTTCGAAAGAGGGGAAAACAGAGGCAAGAGACTGTCCCACAAGAATTGTTTTCAGAAGCGGGGATTTTTCTCAGGGACAATTAGGGATTTTTTGTGATTTTCGTAAAAGTTCGGGAGATGAAGCTGAAATTCGGGTGACTTGGCAGCTACGCTATGGGGATCATCCAGTGCATGTCCCTCAGGAGTTATACTGATGATGATTATGACGTCTATCCGAAAAGCCCCGGAAAAGCCTCATGTTAAAATTGCAGATTTTAGCGTAGAATTGCGGAAATTCAGTGGGGATTTTCGCCACATCAATAATTTTAAAAACTGAATTGAATCTTTGGTTTTCGAAATCGAACTCGTTTAGAGAGACGGAGCCCAGAAAATTAAATGTAAAATAATGAGCCAGACAAACTTTTGACGTGTATATTCATGCAATAACATTGATTTCAAATTTTTATTTATGTCTTCTCAAGCGGGAAAATGAGAATTAATGTCTCCGTATTGTCTTATATTATCCAATTGCATCAATCCATACAGAGTTTCGGATGTTTTTAAATGAATTATGGGCCCATAATTATAATTACATTGAAGAAATTCCGCAGCTTTAATCAAGCATTTGTTGAAGAAAAAATCAGGCAGATCGATAACTTGAAGTTGAAAAAAAAATCGAAATTTCTAGCTCCCATTAAAAAGGAAAAACTATTTGTTTCTGTATTTCATTCGTTTAGATTTGTTTGTTTCATGAATCGCCATATTAGTTACCTTGTATGTAGGCTGACCATATTTTCTCGAGAGAAATACAGTAAATTGAGATTCCAAATACGGGACAGTCAATTATCGCCAAAAATGATGCCAAAAACCAAACAAAGTTGCCAAATATTGTTGAAATTACGGTAAAATCACAATGGCGGGAAATGAAACGTTACTGCAAATTGCAGTAGATTAAAATGAATTTCACGAAAAAAACGTTCACCAAGACAAATGTGGGAGATAAATATTCTCATTCATAGTTGTAATTATCATAATATAGTTTATTAGTTGAAAAATAATTTCAATCTTTGACTTCAATAAAGAATAAAAATTCAAGTAAGCGTCGTGTAAAATACGGGAAAAACCGGGACACTTTTGCGAAAAAGTCGGGACGACCAAAAATACAGAAAATACCGGGACTGTCCCGGGAAATACGGGACGTATGGTCACCCTATTCATATATATATATATATATATATATATATATATATATATATATATATATATATATATATATATATATATATATATATATATATATATATATATATATATATATATATATATATATATATATATATATATATATATAATAAATTCTTATATTTCTTCTCAATGACTCCAACTAACCTGATATTTCTAACTAGGGTGACCATACGTCCCGTATTTCCCGGTATTTTCTGTTTTTTTTTGGCCGTCTCAGTTTTTCCCGTATTTTACACGAAGCCTGCTTGAATTTTTATTCTTTATTGAAGTCAAAGATTGACATTCTTTTCTTCAACTCATAAATTTTTTTATGATAATTGCAACTAATATGACAATATTAATCTCCCACATTTGCCTTGGTGAACGTTTTTTTTTTTTTTTTTTTTTTGTGGAATACATTTTAATCCACTGCAATTTGCAGTAATGCATCATTTCCCGCCATTGTGATTTTCCGCAATTTCAATAATATTTGGCAACTTTGTTTAGTTTTGGAGTCGTTTTTGGCGATGTCCCGTATTTCCCAATATTTGGAATCCCAGTGTCCCATATTTCTCTCTAAGAAATGGTCACCTTAGGCTGACCATACGTCCCGTATTTCCCGGGACAGTCCCGACTTTTTTTGTAAAAATGTCCCGGTTTTTCCCGTATTTTGAACGAAGTCTACTGGAATTCGTTATTTTCATCAAAAATGTTGATACAGATAATTTTCATAGCTCAATAACAAGGAATTGAGTAGTTGACATTATTTTCAGTGTTTTTCCGAATGTGAAACACTCAGAGAAGTTCAAGTGGGTGCTATTAAACCAGGTACATGAATGGAAAGATATACTGGACAGTCTGGATTAGGAATCCTTATCGAGCACTGAAACAACACCACAAATATTGCCAAATATTGTTGAAATTACGGAAAAATCACAATGGTGGGAAATAAAGCATTACTGCAAATTGCAATGAATTAAAATGAATTCCACGTAAAAAAAAACGTTCATCAAGACAAATTTGGGAGATTGATATTCTCATTTATAGTTGTAATTATAATATATGAGAGTTGAAAAATAAATTTCAATCCTTGACTTAATAAATTAAAATTCAAGTAGACCGTGTAAAATACGGAAAAAACCGGGACACTAACAGAAAGTTGGGATAGCCAAAAAAAAAATACCAGGACTGTTCCGAGAAATACAAGTAAAGTGACCATACAAAAAAATGTCCCTAAAAAAAAGGAAATATCACGTGATCCAAAAAGCCTCATTAGTAGATTGACCATCGTCCCGTATTTCCCGGAACAGTCCTGGTATTTTCTGTTGTTTTGGTCGTTCCGACTTTTTGGCAAAAGTGTCCCGGTTTTTCCCGTATTTTACACGCAGCCTACTTGAATATTTACTCTTTATCGAAGTCAAAGATGGACATTATTTTTCAACTCATAAATTAATTTATGATAATTACATCTATAAAAGAGAATATTAATCTCCCACATTCGTCTTGGTGAACGTTTTTCTCCGTGGAATTCATTTTTATTCACTTCAATTTGCAGTAATAGTTCTAATTTCAACAATATTTGACTACTTCGTTTGGTTTTAACGTAATTTTTTGTGATGTCCCGTAATTCTCTCGAGGAAATATGGTCAGCCTACTCATTAGATTTTATTGATAGCCATACTTACCATTATAAGAATTCATGTTAAGAAAACAAATTTAATTCTTTTTGTAAAAAGTAAAAACTAAAGTGAGTTTTATTTGAAATACGATAAAAAAAAAATAAAAAAAAGCACAATTCCAAATTATAGCGAATAACTAAGGTGACCATACATCCCATATTTCCCGGGACAGTCCCGATTTTTCCCGTATTTCACACGAAACCTACTTGAATTTTTATTCTTTATTGAAGTCAAAGATTGAAATTACTTTATGATAATTACAACTATATATGAGAATATTAATCTCCCACATTTGCCCTGGTAATTTTTTTTTTTCTTTTTTCGTGGAATACATTTTAATCCACTGCAATTTGCAGTAATGCATCATTTCTCGCCATTTGATTTTGCCGTAATTTCAACAATATTTGGCAACTTTGTTTGGTTTTGGCGATGTCCCGTATTTCTCTCGAGGAAATATGGTCAGCTTACGAATGATGAAATGTCCCTTATAAACGAGTTGTATAGTCATAACTTGTACCTGAATAAAACGAAGGTCAAAAGCTTTAACAGCCAGCAGTACTGGATAAATTATATTTACTTATTTTTGTTCGTTAAACACCCGGAGAAATAAAGAATACCACCCTACCTACAAAAAACGTTTAATTGACCGACTTGTTTCGTAAAGCTGCGTGAAAATAGACCTATTATAAAGAAAAAGATATGGCCAGCGGAGCAACAAACAGTGTATATATATTTTTTTCATTAAATTTATTAAACTATTTATTTTTAATTAGTTTCTGTTTCAAATAGCTGTAGCATAATCCGCCACTTGATTCACCCCCCACTTAAAATTGAATTCAGTAATTTTAAATTTATTTAAATTCCCTAATAAGCCCATAATAAATCTTGTGTGGCAGATTTTCTCGGTTGGCATTTCTGGCGATACTCTAATATTTTCTCACATTGCCAAATGTCTATTGATATCACCAGCGCCACGACCCATCTGCTTTTTGGAACTTCACACAGTTATTCGACAGTATTTCCAATGTGGGCGATGGAAAGTTCCGGGGGGGGGGGGGGCAGTAGAAGCTATGGGTATAACATGGGATCCTATGGGTTAGAGGGTTAGATTGTGTCGGGGGACGATGGAGCAAAACAGATTGGGAAACTATGTTCTACAGAATACCGGGTGTTTCAAAAAGAATCACCCGATTTGAAATGCATATGTTACAAAAATATTGAACATAGACACTCGAGATTATTAGCCATGTGATATAAAATATGTGACATACCATATATACTCGTGTATAAGCCGACCCCCCCACTTCAGGATCACCAAAACTGCAATAAATTGAAAACCCGTGTATAAGCTGACCCCCAAAAAATCCGTGCAAATCAGAGAAAAAAAATTTTCATGCGAAATGAATAGCTTGCGGATATTTACAATAGAAAATGATTCAAACTTTTTAATCCGTTCCTTTGGAGTCTCCAAGCTCATGGTAAAATCCATCAGATCATCACAGGGGGTGCGGCATCTTCGTTTTTATCCTCATCGTCACTTTCAAAGAGGATATCATCTTCAGTTCCGTCCATCGCATTGCTGATGCAACACTTTTTTAAGAATCGGATGATAATTTCGGTGGAAACAGAATTCCACGCCTCATGTACCCATTGGCACACTAGGCCAAAGTCAGGTTTCTTCAAGGCACCACTTTCTGCAGTTTCTGCATCGGAACTCATCCATTCGATCCACAAGTTCCTCAAATAGTCTCTGAGAGGCTTGTTGATGCTCACATCTAAGGGCTGTACAATTAACGTTAGCCCACCTGGTGTCAAAGCCAATGATGTTTTTGAATTCTTTGCCTCGGTTGACATTATCGGTTCTGTAGGATTTGAACATAGCCCATACCAATAATGCCGGTTTCCCGAACTCTGCTACAAAAATGACTACTGATTTCGGGGATCAATATTTTTTCATCAAAAACTGACCAGAGTATAAGCCGACTGGAGGAAAAAAATTTTCCACAATAAAACTTGGCTTATACACGAGTATATACGGTATATAATGTTTTTTACAAACGAAATTAAAGGTGCTCAGTATGTCCACCTTGGGATGCACAGCATATTTATGCAGTAGTCAAGTATTCGTCCCCAAACTTTTGCAAACATGTTTGCTTCCACTGCTGCTATTATGCATATCTTTAACTTGGCTAATGTAGTTGGAATGGGAGGCACATAAATGTAGTCTTTTATAAACTCCCACAAGAAGAAATTGCACATTGTGAGATCCGGCGATCTTAGAGGCCAGTGATGTTTAACTGAATCGTCAGGTCCTGTATGGCCGATCCATCGTTCAGGAATGTGTTTAAAAATTCTCGAACGTCCAAGCTCCAGTGCGGTGGTGCTCCGTCCTGCTGGAAGACGTCATTCGAATCAGTTTATAACTGTGGGAAAAGTCAGTTTACAAACATTTTTTCAAGTTGCGGAAGGAAGAGCATTAGCACTACTTGTTGGCAACTGCATGAAACTCAAGATTTCCTTTCTCCTTATACATTATTCGATTGAAACGAATTAAAAGCTGAATAGCTGGTTTTTTTTTTCAAAAATCGTATGATAGTTCTTGAAACACCCTTTAGGTTTTGAGAAAAAAAGCGTTGGAGCAGATGCAGTATGGTCCGCCACGACTTTGGCGACTTTTTTCTCATGATAAGTCGCCAAGACAGTCATAATGCTTCTCTGGGTTGCCGTATTTTTAAACACTTTTCCGGTTTCGTTGGGCGATACTAGATGGCGCTGGCTTCACCAAACAGGATTATTCTTTTGTTCACCGCGGTTTTTCAAAAATTCTAAGCAGCCGTTGTTCCATTTCCAGCGCGTCTCTCTCATTATTATTCCTCCCTTCTGTAGCTCTAGTTATTTGGATTATCTACTGCTCAGGTTGTATCATACCATTTTATTATTTAGTTGTATTTATTAGTTATTCATCCATTGCCATGCCTTCTGTTTTATCGGTTTATTATTTAAAATGAACCTACAGAATTTTTCATGCCCGGATTCGTTTATTTAAAAAAAAGGGTCCGGGTTTTAGTTTTAATACATAGAATATTTATGCCCGGAATACCTTATGCCCCGATCTTTTTATTATTAAAAAAATGGGCCAGGTGTAATTTTTTTTAACTGATATTTTTATGCTTGGTGGTTTCTATTATGTTTTGCACGCTGTTTTTTTTTTCGGCGTCCGTAGTGTCTGACGGCCTTGGCAACTCTTCGTCGGGCCATCAGACATGTGTGGCGCCAAATAATCGCCAAGTGGCGGACCATACGACAGCTGTTCCCTTACATCATCAACCAATCTTTATGAAAATCGGTGGACCAAAAACGAGAAAAATGTTTTGCTAGTTTGTGGGAACCTGGAATAACATCCTCCCTAGCGATAAATGCCTTACAGAGCCACTTTAGCGATTTCTAAATGTTTCACAGCTCTTTCAGGTGCTCAGGAAATATGTCCAGGCTTCTTAAGTGCTCTGGAATTGTGCAACGCATCTTTCAAGTGATTCTTAATTATGCCACAGATCACTTAAGTAATCTGGGAATGTTCGGTGGGTAACTTGAGTGATGTAGAACTGCACTGGGGGGCCACTTAAGTGCTCTAAAACTGTGCCATATGTTGCCACTTGAGTGCAGCTCAAGGGACCTATGCCATGGATTGTTTAAGTGTTCTGTAACTGTGTTACGGGTTACATAAGTGATCTTTGAGGCCCACTTCAGTGACCTAAAAGTGTGGCACGGACCACTTAAATGCTCTGGAATTGTTCCACGGGTCATTTAAGCGATTTGTAAATGTGCCGCTTAGTTAATTTTTAACCCTATAATTTTTCATATTCTGTTTAATTTTTCACCTAAAAATTTGGTCTATCAGTCACTTTCTGGCCAAGCAGAATTTATAAAAATAACTTCATGTTGCTATACAATGCTACATCTAGTTTTGTATCGTAAACAGTCAAGCACATATACACAGGTGCTCATTTTTTGAATGAAGCGGAGACCATAGGGGAGAATATCATCCACAGTGCATGTGTGGATGAAAGCGAAAAAGCATCAGCTCAATTGTGATAATGTGACAATAAATAAACTAAGAGCAACATTTTTGCTCCTAGTGCGAATCATATCTCATTAATCTAATCACAATTTTTGCTCGTTAATTATTCCACTGTATCCCAAGTTCCACTGTAGTTATTAAACAGTTATTTTGATAAACAGGGGTTTATTACAACCCCAGTTATTTTCCTTCGTTGAAAATTAATGTTTTACGTTTGAAATTTTGAATGCAAAATAGAAAGTTGAATAGAACGTGAAATCAAAAGTCAAGAAACTGAAAAAGCGACCGACATCGAAGACATGGAATCAGCACTTCGGTCCAGTACCGTCCGGAAAAAAGTGACGACTTTGATGTTGCAGACAAGGAACATGGAAAACCAGCAAAAAAAATATGAAGATGTGGAATTGCAAGCATTGTTGAACGAAGATGATACACAAACACAAAAAGAACTCGCAGAGTAATTGGGCATTAGTCAACAAGCTGTTTCCAATCGTCTATGAGAGATATGAAAGATTGAGAAGATCGATAGATGGGTACCACACGAGTTGAACGACAGACAAATGGAAAAGCGCAAAAACACATGTGAAATTTCGCTTACTCTGTACGAAAGGAAGTCATTTTTGCATCATATAGTTACAGGGGATGAAAAGTGGATTTATTTTGAGATGGAATCCAAAGCGCAAAAAATCATGGGTAGACCTAGGCACACCATCCACATCGACAAGACCGAATCGCTTTGACAGAAAGACAATGCTGTGTGTTTGGTGGGACCAGAGGGGCATGGTCTATTATGAGCTGTTAAAACGTGGGGAAACAATTAATACTAAATGTTAAAACAACAATTGACCAATTTGAACCGTTCACTGCTTGGAAAAAGGCTGGAATACCGAAAGACGCAACACAGAGTCATTTTTGTTCATGACAATGCTCCATCACATACGGCAAAACCAGTTGGAAGCACTCAGCTGGGAAGTTCTACCCCATGCGGCTTACTCACCAGACTTGGCTTCTCCCGATTACTACTTGTTTGCATTGATGGGTCACGCACTTGCTGAGCAGCGCTTTGGTTTGTACAAAGATGTGAAAAAATTGCTTGATGAATGGTTCGTAGCAAAAAGGGACGATTTTTACTGGCGTGGTATTCACAAATTTCTCGAAAGATGGGAAAAATGTATAACAAGCAATGGGGCATATTTTGAATAAAGGAAATTTTATCATTCTTCCGAATTTAACGTTTAAAAAAAAAAAAAAAAATTCTGCATTTCATACACCTGGTATTAATTTTTGATTTATCATGCCATGGTATTTACATTTTTTTAATTTATAGGAAATCCATTGATTATTTTAAGAAATGGCCAGCTTCGACAAGAGGAAATTGGAGGTATTTCTTCCTTACAGTTTTATGTTGAAAACACAGAGTGTGAAAGTTGTCGTAGCCATCATGACGAACCCGAAGTTTCCATTTCGTATTGGTCTGAAAAACAGCTTCTGGAAAGTTGACAACGATGATGGGGCCGATGTTACCATTGCGGAGCAGATTGCTCTCAAGGTTCGTACAGTGCTTAAAAACTCCTTAAAAAGTCATTTTCATTTCCTTTTTAAGGCGGAAGTAAGGTGCTTTGTATTAGTCCGGGGCTGTGAGCGGTTCTATCCTTTTTAAGGACCCTTAAAAACCTTAAAAACTCCTTAAAATCCTTCATCCTTCAAGCTGTTTCTAAAAAAAAAGTCAACACCCCCCCCCCCCGCTCTTGATTTTGTCCCAGCAAATTGTATCGTGGTAACTGCAGCTCCTTATTCAAATTAGCAGCCCCTCATCGGGCCTGCCAAGACCTCATCCCTATACCTCACACCAGTCAGTGCCTCTTTCAAAGACATGGAGAGGTGTGCGGCCATCCAACATGATGCCTGTCCAGACCATTAAACCTCCTCCGCCATAATGGTCGATTTCGTGGACATGGGAAGGTAGGTAGCGGGTCCCTGGTTCTCTCCATATGAGCGTATGGCGAGACTCGGTGCTTAGGCTGAACCGGGACTCATCAGTGAAGAGAACGGTCGCCCATTGATCCATACTCCAATCTCTATGCTCTCTGCACCATGATAAACGGATTCTCCTGTCCGTAGAAGTGAGCGGGACGCAAACAGCAGGTCTTCTTGTAAATAACCCTCTCTCGTGAAGTCTTTTGGAAACAGTCACCCTTGATACACGAGTTCCTGTGGCTGCATACAAGTCACGAGAGAGCTGAGAAGCTGTAGCACTCCTGTTACGCCTCGCTATAATCAACAAATGGCGATCTTCTCTGGCCGTCGTGGCTCTTGGACGACCTTGCCCAAGCTTTCTCTTGATGGATCCGGTATCCTGGAACTGTTTCCATAAGTTACACATGACGCTGGGCGTTAAATTGAACTCTCTACAAATCTGGACTTGAGATTGGCCTGCTTCTAGCCTCCCCAAAATTCGAAACATCATTCCATCATCTAAACGTTGGTGGTTACTCATTTTTGCTGTTACAATTTGAAATTAACCGATTGCTGCAAAATAACCGTGCCGAGTTATGCTAGCGAACGAAATGAGCCTTAACTTACGCGCGCTTATAAAGCCTGTTTTTCCTATTGGCTCCGCCTACACACGCGTGTGAGCTTACATATTTGACTAACAAGATTTGCATTTTTGTCTTGAAGCAGTGGTGTTACTTTCAGTTCAGTGTTTTTCATGAAATTCAATAAAATATGCAAATTCTCTTAATTTATTTCACCAGTGTATTTTACAATATTTGAAAGAAAATGTTTGAATGGACACAGTAGAATAGTTAATTCATAATATGGTGAAGAAAGTTGGGATAGGGAAGAGAGCAGTAGCTAAAAGCTAGTAAAATGCTCTCGACTGTATGACATCTTTGCTCTTGGGGGTCATTCAAGTATTACGTCAGCATTGATGGGGGGGGGGGGAATTCCGATTCGCTGACTTTTGATGACAAGGGGGGGGGAGGGGGTTTGGATGATGCTTCCGTAATCAACCACCCTCTATGAAGATATGAAATAATCTTAATGGCATCTTTTATTTGGAGCGCCAAAAACTGAAAAAACCTTTTGATAGTTATTGGGCACCTGAACTAACATTCTACCTATTGATAAGTCCCCTACAGCAGGGTTTTCCAACCGGTGTTCCATGGAACCCTTGAGTTCTGTGAGAGCTTTTTTGGGGTTCCGCGGAATCAAAAGGGACGAAATCCCGGAACCCTGGTAGCTCGAAAAATTTCAACTTCTCCCCAACATTAAAAGGGAGCCTCCTTAATGCATGTTTGCCTCAGCTGACCAAACATCTGGTTGCAGCCTCTGATAATGTACCTCAGTCAATCATCAAAGTTTAGGGCTTTTGAGGTGACAATATGCAATTGAAAACAATATTATAGTGATACATTTTTGTAATCCACAATAATTACATCGATTCAATGAATAGAAATGATCATTCTCGGAAGAAGGTCTTGAGAAAGGCATTGGCATTGACCTGCATTTTTTTTTCTTTCAATTATTCTATTTAATGTTGAAAGAAAAGCGTAAGGGAAATTTCCCA
Organism: Pholcus phalangioides; assembly: GCF_987345545.1. Lineage (NCBI taxonomy): Eukaryota > Metazoa > Arthropoda > Arachnida > Araneae > Pholcidae > Pholcus > Pholcus phalangioides. The sequence goes on from NW_028301595.1 coordinate 16,293,439, forward strand.
CGAGTGACCATCATTGTATGTGGGTGAGTTCAACAAAAATGTCAATATTCCCACTCCTAGTAATAACACATAATCGCTCTCAATGTCTAATCAGAATGACAAGCAAACATTTAGCATGCTCCAGGAAACCAAAATGGTCAATTGCTAAAAACTGACCGTCCTTTCACTTTCGTGTTTTTGCTCAAGTTGGAATTTTTCACTCCTCTGAGGCCACAATATCAGTTTGTGCTCTTTCATCACAAGGGAAGTGATTCAACGAATTGGCTGTAGTTTTGTTGTGTTCTTATTTGTTTGAAGCCTCAGCTCGTCTTGTTTTACCCTGTTGAAGCTTAAGAATAAATAGTTTTTGTTCATATTCAGTATAGCGATGCTGGTTTGGCACCCTGGACCGGGGGGGGGGGGTTATATTCACCCTTCACTTACTTTGAATACTCGTTCCACATTTCGGATGAGAATGGTGTATGCCAAAATATTCACACTTAACCCATGACCAAGTACAGTGTAATTTTTTCCTCTTGTTCTGTATTTTGTTATCAATATTATTTATCGTTAACGACAATTTCATCCAAGGTAGTGACTACGATTTTTATGAGGAGGGGTGTTCTTGGGAAATCTGGCTGATGCCTAACTTTTTTTTTCAATTTGTCAAGTCCTGATATAAATGACGGAGGAGAAATTAACGAATAGAAAATCTAATAAAATAAAACAAAAGCTTGCTATGTAATCTAACATTCATATTTAATTTTATAGACGGAGCATGGTGAAAACGCCTACGGATTCAATTCAGGAGAGAACATTTTGGGCCGGTTTACGTCACCGTAACAAATGAGGATCAGATGGCATCGCATATACAGATATGTATCACTTGTAAGTATGTTTAATTTATTAATTGAAAAAAATGTATAGATGTTTTGTATTAATTATAGCCGAGTATTTCTTGCTTACCTGAAGATTATCTAATGTAGCTTGCCCCCTCAAACCCAATTTTATAAAAATGAACTAAGCAGCACATTTACAGATCGCTTAAATGACCCGTAGCACAATTCCAGAGCATTTAAGTTATGTGGCACAATTTTAGAGTACTTAAGTGCCCCTCTCCCTAGTGTGGTTCTACATCACTCAAGTTACCTAGGAACATTCCCAGATTACTTAAGTTGAAGTTTTTGACATTTTTAAAAATCTGTTCCTTTCATCATGAAATTTTAATATATTTTTGAGGTTATGAACCAAAATCTAAGGTCTATGCCATATTTTTTGAATTACTGTGTTTTATAGACAAAATTTAAAAAAATTCACATGCACATTAACATATCGGAGTAACTTATGAGCATATCGTGCTATATTGGTTCATAACTTTAAACATCACCAGGTAAATATGAAAAGCTGGGTTTTCCTAGGATTAAGTTTTTTTTTTGCGTCACGTGTGAACCGAATTGGACCATTTCGCGTTGGCAGAAACGTGTTACATAATTATGCTACGCGTTTGTGTTTTCCCAGCTTGGCGTATCAGCCCAGGGCGGCCATATATTATGTGGCCCTGACGTGAACTATTCTGTCTCCTGCATGATCTGGTTTGAAGGGGAGAAAAAAAAAACCACAACAAAAATTAAAAGATCGGTGAAACATAAGGAGCACGACGCATTTGACTCTTTCAGAAGCAGTCAGCATATCACGCCTGGCGTAAAACGCTGTTGTGAGGCGCATTGTACTAGGAAAAGTCATACTGATTTTCTTATTGGTGAGTGGACGGAGTGATTCACGTTCCGCGCGGCATTCAAAACCTGCTTTAGGCCTTGTGATGGTCTGCAAAACTCCATATTAAGATTAATAATCAGATATAAAAACGATCAGCCGACGATCTTATTGATTTAAATCGTGAGCGACTGCGCCATGTTATGTTTAGTAGTAACTCTTATTTAGTTATAGCTCTAGTTTAAATTAAATATTAGCAATATGCACAAATATTCTTACATGCGTAAACACGAATTCAATGATCCGTCCTCCGTCGCCAGATCCTTAATTCATTCTATATGAATCTGTTGCCAGATCCTCACAATACATTATCACAACATCGCTGTTCCGCGAAATATCAAACACTTTGCAAAGAGAATAAATGAGGCTTTTTAAATAGACGTCATAATCAACAGCATTACTTTGAGTGGCAAGCACAGGATGTTCCCCATAGAAATCAATGTTAAAATTGCCGATTTTATCGTAGAAATGCGGAAATTTAATGGAGTTTTCCGCCACATCAATAATTTTAAAAATTGAAATGAATTCCCGATTTTAAAAATATTGAGTTCGCTTACGGCCGTATTCACCAACACAGTTTCAACTGCAATCGCAGGTTAAACGATCAGCGATCGACACGGATTGGTTAAAATCCTTAATTTAACCAATCCGTTTCGATCTTCAATCTTTCCACCTGCGATTGCAGTTGAAACTGTGTTGGTGAATACGGCCGTTAGAGATGCGAAGCCCAGAAAATTAAATAATTAGCCGGATCTACTTATGAGTTGGGTATACTCATGCAATAACATTGATTTCAACTTAGTATTTATATCTTCTCAAGCACGAAAATGAAAGTCTCGGTATTATCTTATAATATCCAACTGCATCAATCGATATAGTTTAGGATGTTTTGAAATTAATTATGGGCCCATAAATTGCATTCAAGAAATTCCTCGGTAAGCATTTTGAAGCAAAAACAGGCGAACCGATAATTTCACCGAAACTTCAAGGAAATTTTTTAAATATCTAGTGCCTATTAAAAAGGAAAAAGAAACAATTCATTTCTTCGCTTCTTTAATTTAGATTTATGTCTTTCATGAGTTGCGCAGGAAGTCGCCATGTTGTTTAGCTTGTCTACGGTTTGTATGTGAGGATATGGCAACAGATTCAGTTAGAATGTGTCTTGGATCTGGCGACAACCACGTGTGTAAGAACCAAGAATGCTGTGTGTCAAGTTTGATATAGAATTATAGAATATATAGACTATGTGCATATTAATATATTTTAATAAAACTATTCTTATTACTAAGCATAACATAGCGCAATTGCTCGCGATTTAAGTCAATGATATCGTCGACTGATCGTTTGCAAGTTAGATCTAATTATTAGTCTTGAAATGAAGTTCAGCAGACCACCGCGAGGACAAACTGGACGGAAATGTCGCCCAGAATTGTCAAACAGTTGTTTGAGATCTTTATGAAGGCGTCCGGGAATGATATGTCTGAAGGTGTCGTCGGTCACCAACTTAGGAGTGCAGAGGAACCTGCTATTGGTAATATTTATTTGCTCTGAATCATTTTATTCATTTGAAAAAGTACTGAAGTATGATATTGATTTTTTTCTTTCTAATAGTGCAACAAAAGCAGAAAACGCCCAGAAAGAAAAAGCAAGAAGCGAAGGGTGGTGATCCACGGATAGTTGAAGTAGAATAAAGCTCAAGTATCAAAATGGGAATGCAGACCTTTTTATGTCACGATCGGGGCAATACCTTTTGTTTGTTTACAAATCACATATCGCTCTCTGTAATCACTCGAAACATTATAAAAACTATTCCACCATTCTAAATCAGACATTGTATCAACCTTAGGGTGAAAAAAAATTTAATGTAATTGCCAAGAAACCCCCAGAGCCACATTTCTGTTTGATGAATTCAAGACCCTTATTTCTCTTCTTTTGTGACATTAATTCTTTATTAAAAGTTAACACTGATGAGTATAGGATAAATGTATCAAAGTGTGCATCTCTCTCTCTGTTAATGATTGTTCATATATATTTTTATATTCTGATGATAAAACTTTTGTATTGTTTGATGTTGGTGCTGCTTTTATCTTCAATTTTTCCATGGCAATACACATTCCGGTATATAGCAGTTGTGTGTGTTCCTTTGTACAAAATCGTTAATTTTGGCTATTGGTTTCAGAATTGCAATCATGTCCTTGACATTTCTTTTTGAATCAATATTTAAGATTTCACTAAAGATGCTACTATCTGAGATTTGTGGTCTTCACAAACTTTGGTAACAACTGACGAATTTTTAACATAAGATTCAAGAGAATCACTATAAGTATTCCATCATACCAATGCACTTCCACCTTACACATGATACCATGCTTTTGAGAGATGATTGCGGAAGTATATAAATATACTTGTAACATACTTTGTTACATCAGTTTTAACCAAATCTTCGGCTAAAAAGTTTAAAATGTACCAATATGTAAGTCCTGAAAAGCCAAGCTTTTCATCCTGAGTCTTTCTGGAAGAAACCATATTTGCAGTAACAAAACTTCATGTGTTACATTTGAAGTTTTCTTCTGTTGACTTCACTAAACTAAAAACCACATTTGCTAAATAATTTCCAGCATGTGATGAGCCGGATGTGTCAATAGTACCAACATGGATGGCTTTACCACACTGTTTGATAACACATAGAATTTATTCATTATGTACATCCATCGCCATGCAATTTTTGATTTTCATTGTAAATCTTGGGTAACCATTTATCAGCTATGGTATCTCTGATATACATATTAATATATATATTATAAAAATATTTAAAATAATTTAATAAAAATTTAAATCACTCTTTTTAGAGCTGAATATATAATTTTATTCAATTACAACAGATAATTTTTCATATCTGAAAAAAATTGATTTAAATCAGCGATTTAAAAAAAAAAAATTCAGTTGATTTAAATCACTGTAACCATGGTTCCTTGTCATGTAAATTTCCAGGGAAATGAATTTGCAGACCAGATAGCCAAAGAGGCAGCGAATCTGAAGCTGTCTGGACCTGAACCTTTCTATCCTGTTTCGATGTCAAACAATGGATAGAAGACAAACATTTGCGGCAATGGAACTGAAGGCAGGCCAAGCTGGCCTTGGGAACCCATCTGAATATTGCCAAAAAACTCATCTCATTGAACAGGAAACAAATTTGACAGGTTATACAGATCATCACTGGTCATGCTAACCTAGCGAAACACCTACACACTAATAACTTCATGTTGAGTGAATAATTATTATTCTCAAGTTATTTATCGAGATTATTATAATACATACTAGCTGATACCCGGCGACGTTGCTCGCCCCACAAAAAATGTTCATGTGTATAGCTTATTATTTCTTAATCAAAAATATTTCTGCATCAAGTACGAAAAAATTGCTTATATTTTTAAATATTTTAATTAAAAACTTCAGGCAATCGCTTGTGGATACACAATATTTTTTGTTTTTCCATCTGGTGTGTAGATACCATATTTTTGGATTACCAACACACGAGGTAAAGCTGTCAGCGTGAAAATCAGGCTGTCAAGTAGGTTGATACCTGCCACTTGTAACGACTGGCCTTGCGCTTTGTTGATTGTCATGGCAAAAGCTAAACGAATCGGGAACTGTAATCGCTTGAGAGTGAATGGCATTTCTTCAGTGATAATTAGGATACGTGGAATGAAGATGTCTTCTACTTCGGCACATCCAGTTAGAATCATCGCTTCAATGATGTAATTGTGCAATTTCTTCATGCAGAGTCCGGTGTCATTGCAGAGTCTGTGTCTCCAAATTTCTTAAAAGCATTGTAGGTGCTCTGACTTTGAGGGTCAAGTTGTATGGTGGCACACCCGGAATATCCTAAGAGTTCAGAAATTCTGCAGGATAGCCTACAGAACTGTTTGCGCTGAGTCTGACAGTGTCAACCAAAGCTGCATTAAGAGTAAGCGTAAACAGTCCTATTGTTAAACTGGTAGCCAAACGGCATCAGCGCCCTCTCTGTTTAGATGGGTACCTGCTGGCCTGTGATTGGCTGCTAGCATCGGGTAGGAAAGTCATTTCCCATAATGCATTTCCCCATCACGGCGCCATTTCGTTTACTTACTCATGTGAAGACTCTCGGTTAGGTTGGTTAGCTATTGCTCGTGGTTATTTTGGCGAATTGTTCATCTTTAAAATTATAAAAACGGGCCTTCTGAGGGCCAACTAAAATTATATTTATTGAATAAGTCCGCGTGCATTTGATGGGTGTAAAATGAACACGAAGACGGGTGTTCACAAGTATAGATTTAGCTGTTGAAGTGTCGATAACATTGTTATTGTTACTGAGTGATTTATATTTTTATGCACAAGTACGTCTCCTATAAAGAAGTAAAAAATGTCTGCTTTAGTGGGAATTAAGATTTTTAGGTTCCGTAGCAATAGACTGAAAAATAAATCAAAGTTGAAATCGGAATTACGCGATCAAGGGAAGGGGGAAGAGAAGCGTGGGAGCCACGTGATCAATCGGCAAGTTTGACCCATCAAACTTCAGATGGCGCTGCCATCAATTCCGCAGCCTTTCTTTAACATTGAGTGGGTACGCTTAACTTACAAGCGGCTTTGGTGTCAACCGATTTGTGAGATGTGGAGTCTCCCGTAATAATTTTTTTTCGTTGATCTTGTTCACACTGTCATTTTTTGGTGCAGAATTGCTCTCTCGCAAAGCCATTCATGGTTTCTGTGATTTTGTTGAATGTTTGGGAAGACTTTGTCTGCAAGTTCTTGAACTGAATTTAACAACTGGCAAAATCCATTTGGGAACGTAATCAGTCCAGTGATTGGGTCTATGGGAGTTAATCTATTGCCAAGTTTGATCAACTGATGTGAAAATGATAGCAGTGCCGAGTCATTTTGCAGTTGAACTCGCATGTTGGTAGATAATATTTTTTAACTTCGTGCCAGAGTGTTGATGATTTGAGGCAAGCATTGAGTTCATCAGCTGGCGTTGAACATTATTATTGAGTTTTGTCGTCCTAGTTGTGTTGTTAGTGATGTCATATGTCCAGCGAATATTATTCAAACACTTTTTAAGCATTGAAATGCATTGTTAGTAAACGTTCCGAAAGTAATTGTTGAGGCTCCAAAACCATCGTTGCTTCACAGTTTTTTGCCCAGCTCTGACAAACTTTTAAAGTAGCCTAAGGTTGAATCCCGGTCCATTTTGGTATATATGCAAAATCTGTAGATTTGTATAAAGAATATATATGTATAAATGTGAAAGTATGTAAGATATTCTTGATAATACTCTGGAAAGATTTTAACTGAAGAATATTCTCATCGAGGACAATATTCGAGAATATTCTCTGGTAGGACTATTATTAACTTCAGAATAATTATTTTCTACAAGAATATTCCCAGTGATTTATGAAAGTAATCCTTCTAGAGAATATTCTCAAAGATATTATAAGTAACTATATTCTAAATAAGAATATTCTGAAGTTATTTATAATAGTCCTAACAGAGAATATTCTCCTAAGTTTTGTTTCCACATTTTTTTATGTGAACTTTCAGATCATTTATTTTTTTTATTACTATTTTTATTTTGGTCGCTCACGAATAGATACATGATCAAGAGCGCACCAGTGTTTTCTTTTGCGCAAGGGTAACACGTATGATAAACACAGCTCTTTAATAAGATTTTAGAGGAACTGCTTTCCACTAAAAACTAATTCTGGCCTTCTGTACTGCTCTATATAAAATACAGGAATGTTTTTATAACGAGATCTAGGATGTTGTAGAAAACGTCTGTGATGCCACCTTCGCCGAATATTTTCTGGGTATTTGATTGGCCTCATGAAAACAAGTTCTGCTTGTAATTTTTTGAAAGCGGATATATAAATTGGTGGGCCCTAACATACATATATATATATATATCCTAGACATCTAGTGCAAGTACTCCGTGGTCGTAGGCATACAAACTAACTAGCAGACATCTAGTGTTGCTAAAACAAAAATTATCTGCAAAAGCAAACATAAAATCAGCAGTTGGGTGTATGCTCGTCCTAGACATAAGGCCATGTGGTTGGGTACGTAACTGATAATTAGTGTATCCAATAACGCTTGGGCTATTACTACTAAACCCACACACACATCTTGTCCATATTCCTCCATGGAACTTCTAACAAATTGATATATGCTGGAATGTGCGTGCCCACGTTATAAACATAACGTGAAGTTAGTGTGCAATGCTTGTTGTAGTGCTGCCATCTATTTTTCAAAGTATGACAACTGAAGATTTGTACCTTTGTAGGCCTGATGCTCTCTGGCTAGACTAACCGATGAATCGGCTCGCACTCGGTGCCTCAAAGTTTGGAACCACAGAAAAGCAACTTCAGCTGACCACCATGGTATAATGGGTCCTCGTGACGAGTCTTGATTAGGCCATTGAATTAATTAAAAACTTTATTAACTGACATAAGGCTTGTTTGAATTGCATCTGTTAATCAAAGTTCTACTGCAACATAGCCTGTGCAGCCAAATGTGGCCCCTCAGAGCATCGGCGTAAGCAAAGGGGGTTTGGGGTTCTAACCCACCCACCCGCCAGTAAACTCAAACCTAATTATGCAAAAATAACCATCATAGTATCAGATCACTTAACCCTTTAAGCAGTTTTTAAAATTTTCCCGATCCACATTATAACTGCCACATTGGAAATAAAAACATGTTAAGAACCCGAAAAAAAAAGGTGATCAAGTGTGATATCTCGGGATTAAGTGACACGGAACTGCACAGTGGGCCCACTCAAGTCCTCTGGAACTATGCTGTGGGTCACTTGTTATCTATAAAATATGCACCATGGGTGATTTTTTTTCTAAGGCTCTACCTGGCAAATTCTCGAAAATTTGAATCTGTTTTAATTTTTTTTTTTGAGGCTGAGACCATTAAGACGTCACTGCTTAGGTGGCCCTGCGGCATGCTCCCAGAGCTCTTAAGTGACCACAATACTTTTCCACATCAATAAAATAAGTGGCCAGCACTTTCCATAAAGTTGAGCACCCTTGTTTTTACAGTAACAGAAAAGATTTATGTTTTTGTAGCTTTCGTCAGTGGCGCAAGCTACGTTCTTCGTTTATATAATAAAATTATCGGATACCCTTCAACATGTGATATTGAACATATGAGTACAGGGGGGTGTGTAGTCTGTCAATGTATTGGATAATGAAACAAGTAATTGACAATTGCATCAAAAAAATGCGTACAGTTTTATAATCCAAATATAACATTGATTAGTATTTACAAGGTGGAAAAAAAAAGAAATGCTAGCAACGAAAAATTGCTTGGAGCAAAAATAAACACAAAAAAAACCAATATATATGTGCTTTTTTAAAAACAAATTATTATATTACAACATATAACTAAACAATATATATCACAATGTTATAACGAAAAAAGAAAAATCACTTTATCCCGTTATGTACATTTTCCTCATACCTCGGTCGTATTATAAATCGAAAAAAAAGAAATCGCATATGAATATTTTATCTAAAAAAACGACATTAGCTAATAAATAACTTAAGTCATTATATAAGATTATATATATATACTCTTTACAATAGATGCCTCTGGATATTCATTATAGCAATTATAGTAGGTGCCGATCTGAAAGCACCGATTATTTCTCCAGAGGGAGGAGGAAAAAAGTAAAACTTTTCTGCTGTAAATTCACGCAATTTTTTATTTTTATGTACACAATGATGGCATAGTAAAGCTATTAGATTTTTCCATGAATTGACTACGGTAAGGGATGTGAAATGAAATATGGAATATTTCAATAATCATTGCTCGCAAAGTACAACAAATCCCTTCCGACACTGAATAAAGTGTCGAAGGATCTTCGAGTCTCAAATATTCAACGAAATGGGAGGGGAAGAAGGGGGAAAAAAAACAAACAGCTCAACATTTGTCTCGTGGAATGCACAAACGAGTATATTTGAATCATATGTTTTCTTTCTTCAAAATCTCCCGAAGTTCAAACATCACAAATCTGTTATGAATGCGTTTTTTGCTTCTGTATAACCGCTGAATACACTGTCATCGATAAATGCACGCAGTCTCGAGATTCTTGAGAAAAAAAGGAATCCTTAAGAAGAGGAGGCGGGTGGAGGATGATTAATTATCAGGCAAGCAGTTGATACATGAATTCGATCTGTTTCATGAAGTGCTTGCGGCAATCTGGCCTCTTCGTTTTTAACGTAGGTGTTAGGAGGTTGTTTTCAATTGTGAAAGGTTCAGAGTGTAGATAAATATCTTTCACCTGTGGGGGAAAAAGGATAATCGTGATGAGCCAAAGAGAATCACATTAACAAACAGAACACATAATACAAACAAGACAGGATAAGTGATTTACATGCAAGTTATTGATAAATACCACAAACTGTTCCCCCACCCCCCCACTTACCTGCTCAAATGACTTAAGTCCAGCTTTTTTGCCTAGTCTAGTGACATCTGCCAATATTGCAGCTTTCAAAGTCTATGGGAGAAAAACAAATGTCAAACATTTACATAGACAAAAACCTTATAAAAGTAAAATCGAAGGGATTTTCCCTCCTTCGAAAAAGTGATACCATGCTTGACATTTTTAACAGTTTCCAATTATTGTCAAACAGTAGGGTATAAATATACCTATGTTATTACTACACTCAATCACAAAAAAAAAACAACTTAACAGCCAAAGGATAGACAAGACTATATAAACAAAATGTATCGTCACGACACTGGTTCTCTTACAAATTCAATTGTGGGGTGTCCAAACTGGAGAGCTGACAAATTTTGCCTTTTCCCTCACCGATATTTCTTTCTCATGGATCTAGCATAATCAAAATTTACACTACATCATTCTGGGGATACAAGCACCCGACTTTTACAGGTAAATTCTAGAATTATTCCTCCCAAAAGAAGGGGATTTTTCAGAGTCAAAATTCAGGGGAGATGAAGAAACCTCCATTACAATGCTCAATATACGATACACACACATAAAATTGATTTTCTATGAGTGTTCTCTATATATAAAAAATATCTACTTTAGATTATCGTCACCACACACACAAGTTTTGCATATATACGAAATGGGACCCGACTTGAACAATAGGCTTTGTTTGCTTCCACGGCTGCTGTTATGAGTATCTTCAGTTCGGCGAATGTAGCTATAAGGGGGTCTTTTATATACCCCCCCCCCCTCCACAAGAAGAAATAACACAATGTGAGGTCCGGTGATCTTTGAGGCCAGTGATGTTCAACTGAATCGCCAAGTCCCATACAGTCAATCCATAGTTTAAAAATGAGATTGTTCAAAATTCTAGAACGTCCAAGCTCCAGTGGGACGGTGCTCATCCTGCTGGAAAATCAAGTCATCCAAATCTGTTTCCAACTGTGAGAAAGACAAATCTTGACAAACACTGAAGTGGCGGACAAAAGAAGAGCATTAGCACTACCTTGTGGCAACTGTGTGAAACTCTAGATTTCCCCTCTCTTGATAATTTTTGAAACACCCTGCATATTCATTTCTACAAATCAAGATTTGTTTCTTTGAGTCGCACAGGAAGGCGCAATATTGGTCAACTTAGACACAGTTTATTATGTCCCTCAAAGAAAGGGAGATACGTGATCCGAAAATCCTCATTGACAAAAACCCAGGCAGCGTCGGGTAGTATATATACAGTCAAACCTCGTTAATGAGTCACTCTTGGGAGAGCAAAAATATGACTTAATAAGCGGAGTGACGTGTTAACCGGGTAACGCACTAACGAGGTTTGTATATTTTAATTTTTTTTTTAATAATGTGATCATTATATATTCTCAAGGAATCGGCATGATCCTTCAGGGAATTTGTTAGGGTTATTAGACATCCATGCCCAAACCGGGATTCAAACTCAGACCTACACAAGTCTTATCTGGAAATGCCTATAGTCGCATATGGCTGCTTCTTAACACAATGATAATCCCTATACATTAGAGGGTACACAACCTTTTCAGTCGACAGGCCAAAAACTCATTTTACCGGACACTGACAACTTTTTTGTGCTGTCCAAAGCTTTTTATAAAATGCCCCGTATTTTCCCCATGAGAGTTGCTTGAGTTTTTACTGAAATAAGATAATTTTTATTACTTTATGATAATCATGACCAAGTCATGTAAATATATTTGTGTTACATTTGTCGAACATATACTTTGTTTTGGAGAATCACATTTTAATTAATTGAGACTTGCAGCAGCTCTATTCCCCCCCCCCCCATATCATTGGCAGCAGTTTTACCCATAGTTGGCAACTTCATTTTCTTTTGATAATGTTCTTAATTGATAACTTACAATGTTGTGTGTGAACCCAGATTCTCTGTATTTCTATCAAAAGGAATGTGGTAAGCCTAGGTACACGCCATAGTTGCTTTTCTACCGAAGCACCTTTCGCGGTAGAGTCTGACATCGTGCAACCCTGCTCTACAATGCCTTTTCTTGATCCACAGATCATTTTATACATACACACACATACATATATATGCACACAAATTTTCTGTGGTCCTAGAAAATCTGGGATTCAGAATAACTATTAGATAGACAATGGAGAAATACTAAAGTGTCATTATCCATCAAATGTCATACAAAACATAGTAAAAAAAACAAGGTAAATTTCAACATACTTTATTTTCCATCAGGTCGGGCCACCTAGCACCGATATTCTTTTCCTTGGCCCATTCCATGACAATTTCTTTATCTGGAACCACTATCCCCACCAGACAACTCTACAAAAATGAGAATTTGAATGAGTAAAAGAAAAAACCCACTATTCTACACGATATTTGACACGTTGTTGGAAAATCATATACAGTAACCTCTCTGTGCATCATTAAAATGGAGCGTGAATGGGAAAAATAATATAACCAATTACTTTGACTGAATTCTCAATGTTTGATTTTTAATGGCGGTTCCAAAAAAAACGTGAAACATCTTAATTCAAGTGGGGAAGTGCAGTGTACTAAGAGGAGACTTCAGTATTATTAAAAACTTTTTGGCCATAAACACAACACCACAACAGGCAAAATGCCCAACGAAGTGGCTGAGAAAAAGATGCCCATAACAAATATGGATGTCATATTTCAAAAATAAAGCAACCCAATTAAAAATGTAATTGTAAACAATATATACACATGATAAAATATTATACAATGCCCATAAAGAATACTTATGGTTGTCTTATTCTGAGTATGAATAGCTTCTCGATTTACCCCAACATGTTTATCGTATTTCTTTTTAAACGTGTCAATTGTGTTACAATTTACTACCTCCGGGGGTAAGCTATTCCATTTATTGACAATAAAGTACACATATTTTACAAATGCAAGTTCTTAAACAAGATATAATAGCTTCATACTGACCTGTAGGCTTTCCCCGTGTACGAATATCTGACCAACAAAAGGACTGCTTAAATATATATTCTCTATTTTTTCAGGAGCAATGTATTCCCCTTGCGCAAGCTTGAAAATGTGTTTTTTCCTGTCTACGATTTTCAATCCACCACTCTGCAATGGCGAAGGAGTAAAAATCACATTAAAAAGTTTCATATATTCACAAAAAAAAAAAAGAAAACGTTTTCCCCCTATTATATCTGCTCATGTAAAATTCATTATCACTTAACATTAAAATAGATATTTATAAAATTAATTAAGCCCGCCAATTTTTCTCACGACTTTTTAAAATCAATTTTTTTCAATTCCAGAAAAAAATTCTGAATCTGCCATGTTATATCAAACAAGCAGTAATATCCGACACTACCCGGGTTTTCTGAATATAGTGGGAGCATTAAAAAGAGTTATTTCGAAACCGAAGTAGATATTCCAAGAGTTATTGTTGCTAGATTAGCTTTTTAATCCTATTGGGCATTCGCCTAACTCTACCAAACTTTTGAGGTAGCCTGTCGTTTAAGTTTGGGGGGGGGGGGAGAGTCTAGTATGAATTTGTATAGAGAACATACACAAACAATTAATTTTATATATGATGAGTTTCATTTTACAGTGTCATCTGAGTGAACTTTATTAATCAAAAAGTGCTCTAGGCCATGATTAGTTATCTTAGTGTAAACCACACTTTACGTTAACTTGATTTGTTATTAATTTGATATTCACTCTTTGGAGATAAGTCACCAATTAGCCAACCAAGAGGGCTTATCTGCCATTATAATCAAAGAGTCGTGGCCAAAAATGGGACAGACGTATGGTCAAAGACACACGATCGTGCTGATGGAACTATAGAGGATGAAATTATAGTGGTTGTTTGGCGAATGCCTTTTTCTTATAAAAAATTCTTCACCATTTGGTGCAATCAAACAATTTACTATACTATGCAATGTTATTTTGGGATGAGGAACACATAACACTTAAGACAAATTCTTTTGGAAATGACCCCCCCCCCCCTCACCCAGAATGCACATTTTCTTACTATCACGGTTAGAACTCTGAAGATACCAGAATTTCTCGGGAGTCTGGGAAATAGAGTAGAAATCTAGGAGACTCTGCAGCTATAGTATATTCTTGAATTATTGTAAAGCACTTAGCCCTCTGAAAAAGTTTATTGGGGGGGGGGGGGGGAAAGGACTCTGGGTACCGACATGTTCCAGTGCTTAAGGCGGCTATTGCAATCACTTTCCCATTAAATAATGTTACCATAAACACAAATTTGAAAGACTAGGTCTGTCAGTTCAAGCACATTTTGTGACAGTAAGTATCCAATTTAGAATCATGCCTTGTGTACTAACCGGCAGCCACATTCCAATGTCACCAGTATGTAGCCAACCATCTTCATCTATTGTTTCTGCAGTCTTCTTTGGATCTTTGAAGTATCCTTTAAACACGTTAAGTCCTCTTATACATACCTGTGGAAAACAAGAAATTTTCATTAGGTAAAACTCAACAAAAATAGAAACAACTTTTTCATAGAAATTGGCAAGCAAAACTGGGACTTATAATTACCTCTCCTTGGCTTTTAGCACTGAAATATTCCATTTCTGGTACATCAACCAATTTTATATGACAGCAAGGAATTGGAGGACCAACATGACCTGGAAAAAAAAATTAGCCAACAAATGAGATTCGGTACATCTAACAGCAGAACAAATTAGAAGTCATTTTTATTCAATGAGTCTATATTGCTATATAGTGATGTGGCCTGGATATCCCACGGTTTGAAAGAAAGTCATTTATATTACAAAAGCTATTTTGTCACAAGATTTCACCTAAACAAGCTAATTTCAGGTACTGAAATACACATCTATTTAAATGTCACTGAATCAACAAGAACTTCCGCCAAATCACAAGGTCACAACTAAAGAATACTTTACATTGAATGACCGAAATACTGTCTACAGATGGAAGAAATTAGTCTCGAGAGCTTTGCAGAAACAAGTTGTATTGGAAATAAGAAAAATTGTTTTGCCACTTATAACTTCATCAAGTTAACTATATATGTTCTAGAACAAATTAATTTCCTGTGCACAACACAATGTTCATAGACATTTATATCCCCAATGTTCCAAAATTTGTGACTAAAATAATTCATTTTGCACATTTCTTACTGGAGTTGATAGTGCCATATTGCAAACCTTGCCAACAAACCGCCGAGCAAAAATAAAATTATGAGCCATTAGAGCTCAAAACCAGCGCTATAAGAAATTTGACAGTTCTTTCGCTTTGACAAAAACTAGATTAGCACTTGTCATATTACCTTGCATTAAGCAATTTTTCCCCCAATATGTCAATAACTATGCAGGGAAAGTTTATTGTAAAATTTGATTAAGAAACATGTGTTTGTAAGATTTTTGTTCCAAAAGCAAATCACTTTTGTCCTACAGCATTCTCGGTGGTTCAAAATTGCCATCGTTCTAGTATTTAAGAGATCAATATTTAAATTTTTACAAAAAAGTTACCAAAATGTAAATCACAATTGCCCATCTTAAACTAATAAACAGACCATAAATGCAACAAAAGTTCATCTATACAAACATGACATGCCTTACATAAATTTGACTTATACCATACAAAATGTGGGAGGGGGGGAATGGTATTATAAAATCAATTTTTGAGAAGTCTGACAAAAAAAAAACAAAAAAAAACCCACAAACTTACCCACAGTTGGGTCTCCCTGGATATTCACTGTAGCTGGTGCAACACATTCTGTTTGGCCATAGCCTTCAACTACCTACAAAGGAATGAAATCAAATGTTTTTAAGAAAGTTGTCTCCCCATAATAAGATTCGAAAACATCAATAAATGTACTTGCAAAAAAAAAAAAAAAAACCAACACCTAACTGATATACAAAAAGTTGTTCAAGGACATGGCATTTTGCCCTTACAAGATTCAACCAGTTAACACCTGCACCTTCACGTGCTTTGAATTTCATTTCCATATACTGGGGTATTTTGTTGCAATTGTATCAATTAACAATATTCAAAGAGATTTTTTTTAAAATACATCTACAGGAAGTATGAAACTGGACGACAATTGTCCTCAATTGAGGACAACAAATTATGACAACATTTGGAAAAAAACTGAAGTAAAATTGAAGAAATAGTGTGAATTTATTTACAGCAAACTAATCTAAAAATAATCAATTACAAAATAATGCATGAAAATATGTCAATATTAGGTGAGGAACAAAGTTCTTGCCAGAAATGATAGGTAGTGCCAGAGAAGCAGTAGTTGCGCTTACAGTCTAATTTGTATAATAGCAATCTTTCTGAAAAAATTAAAGTGTGTTCTAATAGTATGTAAAATTTTGTTCATGGTTTGCAACTTTTAGGTGTAATACGGGACATGTAAAATGTCTGTTGAAAAATTCAAAATTTGTCGCATAATTTGGTTCCACTGAAAATCTAAACTTGGTGCTTTCAGGGCGGCACAACCACGATAAATTCAGTCTTAATAGAGTCCATTGTAAGCACCAGATTAGTAGGATACCGTTTCTACTATGGACATTTCCTTTACAATCCAGCTGGAAATTGCCTGGTGCTAGGGCAAAAAGGGTCGCCAGATGCACACAGACACACAAGAAGGTCATATTGTCTTTGTGATGGGGCGCTGGAATAATCATCAATGACGTTCTTCCGGAAGGTTTTTTTTCCTGTATCATTTTTTCCTAAACTGAATAATCGGCAGGAACTTTGTTTCCCACCTAAATATAAAAGGTGAGTAAACAAAAGCACTTATGGGACAATGCATCGTTAAAAGTTCATTTCTAATTCAGAAATTACTTTTTTTTACAATGTTAATCTCAAAATGATTAATATCTACACAAGTTAAAAAATACAACAACTATTAACTGCAAGGCTAAAAGATTATACAGCCAAATCCTCACTGTCCTCAAATGGCTAAACAATAGTGACCGCAAAATAGTGACTGGGTTAAACAGTAGGACTGCACAAACATGCTCAAAAATAATACACCATAAAGATGATTAAAATCATTGATAGTTCTGAAAATTTCATAATTCAGGTAAAATTCATAATGTATCTAGCATAACGTTTTTCTACAAAAAATGAACATGGTTAAGAGACAAAAATGAAATCTAACTCACAATGCATCCCATTGCGCAGCGGAGGAATGTCATGACATTGCCAGCAATCGGTGCGGAGCCACAGACAAGTAACCTCAAACGACCACCCATTCCTTCTCTTACTTGCTTGAAAATAAGCTTGTCCCATATACTGTTGTTTCTTAATACGTGCCTGCAAGCCACAATAAAAAAATCAGTTTCCATAAATTTTTTTCAAGATAAAGTTTACATGGTAATGCACCGCCTTTTTGTATACAGTAAAACTTTTGTAAAAACAAAAGTCATTCTTAATCCAGTGTCTAGCAAAACGAGCAAAAATTTTAAAATGGCTAAACAGATTCAACTTGAACTAGGAGGTATCCAGCAATAATACGGGTAATACCATAGTCTCCTAGATGAAGACTACCACTTGACCATACATGCACCTCTATTTCTATAGAATGAATGAATCCGTATATACAGGAATGTTATGTTCCAATTGTGTGGGTTCCTCAATATATTTATGTCAGTTACACTTTATTTGTGCCCTTGTTCGTGCTTCCATCTGTCTTCCATATTTTGAACTGATGATGAATGCTTTTATTTTCATCTTATGCAAGTATGATGTTGAAAGCCTATCTGTTCTCTGCTGAGACAGTTTCAAATGAAAGGGAGATCAGCTTCAGGCGATCATCACTGTGCCGCCAACAGGATTCAAAACGTACACAATGCCCATCTGCACAGGGACTTCTAGACGAAAACTAATCAATAAGAAGCTTTGTGCAATTGCATTGTCTGTTGAGAACTACATAACTTTGAGCTACATGAAAAAAGGTCTAGAGCTCTTTACCTCTGATCGTGGCCAAGGCATCTTAAGTTTAGGAACCAGGCCAAGCATTCTCATGCAGTTCCTTTCACTATTTTAATGAAAGACCAAATTGAAAAATACAGTATATATATTGTATTTAATATATGTATATACTTTTTAACAGGAAGATTGCCTCTATTTTTGGAACGCAAATGCACGCAGCTCCCTCCGTTAAAGTTTCGCCAAAAAAAGCAATAGGTCTACAACATTACAATTGTTCAATCATTACACTTCATGCATAGCTAGAAAAATTGATGGCAGCACTACAAATAAGTATGAATTTGTTAGAAGTTCCGCAGAGGAATATGGACGAGGTGCATGTGTGGTTTAGTAGTATATTAAAATGCCAGGGCTGGACAAATTGAAAACATTCAGGAGCAAGCCCAACTTTTTTAAAAAAGGGAGCCAAGCATTGGTATTTTGCTTGAGAAAAAAAAGTCTTAAATGCTTTCTTTTACTTTACCCATATTGAAAGACAGCGTAATGAAATCACAAAATTTTTGCATTAGCCTTCGACTCCAATTTATCAACCACATTTAGAAAGTTTTAGGTGATATTTTCTGGTCACCTTGGCGACCAAGCACCAAAGACTTGTACAGCCCTGTTGCATGCATGTGTCTGTATTAATAAAAAACTTTTAATAATTTAAGGGCCTATTTGACTTGGGACCTACTTCCCATAGCAGTGGACCCATTTATTAAGACATCACTGACGATGCAAGTGTTTCACCTCATTGTACGCTCGTTCAAGCAGGGATTTTTCTGCTACCTTGATGGTAACCCCAGAATATATAGCAATAAAAAAATTTAAAACTGAAGTATATATTTAAAAAAAATCCTACCTTTGGACCTCTGCAGTTTTACTCCTAACGGCCAAGTTCAAAAGAAACCTCTTGAATTTGCTGCCATTAACTTGAGCCTGAACCCGATCATATATCCTATTCAGCAAACGTGGGACTGCAGGAGTGACGGTTGGTTTCATCGCCTTCAGATCATCCATCAATAGTTTTATATCACCACGATAGAAACCTACACAACCACCATTTATGTACAAAGTAGTCTGCAAAGATTAAAAAAATAAATAAAATCATTCAAATGATCAAAAGAAAATCAGTTATTTTAGGCAAATACTATGTTTTGACACGACCTTCACTATAGACTACAATAGTATTGAAAAGTAAGAACTTGAAGAATTAAAGTGATGCCCTGCTATTCCACACGACCACATACAGGGTGACTGTATTCTAGAATAATGAATATTGATTATAGAAATATACTTCCGTCTGGAAAAAGCATCCACACATGCAAATGTGTAAAACTTCAGATAAGTCATTCATATTGCAAGGGGTTGTATGGCTAATTTTTTTTGATAACTATACAACACCTTACAATATGAATGATGTATTGGAGTTCACATTTGGATGTTTTTTCCAATCAGAAATATGTTTCTCGAATCAATGCTTTGAGTTATTTCAGGATAAAGGAACTTTCTATGTATATATGTGCATGAAAATTCTCATTCAGCAATGGATTAATGTAAAATTGCGAGGCAAAATTACTCCTGTAATTTTACACGATCAATATAATCAAATTTATTGCGAATATTTTATAGTGAAGCTGTCCATATTTAAAACAATTATCTATATGACTGCAACCATGAAAAATGTTTTGAATCCTCCCTCACCTCACACAGACGTTCTAACATATGAGCCAGAGGTAGAAATGAGCTCATACAATCTGTTTTATTTGGTGCATGATCTCCCTGAAAAGAAAAAGCATATTAATTCCAGGTAATAATTAATGAAATAACTTCACATTTTCTATTTTTGTCAAACTGGCAGTGCGGACAATACTCATTTGTATATCAGTGGCTACGAAACAATTCCTATATATAGAACTCCAATGTAAAATGCCATTATTTAAATTTTGGTCATCTTAAACATCTGGGATTTTAATTCCATATTAATCAGTTTAATAATCAAATTTTAATGTTTATAACAATGACTTGGTATATGACTAAATAAAAGACTTCACACATGGAAAGGCTATTTATCAAATGTGATCAACAGTTGATCACAGGACAGTTACTGTCCTTACATTCTTATTTGTATTAAGAATACCATAACAATGTTTCATATCTATGAGAAAAAAAAAAATTTGAAATACAATTCACAGGGGCAGCAATGTAATAAATCTACAACGAATCATCTATCTAACTTACCAGTTGAAGTACAACTGCACAAGCATCTATCACAATATTCGCATGCGTAAGCATGACACCTTTCGGATTCCCCGTGGTCCCACTTGTGTAACAGACTGTTGACAAATCTTCAGATTTCGGAGGCTGCAAAAGATGATAAATTGATTGAAAACATTGCACAGCCAGACTCAGATTTCAAGAAAATAAACAAATTCCTCAATTCAATTAATTATTTTGAGATGTCTCTGTATGTGTATTTATAGTATATAGTATTTTTATATTGTTCAATATTAACCCAATTTATATTAGAACATCCTTGATTTAACGAATAAAAATGTGTCATATAGATTTGTTAAAATTAGGGTTCAAACGTAATTTATACAATTCATAGCTTTAAAAGATAGACATTTTAATTAGGTCGGTGTAGTTGAAATTCTTTTCAGATGTTTCATTTTAATTAATAAACATTTTCAAGAAACAAGTCTTAGTATTCAAGAAGTAATTCCAGCCATTTAGAGGTTTTAATAAATACGTACATTGGAAAAAAATAAATTAAATTACAAAAGTTGTGAAAATTGATCTTGCAAAAGTATGGCACTTAAATTGCAAACTCAATATTTGTTAATGCCAATGCAATACTAATCCTTAGAAATACAGTACTTTTTCCTTCACCCATGAGTGCATGGGTTGGGTCTCTCACACGTGAGATGTTCCACGAGTGCATAAGTCGGGTCTCAGAGACTCATCTTTGAATATATTTTATTATAAATGAAAAGCTGTATAATTTTATATATGTTTATTACTGATTATATCATTTTATCTGCATTATGGACATAGAATGCATTATGAACATAGAATGCAATTAAACATTGTTGTACTATTTTATAGTAAATTTCAAATTAGTTTTGTATTACTTGTAACATCTTACTAAAGCAGAAACTTGATGAAAACAATAAAATGTATTCTTATAATGATAAAGTTAGCACTTAACATGCATTATAAGTTCAATTATTATTATAAGTTATAATAACAATTAAACTTAAATACAAACTGAAATGAAAACAAAAAGAAACATTTCATCTCAGTCATTATAAAAATAACAATATCAACTAACATTGAAAAAATTGTTGCACGAGTTTGGTCTTTTTCTGGGTCTGCGAGACCTATTTTTCAACAGTTCCAGACAACACAATAGCTACTATGCCCAAAGTTGACATTAAGTAAACAAGCTTAAACAGGAAGGTAGCAAGAACCTCAAAAAAAAAAACTTTCTGCCCATAAATGAAAGAAATATATGCACGTGGGTCCCAGACCAAACCCGTACACAGCGAGCCATCGAATACAAAGTATATACAGGAATCTAAACAAAATTTCTACACAAAAAACCCAAATGCTTACCACGACTGTAGCCGGCTTCTCTTTTCCTAAAGCCTGTTACAAGAAAAAGACAGTAATCATATGTATTTTCTCAAATATAACTAATAAAATTTAGACAAGATGTCATAAATTGAGTGCATAGGAAATGTACATGTAAGGGTTGAGCAATAAACGAAAAACAGTCACATTCGTGCATTGTTTTAAATACGAATATACCTGGCATGTTAACAAGATTTTATCTTGAAATCTTTACCTCATTGCACAACTTTCACAATTGCCAGGTATATTTTTGACTGTTGGTTTCTATTTTTACAGAATAAATGCAAGTGAACATTTAATATTTTTTAAACAAACCTCAATATCTTTGAAGCGATGCAGTTGCAAGCCTGCATCTTCAGCTTGTTTCTTTACTTCATCGGAAAAGTCATTGATTACAATGATCTGCTTGAGGCCAGGAGTATTGTCCACTTCTGCCAGCAGAGATTTCACTTTCTCCTCTTTATCACAGACAACTATGTTTATTTCAGCTTTTTAAAAATAATAACACACATTAGAAATACTGTCAAAAAAACTAATATCTCAATGTACAAGTACATTATAAACAGGAAAATACCGATTTTATGCATGATGGAATTATTTAAAGTCTTATTCAGGGAATCTTAACCAGAAATCAACAAACTGTGGGGGGGGGGGGGGTGTCTATAAAAAGATCTCTGAGGGATTGAGAGCTTGATGAGAAAGTAGGAAAGCCATAGGTCAATGGAACACAAAACATTAAGAACCTCTGGTCTAAACCTTTCAGAAGTTGTACACACAAATGTAGGGTTTTTCCTATACAGTTGAATCCTGTTTTAATGAATACCGTTATAGCAAAAATCTCACTTTAAAACGAACACTTTTCTAATCCCCCAAATAAGTTTGCATAGGAAAAATGCTAGGTAACCTGGAATTCCTTTATAACAAAATTTCGTTATAATGAAGTGATTCCACCAGTCTCTTGCCGTTCGTTATAACGGGATTCGACTATTTTGTTTTAGACACTCCTTTTTAACTTCAGAGTTCAGCCAAGACCCGAGCTATAGGAGTCATGGTGATGGACTCATATCATGAGGACTTAGGGTTATAACCCTATCATCAGCACAGTGGTAGTCCGCTGAAAATAAATTCTGAGGTTGCCAACTTCAAGGCGCTCCCCATTAAAAAGTCTCACACAGATAGCAACAACCCCCCCCATTCCATAAATACTCAACCATTACATTTCACTCACAATACAAAAAATAGATGGCAGCACTACAAATTCACACTCAGACTATTAAACAACCATGAACAATACTACTGGCAGTAAATTGCTCATGGCGATGGAATGACATTCTGCTTTGGAGATGCTTGGTTTGAAAGAAAGCCCAGACTTCAAGGGTTACAAGTGTGCTATCATTGATAGAGGCTGAAAAAAAAAAAAAATCTAAAAAGAGAAAAAGGCAACTCTTACAGTACTGGGTCTGAAAGAGCTAATCTTGCATGCAGGGTATAGAAACCAGGATTCTCCCCCCCCCCCTGCATAAAATTTTTTTCCAAAGAAAACACATTATCACTCGTTAATTTCAGTACAGCCTCCTTGTGAGCGAGTCTTATAAAAATCCCTACAATGAAAATCTAGTTTATAATATACATATAAGCAAAAACATTTACCTTGATTAATAATATAAGAACACGCGTGTGGACCGAGAGTATCATACAATGGAACAATTACAGCAGACTGGTTGTAGCAGGCATGCTCAGTGAGGATCCACTGAAACAAAAAAAGAATTGTTTATTTAAATAACCAACGTTTCAATGAAAGAGAAACAGATCAAAAAGGTTCTAAGAAAGAAATGAGAGATACATACTTCAACGCAGTTTTGAGAGTAAATTCCAACAAAGGTCGACTGCCCAGGTTTCATTCCGATTGCAATAAGACCAGAAGCGAAATTCCTTGCTTTCTCTATCACCTAGAATTAAATAAAAAAAATTAAAGAAAATATATTTTTTGACAGACAAAAATATAACTTTTCCGGAAATAAAAACCAAGATAAATCACCTCGCTGTAAGATAACCAGTGATAAACAGGATCAGAGCCCCGATAGCCCAAACATGGCCCATTATCTGCAAAGAAATGAGAAAATGCATGAGCTCAACCATATCATACAAATTACATTTACCTGCACTTGATTATTCCGGTAATAAATTCAATGACATGTGAATGCAGATTAAAAAAGAAAAATAACTGATCAGAAAAGAAAAATGTTACTTTAACTCGGTCCTTTAAAAACTGGTTCTCAAACTATAGCCAACCTTGGCTCCCCTGCCTTAGACATGTCTCCCAGAATAATCTAGAAGTGAACTACTTTAAAAGCACCGAATTGACACACTTCAATATCCATAACTCACTGTGAGGTCCCCCTGACAAAGGTTGGCGCTGCCTTCAGGAGTCGCGAAGCACACTTAGAGAAACATTGCTTTAGAACAGTTTAACATTTTTTTTTCCACACATGATCCCCAGCATTACCCAGGGCCTCTGTGCAGTAGTGTGGTCAGTGACAGGCTCGCATCACAAGGACCCAGGTTCAACCTCCCCTGTCCCGCTAGTTCAAACCATACACAGTCATTCACAGGTCGAAGTTGGTTTTCCGTGACTCCCAACTTTAAGGTGCAAATGTGAGCCAATTTTATTAAGTCTCTCCACAGAGAACAATCAGGCTTTCAACATTAAAAAAAACAAAAAAAAACTTATGCATGACAGACCAAGCAAAAATAAAAACCAGTCACCCACTTCTGAATTCGGAAGACAGATGGCAGCACTATTTGAACACATAACAAGCATTCCCAAGAAACAAACCTCGCTATGGGTTCATAACATCTACACGTACATTTCACTACATACTCAGAAATTCCAAGAAGGAATATGGATGAGGTGCATGTGTGGTTTAGTAGTGATCTTACCCAGGGTCTCCCATTCTCATCCAGAAGCAAGACCCTTTTTCATGTATAGAATTGATTTTTCTAGTAATTTCATAGCAAATAAAATTTTTCCTAAAGTTGGTCTCCAGACCCCTGGGCTGCTACACCTCCACCACATAGAGTATATGCAGCTCGTAAATATTCCTCGGCACGAATTCTAGAGAACTCTTACACGTCAGTGTATGTATGTGTTTTGCACTTATAACATGGTTTTTTGTGTGGAATTGTTATGTATTTTTAAGTGCTGTCACCCGTCTTCCAAATTCAGAAGTAAACAACTAGACAGGTTTTTTCCTGCATGCTGGAAAGAACTTTTTTTAAATGTTAGATCGGTTCACATTCACGTCTTAAAGTAGACCCCAAAACTACTTTAACGTACACCAACTTTCGCCATATATTGCCATATGGCAATTTGCAACCAGTGGAGTTGGGTGGGAAATAAAGGCGTCATCTATTGGCGGTCGTCACAGGATCGGTAAGTGAAGAACTTGTTTCTGATGCTCTATGCCTGGATTCGAACCCATAGACCTTGAAATGTAAAATTCATAGTGGAAGACTAGCATTTTACCACTGTGCCACTTGGGAGCAGACCCCCCAGGATAGAGTTCAGCGAGCTTCCCTCTTGTCATAGTTGTATTAAGGGTCATCTCAACATCATGGACAGCTGGAAAAAGCAATGTCGTGGTAGCTCTTGCAGCGAGCTGGAAGTAACAACTTACTATTATTTTCGAGTATAAGGGTTAAATATGTATCGCACCATACCTCTTATGGATGAGAGGCCCAGGTGGAGACCATGTGCTAAGTAGGACCGGAACTAGAGGGAGGCAGGGCAACTGCCCTGGACAGTAATTTTTAGGTGGTGAACACATAATTGTATTACACATACCATTATAAAATTAACGAATTCCGAATTGGTGGGGGGCGACAAAAAATCATGTTCGCCCTGGGCAGCAAGACTATACAAAAATCCTAGTTATGACCCTGCCACTAACATAGGGTTAGCGGATCCGAAAACTGAAGAAGGAGGATGCTTGTGTGCAAGCACCCTTGGTAAAACCACTTTCCCAGTTTCCACAACAGATGGCACCACTTATACTGACAATAAAATACCAAAAAAAAAAAAAAAAGAATCGGCATAGTGTTGTTTATATTCTATTTTCTTCACTTTAAGTATGAAGAGGCAACACTTCCTCCTCTCCCCCACACGGCAATGGCTATTGGTGAGCAAACAATATTTTCAAAATGGATGCTTTGTTCTTCCAGAGCCATTTTTCAGACTGCCCTTTTCTTATTTTATCCTAAAGCAAGCTGGACCGTGGTAAATGTAGCACCTGCCCTGCTTTGAGATGACTTGGGTTCTTTTATTCTGGGAGTTTAGACAAAGCGTCTAAAAGTTTCAGAATGAAAAAAAAATTCCCCCAGGAAATAAAGCCAATATTCCGGAAATCTGAAAAGGACAAAAGGGTGAATTATCTAAAACGCAGGAGGATACTTGAAATGGCATCAAAAAGGATGTCTGGTACTCCTACCCAACATGACCTTGGTTATATGATGGATTCTGTGTACAGGTCACTTTTCTCCCTTCGTATTTCCCTTCACATTGTATTTTACTTAAAACAATTAAAAAAGCACATTCTTCACATTTAATTTCAGTTTGCCTCCTTGCCATTGATTTTCTTCCATGTCTCCATTAAAATATCAGAACCAAAAGGGGGGGTCATATCACAAGTGCAAACTTTCTGGCACATATAGGGAGGGAAGGGGATGGCGACAAATATTAGAGACCCCTAAAAAAGTTATTGGGTTTGTGAACCTTAATATTTTTTAAGCCCTTCCAATATCTATATAAAATATTTTCTGTGTGTGTTCTTTATACAGATCTGTAATTTCAGACCGATTCGTCGCAAAATTTTGCATATGCACCGAACAGGGTCCGGACTGAATGACATGGGCTACTTTTAAATTTTACTAGAGCTGGGCAAATGCCCAAAAACTGCTGGGTGATAAATGGTTCCTGGGCCTTAACGATCACTTTCGGAACGTTTACCTTGGTTACCGTAGTTCCTTAGCAATGTATTTCCTTGCATAAGCCTTTACAATGGTTTACTACTTCTTTAATGTTGCCAGTATTATGTATAATAGTTTATTCCTTTATAATGGTTTAGCTTTTTCAATCCTCCCAGTAATTGAAAATCTGGGCAGCGCCAGGTATTATAGCTAGTTTACAATAACTTCACACGAAATGTAAATATATAGCCCCTAGTCGTGAACCACTGCTCTCAAACATCTGATCTAGTTAATAGTACTGCCCTAGTGATACGGTGGCAAGATGCTCTTATACCACCATGAAGGTTGCAGTGAGGTCCCAGGTTTGAACCGGGAGAAAGAATATAAGATATTTTCCCTAATGAACTTGAGATGACCATCGATAGATGTGGCTTTCATTTCCAACCCGAATCATGGCAGTAAGGCCATATCTCTATATTGCAATTAAGTTGGTGTTTAGTGAAGTAGTTAAATAGTACTCGTAACAGGCACATTGGTGTGAACTCACTAGAGATTTTGTGGCCCCTTTCCATGACTTGAAGGAGTGTTTTGGCATCATCATACAAGAATCCTGTAACTTGACCCAAGGGAGCAAAACATGATTGCCTGGCACCACCAGAATCCTAAGAAATTAAAAAAAATATTGATGTTATTTCGTAATTGAAGTTATTTTTCAAATCAAAAAAAGACTTGAATCCTTAGAATCTTGTTTAAATTAAATTATACTCTGCACGAGTAGTACAAATCTTTCATATGAACATATTTGTGTAAACGGGATAAGAATAGAAATTTGATTTTTTTTGCTAAAATTTATTACAATTTAACTAGTTCATAATGACAAGGGTAAAGGGGAAGTTGATTACTTACTGGTACTTCTATGGACTGGTGGTTCAGGTCCACGGGAGGGACAACTGGCGGCGGGTTCCACGCCATGTATAATGCAGCTGCTGCAGCACCTGTGATTGCGGCTACCCCTACAGCTCCTCCGACATAATGCAGGTAGTCATCCATGTATAAGCCTATTAGGAATATAGAATTAAATAAAAGTTATTGACACTAACCCTTTAATTCCAGAGGTAAAAATTTACATGAATTCACAAGATGGTCTAGATTTCTTTATGATAAAATACTAAAAAAACCATTGCCATCCCTTTTTTTAAAAGGGACTCTTACTGTTCAATACTAGTGTAATCGTTTTTGAAAAAATGAAGCACTTTAATTTCTAGCTCTTTGCCGAGTATTGTATACGTTGTTTATGTCTCTTCATGCCCCAAAAATACAGAAGACAATGGAATGCTATTGTATTGGGTAGCATCAAATCAAAACTAGAATAGGCCTATGCATCCAACTGTTTAGTAATGTATTTGTATTTATTTGTATAACAGTTTGCAACGCCACAACAGACAAAATGTCCAACGAGGTGGCTGATAAAAAGATGCCCATAAAAATATGGTTGAAAAAAACTTCACCACGAGCCAGCCAGGATGTTCACAGCCAGGTTGTTTCACTTATACACGAAATGTGCGCCATAATTTTGAATGAATGATGACTGCTGATTACTGTCCAAGATCACGAAAAGTAAATTTTTTCCATCCAGACACAGAAGTTTTTAATGACTACTCTACATGTTGAACCCCAAACTATGCAAATGAAAAATTAGCCAAACGGTCCACATACCGCGCCCCAAAATAACCTTTAAAACTATGCAATTTCTGCTTTGGCAGGATCCTATGCGTTAGCTTTAGTTTGGGGTGGAAAATTCTGAAGGGAGCGATGGAACGAAGTTTGGGAATTTAGATCTTCGGCTGCTTCCTTGGAATTCTACTTTCAGCACACCTTATAAGTCAGCTCAACTTGGCTACACTAGATTTTGTGAAACCACAAAAACAAAAAGGATTAATCGACTTGCACTACTCTGACTTTGAATGGACAATATTTTCACCCGATTATCACATGAAAATTAAAATATTTTGTTTCCATCTCAGCTATAATTCCGTAACGATTACGGATCTTTAATTCAAGAACTAGGCATTTATTACAGAAAATGGCATAACCCCAAAATCGCGTGAATCGGAGTATGATCAACTTATCAAAAAAAAAAAAAACAACGATTATTAAAGAAATACTATTTGTAAAATGAAAACAAACCGGAGATTATTTCGATGACCCTCAAAGTGTTAAGCATAAAAGCCAAAAGAAAAACAAACTGAAGAAAATATTTTACAGAAACACGTGGGGAAAAGCTTCTCTGTCGATCCTCCTTCACTAGATAAGCATGGGAAGTGTGGCGAATTCCGGCGCTTGACGAGATAAGATATACAAAATAAAATAATATCAAAAACACGCTTGATCATCGCCGCGACAGCATCACGCTACGCATCGACAGCTTACCAAAAGATCGACAAAGAAAAAATGCTGATCCTGCTTCCGAAATTGTATACTTTCATCTTTTCGATTGATATTTCTCCCCGCTCGTTTCTACTCTTATTTTTCTAGGAATTAGAAAAAACACATTTTGGCCAACATCGGAGGAAAGAAAAATCAAAACTAGGTTCATACACATTACTCAAGTCTGTTGATACAGACATCTAAAGTCCGGGTAACATTGAAATAAAATTCTACATGAAAAAATTAGGGATGAAAAAAAAAAGAAATACGATGCATATTTGCTTCGATACTACAACTACGAACACAAGGCCATAACTTTGATACGGAGCGGAACATACGTGTTTTCTCTAAGAAGCCAAAAAAGTCAGTTACTTAGCTTCCGTTATTCTATTCATAGATGGTGCGGCAGGAAAGCGTTCATACCAAGAAACTGCACCAGCCTTTAACACTCGCACAAGTCACTAAGAGTTATTAAAAAGTACATAGTAATTAAGAAGGAAAGTGTTTCCATAGCCATAGCACGACATTTCACTCAGAAATTGCGTTTTAATGTCTCGTTACATTAGAGCAGTGGTTTCCAAAGTGAGAGCATTAAAAAAATTTACAGAATTTCAAAAGAAAGAATTCACAAAAATAACCCCAAAATTTATTCTCATCTTTACAGAGTAAAAATATTTCAAACCAGCCTTAACTGAGCCATTTAACATGTTCATAATCCCACATAACTGCAGCAGGGCTCCTCTTTTGCGAATTTTAATGTCATAAAACAAAAAAGCCCCCCCCCCCTATTCAGGCTGGAGTCCTGTCAGCTTCACCCTTGTAGAGGTCATGATCATATGGAGAGTCCTTTATTCAGAGGCAAATGAATTACTATCCAAATGGAAACGGATCAGGACGTCCGTCCTGTCGGTCGCACCGCCTTGATTCCCGGGTGGGCCCATGCTTCAAGTGCAGAGGGGCCTCGTGAAAATGAGATCTGGTAAAACTTTTCGGGAGTAAGCGTGCAAATTGGTAGGCGTTCATTTCTAACAAGGTAGGGGCCTCAAAGTTCACTTTGCTCGGGAGCCCAATATGCTTTTAAGACGACCCTGATCGGTCGTTGTAACGAAATGGTCCCTATAACGAACGTCGATTGTTTTCATAGAAAAAGAAACACATTTAAAAACCTATTTGACAGCAGATGGCAGTGCAGTTAAATTTTCATTTATAATTAAGTTGATTACTAACACAGCGAAGTGTTTACACATTGAACCGCTCACCTGAATGAACCCAACGTAAAAATTGCTTCATGACGACTGTAGTGTGCATAATCATGCTGCTTATCTCGACACAACAAAAACACACAAAAAGCCTTTTCAGTTGGAAATGTACGAAATCTCGGCACAACCGGGATCTACGACGATCATTCTATTTCTACGCAGTACTAACAGCAACTGGAACATTTTCTGTTCCGCTGAAGGGGAGGAAAAGTAAAACCACGAATAGCAAAGCAAGTCTCATTGTCAAGAATAGGAAATAAAAAAGCACCAGTCAACGTTGCACGCCTGCGCCAACGTTGACGTCGGTCGTCTAATAGAAGAGCAAAATTAGCTGCGAAAAAAAAACCAAACAATAAAAGTGACTTTACTGGGAATGAGATGAGCAACATCCTCGTGTGATGTGCGAACGAGAAAAAAAAAAAAACACATATTGAGCAAAACAAGGAGAGAAGGTCGCTGTTTTCTCTCCTCTTGACGAAGCTCCAGCACCAAGATTCAAATTTGACACACAAGAAAAAAGAAAAATCCTCAAGAAGAGAATAAACGATGAAGGGCAGATATAGCCTAAACCAATCCATCTTCCTCTTCTTTTCTTATCCAATTTTGAATCAGTTGAAGGATACACCTGCAGATCCGAATTCAAAACAAATGCAAATGCCAGCGATTCGGAAAAGGGCAACCTGAAATACGCATTTCGATTCTAGATCTTTCCAGGCCGCTAGAAACACTAAATGAAATCACCCACGCCACTTTTTCCCCACCAGAAAACATGTCGAGATCTCTCGAACGTAGTCGGGCAACTTTTCTATAAAAATGATACTAGAGTTAGCTTGAATAGAAATAGTCTCGAGTGAAAACAAATTTTAGACCACCCACGTCTTCTATAGTCATTTTTGTCAAATTAAGTAAAAGTTCATGTAATATTCGAAACACGATTTCGAAAAATTCCACGAATGGTTTTGTTTTCATAGTACGTTCAGCTAGTGGTGATGCAGGTTATGAACCGAAATTTAAAAGGATTGCACAGTACGCTCATAATTTACACCCAAATCTGTTAATGCGCGTGTGAATTTTTTGAAACTTTATTTTGCATATCGTGTGTAATTAGACAAATACATGCGATAAACCTTAGATTTCGTTTCATAACCTTAACAATATATGGCAGAATATCAAAATTTTGTAAGGATTGAAATCACGATTTCCAAAAATCTTGATTCTAACTCAAAATCTCAAAAATAGCATTCTCAGTAAAACGCGTTAGAGTAATCGGTGAATAAAAATTTCAATGTAACAACGCAACACTAAAATGGGCGTAACTTCAGTTCTAAAACGAAACAAGGTCTGTTTTGGAATCAAGAAATCGGGCTTTGATAAAACGATGGGGGCAGGGAGTGGGTAATCATCGATATTTCTTTCTAAAATAACGTCTTAAACGCAGTAGTGTACCTTGATTATCTTTTTTGTGCGAAAGGATATTTCCCCCTTGCAACTTCAGATATTTTTATCAGCACTTTCCCCCCCCCCCCCAAGACCAATAGGGTCTTCACAAAAGTAGAGATGGGACGAATATTCGTTTCGGCCGAATATCCCTAAATCTAAGTACAAACTGATTTTAAAAACTATGCTAAATAAATTTTTCCCGCAGATTTAAAATTTACCGATTTTATTTTGTAGTATATTAACCTTTTCCACAGAAAGGAATATATAAGGGAATTTCTCCGACAGGGAAAACATGAAAAATAGAATCCTACTGCAATAAAAAAAGGTGGAAGTGAGCATGAATAAAAAAAAAATGTATTAAAATTGACCCCCCCCCCCATCCACCTTGAGAAAATTTGCGTACGCCTATGGTACCCAGACAAGTGTACTGAACGACACAAAAGATTAATGCGAAGCCTAATGGAAGTCAATCGAACTTCCACGGAGCAATAGCTATCAACCCATAATTACAGTCGGAAATATATTCCGCTATAAGCACAGCAGAAAAATTTCATTTTTAAAATCAAAAAGCAATTCAGCAGTTTAAACAAGCTAATCTTCCCTTGAATTTTGGAATGCGTCCGTCGTAAATGGATGAATTCAGATGAAAATCCCAGAAGACGAAAAATAGCATAAGTTAAAAACAAACCGGTGTAACAGCCCGGTTTTCTTACCATCGAAGAAAAATGAACACTTATAATTCACAATATTGGCTCCCAATAAGCACATAAAAGTCAAATATTAGTCACAGAACCCAAGTCTAAATTGAAAAGGGATAAGAATGCGTAATAAAGTGTCTCACCTGACAATCCATGGCTACACCGTCGAACAAATTACCGGCCGGAATGAGAAGGTAGATCGAAAATATGCGAGTACCGTGATGCGATCGCAAGAGGAAAAATCATACGAGGTTCCACAGGAAAGAAAATTTTACCTCAAAAAAAGTCGTACGACGATCACGCGTTTTCTTCTCATTGGGCAACACGTACGCGAAAGGAAAAAAAAAAACAGCACCGCCTTTTGTACGCAAGAATCAACAGAATTTCGAGCACGTTAAGTTCCTGCTGATCATACAACTCGCATCAAACATTATTTATCCATAAATAATAGTTGCTAGTAGTAGAGGAACGGGGAAAGAATTCGAGAAAAAAAATTCACACCGGTAAAATAACTGGTTTCGGACGAACATCGAAAAATTTTCCTACTATTAAAAAAAAATATGTATAGGGCTTATACACAAAAAAGAGGCTGCTGGCCGCGTTTAGAAATCACGAGGGGAGAAAAATAAACACGTTTTAAGGAATTCATGGTCACTTCTCTACAAGATCACAACGAGTTGGCCAATACCGATGCTAAAAGTAATAATAGTTTAGCGACCTCTGGCATTGAGCACTTCTCTGGGAAACTGTACTTTTGAAAAAGAAAAATACCTACATGGCTGGCATTGGTAAAATGGAGATTCTAAGAAAACGAATGTCTCGAAGTCTTCAACGAACTATCACGTTCTCCCAATGAACTTTTTCCTTAGCAGTTTAACAAAGTCTCATCATTTCAAATCCTCACATTATACATGGGAGAAAAATATTTGTTTGTTTAGTTATACAGCACAATCTGATCTTCCAAAAGACGTCCTTTAAACTATGGAAATAAGAGACCACTCGAATCAAGAACGTGGAAGTATCGGGTTATAAGAAACGCAAACAATGTATTCAACATACCCGTGAATTCTTTCACGCGGCTGCCAAATGATCCAAGTCTTTCAAGAGAAAAAAAAAATATTTTTCCAATAGATTGGTTGGATACGAGAAAGAAAAGGTTGTTAATCGAAAAGATCACGCCACTTTCTCAACTCGGGCGATAGGCTCTGCAAATCAAGACGGACATTGTGAGTGAAAAAAAATATCTCGAGAATAAACTTTTGAACCTTTTGAGCTTGGTGTCCTTCACCTTGAAGGACGACGCTGAGGGTTAAGATACAAAAATAGTCTTCGGATCGGTTCGAAAAAAATAAACTGAACACTTATTTATGGAGTATTTCTTTTTTACGTAAATCCTTAACACTTTCAAACCTAACTGACGAATGCTGCCATTGTATTGGGAATATATGCAGCTGGTAAAAGTTACTTGGGATTGCCCGCGGAAAATGTGGTAACCGTCACCAAGTTTAGCATGTGCTATGGTTTGGAATGATTATTAGGCCGGAATTACACTATAAAAGTTATTTTATAAAACTATACAAAAAGGAACCAATTACATTATTCGTTGTATTTGTTCGAAATGTAACCGATAAACTTATAAAACTGGAAAAATGCAACCGATAAAAGAATTTTTATAAAGTTTAAAATATGCAACGAATAAGCGCATCGGTTCCATTCGAGCGAATGTAACCAACAGGCTTATTGGTTGTTTTTTTTAAAGTTTTGTGAAAGATGTTTTAAACGTTTATAGTGTAATCCCGGCGTTACAACTAATCATTTTCTAGACCAAAAATTCATGACGAAATAAAATTTAATTAAAAATTTTGACCTTCCAAAATGGTTTCAGTTTATTTCTCCCCCCCCCCCATACAAAAATTATTCCTGACTTATAAAATATTAACATGACTTTTGCGAAACATTTCACATTTCCTGGACTTTCCAAGTCACAGGAAACCCTGTATTAGCATATTTAAAATCTTACGGCAAAGCGGTTGGAACCAGTTAAAATAACGAGGTTTCATCATTGAAACAAATTTCTTGCCATTGTTGAAACTTACACCTCATTAATTTTCTTCGCGTACAGGAAAAACACGACTCGGACTTTCATTTGACAAATTGACATTTTACAAGTATAAAAACGAAAAACTCATTTACGTAGAATAGCTTGCATATGCGCGAAGCATTTTTCTAACCACCTCACCGGCATACAAGTTAATACTTTGCATTTCGGCAACCACGAGTTAAGTTAGGAGAGATCTCGCCTCCTTGAAACCCTCTTATTTTAGCAAAAAGTGGTCAGATACTTTGTAACTTTGCTTTTAAGAACATATTTCTATTCCCCCTCCCCCAACTTGTCAGATCAACTGCCAGTGGGAGTTGATTTCCGTTCGAATTTTGATGAGACATTTAAAATATAACAACTTTTCCCTTCGGGGTGGTATAGGAATAATATATATGTACAGTATTAATGTGCTGGAATATTTCCTCTAAAGTAGACGATAGAGTTCAACCCTTTCGCTTACAAGCGATTGGCAACAAATTCGGATCTACATTTGACGAATCTGCGATAAATATGGTAACTTTGTCCTAACCTAACCGCACGTTAGAAAAAGAAAAAGGGGAAAACCAAATGAAAGAGTAAAACAGTAATAGATAAGTTGATAAGATGAGTGAAGGTGAAAAATCCTATTCTGTACCTACTAAGTATATTAGTAGAAAGATGCATTATATATGGGAAAAATCCACTATCAGCGTATAGAAAAAACCAAGATTAAAAAAAAATTATATGGTCACAACAAAGCTTCGCGATGAGGAGAGAAAGAAAACTTGTTTGAATTTATTCCACTGGCGTTTGGACGCAATATTACGTCCTTGATCGTAAAGTGATTGACAGACTGTCGACGTGGAATCGACATCACGAAGAAAACGTTACCTCATTACTATAACGGCCTCTTACGATTACAGGCAACTACCCTGTTGCCGAATTTACAGGGTAATTGCTACTTCTTAACAGAGAAAACTCATGATATATTCAAAAAAACCTCAAAAACTAGCATCTAGAGGCCTTCCTGTAATCATGATTGCGGGTGGCGCAATAAAAGTGTACTAACTATAAAGTACCAACAAAGTACTGAGAAAACTTGAGGCACTAGGAAGACTACTATATCTCAGTAAGTACATATTGCAGCTAGCCATACATACGGACAGGTATAGTTTGCAAAAAAAAAAAAATCCAGCCAGCAATGCCACGTTGACCTGAAATATATAAGTAGGCGCTGCAAGGAACAGCCATACTGTCCTGTAACGTGTTGCAAAAAAACGTAATCGCATTCAAACTTAGTTGTGTCATCGTCACAGCCAGATTTCTTTTCCCCTAACAATTGCCTGGCAATGCACAACTAAAACATTTTCATTAAAAAGAAAAACCACAAAGTGTTATTTAGATTGCGGAAGATGGATAATCTCAATGAATACATACAGAGTAGTTTAGACGATTATGCAAAAAAAGATAGTTCTTTGTGCCCATAATGACGTTGACGACGAAAATAAAAATGACAGTTCAATTATCGCAAGACTGCAATTAAGGTTCGACGATTCCTTTCCGCACACGATCTCTGATGACCGACACGCAATCGATTCTAATAGGCGTCCGATGGAAAAGCAACAGAAGAAAAAAAAAAAATTACCAAGTCAAACTGGGTTAGATCAGATGCTTAACTTCCGCTAAAGCATTGTATTAAGATTTTGTTTTGCGACTGAGAAATCATTAGATCGAGTGTTGCGCAAAAGCATGTTTCCAATTCCTCCCTATATAAAAGTTTCAATCATATCGCACGCAATGCTTTTCCGTGTATTTGAATGAATACAGTCAAACCCAGCAATTTTAAGTTTCGTAATTTCTTAGCTATCGTATAACTAAAATTTTAACATTCAAAAACGGTATTCATCTCATGTGTAAGTCATTATGATATTGAATAAAATAAATTGTCAATATTCTCTCAAATTTGCATTTTATATGCCTAAAATCTATAAAATTCTTCACTACTTTGAATTGGATTTTCAAAAACATTTGAATATTCATTCTACTTGGAATATTTTGTATTTTTTCGAGAAAAGAGGAGCGAACCGCGTCGTTCGTGCAAAACTGGGTTCGATTTCTACACGGGCAAGGAAGACATTTTTCCCCCCCAGGGGTTTTAACTACCAACTCAAATTTAAATACATTCAATTCAACGACATACCAAACAGTTTTAACCATAAGTTGTCGGGGCAGGGGCTTAATGTCTGTTTACCCAAGGATATTCCAAGTCGAGCCCCAGTAGCAAGTACATAGTTGACAGCACCATTCATAATTACCGTATATGGTTAAACTGAGAAAATAAAATCAAAAATGGTTTTCCATCGATTTAGAAAATGTATTTTCCAAATTTAGTCATTGATCATGTTCCGGTAGGAATATAACTAGGTCAATATTTTCATAATTACATTCGAAATGGGTTCATTTCATCAAATTGGTTATTACGCTCTTTTTTTAAATCCTAAAAAATCCGTTATCACTTCTATGTTCTCGTATATCAGGGCTTGAAAATAGGGAAAAATATTCGGGCACCAGCCAATTCCCTCCCTCCCCCCCCCCCATAGGAAACAACCATTTTTACCCTTCGCAAAATTTTCCAAAATGGTAATTCCATTATATGACTTCAAGACTTGAATTTTATTTCCTGCTAGCAGACCCCCGACAATTTTTCAGTCGGCACGGTGACCCAGCGCCAGAGATTTGTCAAGCCCCGAGAAAATTAATTAAAATCTCGCGGATTCAGATACAAATTTGTATCTGAAAGTGAAGTGTATAGTTTAGCCAAAAAAAAATAAAAAATTGCACCCATCCATATTAAACATTATTTTCGGTTTTTTTTTTAATACGAAAATTCGGTAAGACTGAAATATATATATTTTTAACGTTATTGATGTGTTTTTGCATTTGATAGCAGAGCCAAAAATTTACTCATTCAAATTCGAGTAAAGTGATGTGCGAGATTTCAATCAAATGATCTCAGGGCCTGACAAATCCCGGGCGATAGGTCGTCGGGGTGAAGAGAAAAATTGTCAGCAAGTCTACTTTAGCATGAAAAAATATCCCAAGACTTGGTTGGACAAGTCAAAGAATGCACCATTTTGGACGGTTTTTTGCTAGAGGGAAAAATACTCGTTTCCTTTGTGGGGGGACTTACTGTTGCTCAATTTTTCCCCCGATTTTCAAGCCCTGATATACGAGAAAAATAGGGAGTTTCAACCATACGGGGGGCTAACATCTAGGAGGCTTTTTTACTATGCACCAATTTTGGAGGGGGGGGGGAC
Source organism: Pholcus phalangioides (assembly GCF_987345545.1). Lineage (NCBI taxonomy): Eukaryota > Metazoa > Arthropoda > Arachnida > Araneae > Pholcidae > Pholcus > Pholcus phalangioides. The sequence continues at coordinate 16,331,443 of NW_028301595.1, forward strand.
TTCCTAATTTTTGGTACTATTATCCTATTAGTTACAAAACACGACGACATTGGTGAAAAATATGACATGAGGTGGGAGACACTACGAAAGAAAAAACCACAGAGTGACCACATACGATGGATAAGATGAAACTTTTTTGAGCAAAACCAGCGGAATACATGTTAAAAAAAAAACACCCATGGATAATTTGCACAAAAAAAAAAAAATTATTACGATCTTTAAATCATAAGGTTTAAATATAAATAGTGAAAAAAATATTTCAAATAGAATTCATTTTTTAAAAAAAATCTATATATAGATGGCGTATAAAATAAATTTTTTCTACGAAAACGTGAAAAACGTTCCTGTTCAAGATTTCATTACTGATAAATGAAATTTGAATATGCGGATTTATATACACTCCTCTCTCTAGGGAATTTACATTATTTTTCCGTAAAAGTAGCGAAATTTGCATCTGCGGATTTACGCAAGAAATTACCGTAATCGTACAACCAGGACCAAAAAAATTAGCTAGAAGCACAACTGCTTACCTCATCTCGACTCACGAAGGTGATAAAATGAGCGGTTATACATGGCCATACATGTGACTGACGCGATTAGCATGGCCATGTTTATTCAGCCGCCAGTTAGCATGAACGTTATTCACCACGCAAAACAGGTAGGTGCATTTTAAACGCGAGCATGACACGTACAAGAAAAATTGGAAATAACTTGTTAAATTTTTCACTTGTGAACGTGTTAACATAAATGAAAGATTTTTCTATTCAAAAGCACTTGATGGTCCGATAATGAAATTCGAATGTATAAAAAATACACAAACCGGAAAACAACGGGGGAAGGGGGGTGACATTTGATGTATTGCGCACGCATAAATAATTCACAAATCTCAAACGGAAAAATACATAAAAAACATTCGGAAAAAACAATTTTCAAAAGAAATGAAGGAACAATAGATATTTGTTCAAAGCCTGACAATACATATAATTTGGTTCCACGAAAATGATCAGTGCAACGAGGAAAGGGATATTCCAAAACATTAAAATTATAGAGGAAAAAAGCTGTTAACGCCCAGTAAGGAAAAAAAATCATTTGTCACTACACCTAGGGAATAAACTAGGGTTTGAAATGCTATAGAAGTAAAGTACAATCGGAAAATGAGAAGACAATTGAAATTGAGACAATGCCGGTATGTAATGCTACCTAAAAACAAGCGATACTTTGAAGCTGACAGATCTGGTGAACAATCTGGCACTGATAAAAACCCATTACAGGGGAAAACCAGTGGAAACTACGTCAAAGTCATTTCTTTTAGAATAAATTGGATTCACGTGTAAGAATTGCACGTGAGAACGTATGAACGCGGTAAAAACTGGAGAGCCCCGAGAGAATCCAATTAGAATGCCAGTATGAGACGATTCAAGAGCAGGGAAGTCTTGAAAATCATTAGAGTAGTGAGCAACGTTTATACAGGGTAACTGTTCAACGCTAGTGTAATCGTTTTTGACACATGGAGCCCTTTCATTTCTAGCTCTGTATTAAGCACACAGGGTAAACTACACCACACATGCACCTCGTCCACATTCCTCTGCGGAACCTCTAACTAATTGGTACATGCGGGAATGTACGTGTAGTGAAACCTGACGCGATGAGCCATATTCTATGGGGGGCTCTAGATTAAACCAACAAAAGAATGGCTCTAGGCTGCCTATGGGCACTGAAGTAGGGATGGAGAAAAATTACAAAAAATTGAAATTTGTGCATAAAACTATTTTTTCGCAAACTAAAGTGCTCGTGTGAAAGGGGCCTAAGGTATGGACGATTTCTAGGATACCACGCCAAAATGTCGTTGTGGTTGCTATAGATTTTTGGATAATGGTAACCAATATTTTTTTCTAATTTAAAAATTTCAAACGAAGAAACATCTGTTCAAAAACGATTTTTCATTTTTTCAAAATCATTAAAAAAAAAATTGTGATCAGTTATACAAAATATTTCATCATAAAACTCCGATTTATGGGAACTTTATTTTAAGGCGAAAGAGTACAATCTTCTACCTTTCGCTCCACTGCAAAGTTAACCTGAAACGGACTATAGTTTCTCCAACCTTTTTTCGTCCCATTACCCCCTTCTTCAGAAATTCTCCCATAGCCCCCCCCCCCAACGCAATCTAACTCGTACGATCCTATGTTATATCCGTAGCTTCTACTGCCCCCTGGAACATTCCATCGACCCCAAGGGAGCGGTGACGCCCACGTTGGGAATTACCAATTTAGACCATGAATTTGGACATTTGCGTTCGCCGCCCTCGCGGAAAATTGGATCTCAACACACAAAAGAGTACCGCTTCCAACATCAGAAAAACACCAAGTGGCAACTGATACATGCCAAGACAGGGTCCGACTTTGACTTGATGGGACCTTGGGCAAAAGAGGTATTGGGGATCCCAAGACTGTGGTCGAAAAAAGGTTTTGTACGTCAGCACAAATATGGCAGGCACGAATATCTACATGTTTGTAAACAAAAAAAAAAGGATATGCACTATTTTAAATGAGAAATGTAATGTAAAATTCTCAATGAAATATCTAACAATAATTGCTTTCTTCGCACTCTCAAATGAGCAAAATCTTTGATAACGTCATGAAAATCTAATTTGAATTATCTCGGCTTCAACACACAATAAAGTTGAAGATTACAAGTTTTCCATGTACTTGAGCGAACGATTTTTAATATGATCTTTACCAAGAACAGTTTCATATTGGTGATGCTGTCAACATTTGGAAATGTCTCTTCTAAACTCTCCAGCGTTATTTAACATTCATTATTGTCTCACCAACCTGAACCAAAGATGAAAAATTATTGCAATTCGTCTGAAAAGTGTTTGCAAGATCAGATGCATAAAGTTTTGCATTGCAAATATACAGAATCTTCATGAGGATTTGAGAATTTAGTGTTGATTCAAACATGTAAATTTTCTTGTCATTGTTTTATAGTCATTTTACGGCCAAATAGATGTGAAATTGAGGAATCAAACAGACTGGCACACAAACATTTTTATAGTGTAGTTAATATTGCAGTAGGTGCTTTGTACATGCATTGTAAAATCTGTTACTAATTGGCATATTAAAATTAATAGGGTTTGTTAATAATGGGCACTGGAAATCATGCGATTTAGGTAAAGTTTGATTTTCCGAAATTCTCTCAAAATTTATACAAATTTGCCCCCTCCCCCTTAAAAACAGGGCAGTGGACAAATCCACGTTGTCCATGCGGAAATCAGGCCCCGTGCCAAGACAAGAATGCGAATTCTTGAATGTAGCTTTGAATAGGATTTTTCAATTGAGTTGTGGATGAAGACCTCGCATGCAAGAAATCGGTCACCAAGCATCGAGCGCTCTTGCTGCCTCACACGAGCATAGCAGGTCTCGTAAGAAAAAAAGGTCGAAGATACTGTACCTGCTCCACAGGATGGGGGGGGGGGAGAAGGGAGAGGACTACGAGGTCATGAATGCATTCAGACTCCTCAGTCTCAAATTTTAGCGAAGAAATCGTCAACGGTCGTAAATTACCAGGCGGCGATAGATTGGAGCGAAAAATTTAAAAATTCGTTTCGAATCTTCAAATTCTACGAATTCATTCAATTCGACAATAAAAACCTGACTTAATGCTAAATAGTATTCATCACTCACGATCACCACGTGTGACGTTATCACAAGGCCATGGCATATACTTACTCCACATCTCTACCTGCCTGCCACCGGAATCGGCATCATCGGGACAGTCACCGATCCGATTCGCCAAGTCTGTTACCGGACGATAAACTCGCGGATCGGAATTTGCATGGCAGCAAACCGACATGATGGAGATATAAAACGATCGGAACAATTGTATAGTAGAGAGCCAACAAGCCAGTTCAGACTTTCATTCACAAGATAGATATGAAATGAGACTCTTCGTAAGAAAGGATGAATACCTCTAATTGGTAGGTCGATATTGTTTCATCTATTGGGCAAGGTTATTTCACCGTTAACGTAACAAAAGCTTCGAAATTTATCGTAGGAATTTTTCCTCCTAAGAGAAAAAAAAGTTTTTCCTCCTGAAAAAAGGTGCCCAAAAAAAAAACCCACACACTCATCATTTTAGGAGGCATGTCATTAAATAATGGCATTGGGATGAGACGAAAAAACAAAAGACAGATTAGCATCAGTCTACGAAAAATTAATTGACACATGACACGGCCGTGTATCGCTTCAATGACGACCGAGGGATTTATCACGAATTCCATTCTCTATTACTGAAGGCGAAGTATTTATTAATTTGAAAATAAATTGGAATATTAATTTGGAGTCTATCATTTCTTCAATAACACAGCATCTATGGCCTAAAATGTTTTTGGTGTTTCCTATGCACGAGCTCTGGCATGTGTCCAACGCGGAACTAAGACATCAGTACTTTGACAAGATGAAGAGAGCAAGAAAAAAAAAACAAACCCCAACACGCGTCGAAATTTGGACGTTACAACTGGACACGTGATAACCAATTCATTTTTGGACAGAAGTGTTTGACTGACAGCTCGAGGCAGCTGGTTTATTCTGCGGCACTATATACAATTCATCAACACTTCTGTTGACCAGGACTTGTCGAATTATAGGAAATCTATATTCGCCCCTAAAAATTTTTTACACGTGATTGATAAATTGAAGTCTAAATCATAAGATTTGATTTCATGAAAGTATCTAATGTCATGCAAATAGCTGACTGTCTATTCAAATAAAATAATGGAAAATGTTAAAATCATATCAGTAGAAGATAGCGAGTTTCCATGGCGAAAAATCATGTCTTGTCTCGCAGTCACAGAAAAACATTTTCTTACATAAAAAAACTGGTTTAAAGTAAGCACATGCTTGTTTCCCCAAGAAATCTGGCTAGCACTTAATTTTTCTTCGATTTGTCGAAGAAATCATGTGAATAACGACAGAAATATGCATGTCGTTATTCACATGATTGCCGCAACTTGAGTCATATCTTTGCATCACAAAACACGCCAAAATTTACTCGATTATTTTTCCAAAATACTATCAAGATACAGGGTACGGAAAAAAAACCAATTTTTTTTATTAAAATTAACTGGCTGCTTATTAATTACAACAAATCTTTTTAATCATTAAGAGAATGCATATTTTCATTCTTTTTTCACCTAATCTCTCAAATTTAATCCAGCATTAATGACTAAACTGCAAATGAACTACAAGCAAAAAATATAAACACCAAAAATTTGTTTATGTAACATAAAAGGTCACCGAGCCTGAATTAACTTCATGGATTAACATTTTTTCTCGTAGAGAAGTGTTTTTATTCATATGCCTCCCTGCCCCACTTTAAAATATACCTTGTGGCTACTCGGTATCACACACATGATGTAGGTATTCACTCCATGTACAACCAAAAGGTCCATTCAGCATAAACTGAATAAAAAAAAAAAAGTCCTATTGACAATATTGTTTCTTGCACAATTGGTGGATGTGTTTGACATGCACGATGTTGCTCAGTTAGTAGTTTACACATTTTTATTTCACAGATTTAATGAGTTTTGGTAAAAAAAAAAAAAAAAAAAAAATATTGAAAAGTCAAGTCAAAAGCCCAATGATATTTATGTTGGTACAACACCTAGCAATTAGGACATAATTCAAGGCTTTATACAAAAAATAATTCGTTTTCTAATCGAAACCCTAGTGCCACATTGTAATGCATTGAAAATACTTGGTAAATTTATAGCGCAGTTTAAGCTTCCTATATTTTTTCACAATTTTTTTCCCCTGCAAAATCTAGAGAAATCATAGCTTTCTTTCTTCATTATATTTAGTGATTGAGTTCAATTTATATTTTACCCCCCCCCCCCCCAAAGAACTTCTATACTTTAATATCATTAAAGTTATGTAAAGGGAAAACAAAATTAAATTATTTTTTTTTTAAATCATCGATTTCAATCGGCGTACCCTGTCAAGACGTAGGATATTATTTTAAACTACTCTGTAAGTGTGTATAGAGCACTGACAGGTTGACTTTGAAAAATCAACTCCAACCGACCTCCACGGTGCCTATCGAACCACCATCCCCTGAATGGGGAGGTTCGCTCTTTACGGAGTGCTGGTTTTGGGAACAAACTGGCCCAGGTGAGAAAAACTGTCAAGCCAGTCAAGGCCGGAATTAGAGGGGAAAGGGGGACAACTGCTCAGGGCGGCAAATTTTAGGAACAAACCCCACTATAAAATCATTGAATTTCACGGTGGTGGGGCATCGAAATGTTTGCTTCTCCCTCCTAGCTATGACCCTCAAGCCAGTAATGTCAATGTCTTCTGGATTTTTAGAATCGTGGTTGGAGAATCTGGGGTACGAACGAAAGTACAGTATACCACCGGATTGGTGAACTAAAGTTTTACGAGTCTTCTCAGACATTAAGCATTTGAGTTGTAGCGCCTCAGTCACGTAAGTCTAGACCTGGCTTGAGGTACAAGACATTGGAAATTCGCATTTTTGTTCAACATTATATATATATATTTTTTCCAAATATTAGTACAGCGTACCAATCCTCGAATTAGATTATTATCAAGGCGAGACAGTTAAGAGAAGAAAAATGTATTCGCTGAAATTGCTTACTGACAAATATTTGACTCACGAGCTCGTAACGGAGAGAGAAAAAAAAAATCTCATTTAGTTATGTACACACTCTATAAGTCGAAGCAGACAGCTGTCCGAGTAATGTATTTATCTTTTGAAAGAAATATTAAAACACTTTTTCTAGCAGTACCGAGCAAATTGATTTTTATCAGAGTAAAAATATTGTGGAAGATATAGAACGAATGGTGCAGTATACATGTGAATATACATGACAAACACATAGTCAAAAATGGAGATGGGATGAATATTTAGTTGCTATTCGATATACGGCCCATTGGCCGAATAATGCTCAAGTATTCGACCTATTACCTGTAAATCTAAGCGCAAACTAATTTTAAAAAATTATATCAAATTGGAATTCTTCCCATTTCACCATTTACATCAAGACATTTACAAGATAAATATTTATCGTGTAAATTATTTGGCAGATCATTTTAGTTCTAAATAAAAAAAGAACCCCCCCCCCCCAATGTTTTTTAAACAATTAGTTCAAAACAAATTACCTAACCTGGTACTTTGAAGTACTGTCAGGATATAAAGAATTAAAAATTTACCGATATTGTGTGGTACCCCCCCCCCCTTTCTGTGAAAGGTTATGTGAGGGTGAATTTCTAGGATAAGGAAAACATTAAACTGAAAATAGAATCCTACTGCAATAAAGGTGGGCACGAATTGCACAAGTTAATTAACTGAAAGATGTACCTAGACAAGATAGGTATTGAACTGAAAGGGGCAAAGAACATCTAAAGAGGAAAAATAAGACCAATTTTTTGATTAGATGTAAACTTGGTACAAGTTTTGAAGGGAAAAAAAAAAATCATTCCGTAAGAAATATTAAAATACAATATATCATTGTTAAATTTGATTGTCAGAACCATGGCAATAAAAATATTTAAATAACCGGTTTTTAATAATTTATTTAAATAGTTGCATAATTAAAATTCAATATCGATCTCATTTGAAATTACCAATAATTTTATTTTTAATGAAAAACAATTATATTTATAATTGTGATGAATTAAGAAAACTTATTCGGCCAAAATCACTATTCGTCCCATCCTTAGTCAAAAAACCCCCCCATTTTACCAATTGCTTTTCTAAACTTTTTCGGTATTTTAAAGTACATCGTTAAGTGTTGAATTCGGTAAAAAAAAAAAAAATGGCTATATACACACACACGGTTTTCTTATCGAGAAATTGATTCCTTGTACGTATCATTTGTTGGAGCTGCTGAAATTTCAAGTGTTCAGAGTTTAAAAAACCACACACACCAAATTGTAGGAATTGGAAATATATATTGTTATATAATCCTGCTTAGCAAAGATAAAATTAAGGCTATATCTTTTTATACATTAAAATAAAGGCTAACTGTATATATATATATATATATATATATATATATATTTTTTTTTTTTTCTTTTAGTTAGGCCAGCGGTTCTCAACCGGTGCTCCGCGAAACCCTTGGGGCTCCGCGGCAGCTCGAGGAAAATATAAAAAAAATTGTAAAATTAAAAAAAAATTATAAATATTTTTAAATAGTAAACATATCAGTAACTTTGATGAATAATTAAAAAATTGGTCTACGGGGCTCCGCCATAGAATTTTACTTAAAAAGGGCTCTGAGAGTCAAAAGAAGGTTGAGAACCGCTAAGTTAGGCTAATCATTTCAGCTAATAAAAAAATTCGCTATTTAAATAGAATGTTTTTTAATTGAAACATAACACTGCTAATTGCACCAAATTAGATTCGATTTCGTCAAAATAAAATGTTAATGTTTTTATGGTGGTTAACCGTAGAGAGTTGAGATATTTTTAGACTGGGGAAATGATTGATACACACGAATTTGAGATCAAAATTTGGGAGTAAGGCCGGACTCGAAAAATGTAACCAATAAGCGTATCCGTTACATTTTTCAAGTTTTAGAAAAGTTTTTATAAAACTTGAAAAATACAACCAATAAGCGCATCGGTTACTTCGAAGCGAATGTAACGAGAATAGGCTTATTGGTTGTTTACCACCGGTCTCGTATTTTCGAAAACAGTTGCCATTACTCGTGCTCAAACCCAAGATTACCCATTTTTCAATAAATATTTCTGAAGCATTTCTCCCATCGCTACAATAACATTGAGACATTGAACTTTTCAGTTTTTCTATGATAAGTTTTCTGGGAATATTTTAACCAAACGGGAAAGAAAAAAAAAAGAATCACGGGAAAAATCAGATCCTTCCAAATACATATGGCCACTGTGCGATCTCTTCAAAAAGTTATTCTAAATCACAAATATCCCCCATCTGGGCCACGTATCCATGGCTAAATTAAAATTTCGCGTCAAGGTGAAATCAAACGCGTCATCACATTCGGAAAAACGACGAAATGAAACCGACACGATTCAAACACGTAACGGGAGGGAAAATAAATACGACATCACGCCACTTCCTCCCTCGGAAGACACCTGAAAAAACGCTGGCGTCGCCAGTGGCGGAGAGATCACACCACCCAGTGACGTCATGTCCTGGCAAGAGGCCAAGGCCCAACCTCCACGCCAGGTGTAAACAAGGCGAGGGCTCTGGCCAAAAAGGAGTTACTATTCTGAGTTCCTTGCCGAGTAGAGCGAGGCCAAAGAATAGAGATAAAATAAAAATAAAAAAAATGGCAGAGATAACACGTATTATAAAAAAAAAAAATAAACATCCATAAAAATGTCTGGGAAACAATGTAAACTTGATAAGGTATGTTTGCCGGGAATGCAACATCAATATTCGGAAAAATTCACACCTACTCATGATATATTTGAACGTCGCACGATAACATTCACGACAAATGATAAAGTGCTTCGCGCGAAATAAAACATCTCGACGAGTCCAAGAAAAGCCGATAAAGAAAAAAAATCTGGTGAAGCTATTTCCAAGAACGAAGAAATCCATGCGATACCTGTGTTGGTGTAACAATTGGGAATTATGGGGACACTTGCGTTAAAGCATATTAAAAAGATAGATTCATGTTCATAAAAAAATTATTTGTGGCCGGAACTATGAAATTGACTGAGTGATACTAGGGATATGCAGTGATACCTCGGCTAATAAATGCCTGGGCTTAAGAACATTTTCGGCGATATGGATGCACGTGTTAACATAAAACAGCCGAGTCGTCAGCTGAATTTCAGCGGTAATAATCAGAATTACTGTTATTGGAGCCTGATTAACTCATGTCCACATTGGTATTTTTTTCCCAGATACACCTCTCTTCCTGAAGTTTGAATCGTTTCATGTAAAATGAAAGATTCAGCTAATAGAAAATGCTCTGAAGAAAAAGCCCATGTTTTCAGAGCAAGCATTCTTTCAGTGCTAGACTTAGCATCAAACTGAGCAGTCGGGGCATTCTAGGAGCTTATCTTTTCCATCTGCATGTTCACAGAAATGAGCTAACCAAATAAGTCGATGAGGAAACGAAACCTACGAACTGGCTTGTGTCAACACTAGCTTTAGTTTGCTAAAGCTGGTGTTGGTTGTGTAATTGTCGGTTGGTGCGTAAAGTGAAAGGATCATCAAATTTTCACTTATTCAGGTTTTTGAATTTGTTCAATTTAGCCTTTGGTCAGTGTCTCTTTTGCAGAGCTCCTTGGTGAAAAATTGAGCAGTTCTTGGAACGAATTAAAAGATATATAAAGAATTTAAACATTTCATAAAAACCTTGGGTAAAAACCACGTTTTGACTAACGAACGCAACTGCGGAACGAATTATCTTCGTCAGACGAGGTATCACTGAATTTAGAGAGAGTTTAAATCAATACAATGGAAAAAAACTCAAATTTTTGCAATTTTTAACAATGCTATAAAGAAAAATAAATTAACAATAAAAATTTGACAGAACAAAATGGTGGAAATACAGTAGTCTAGATATCCCCCAAGGTCACTCTTGGTACCAACTAATTTTGGATGTTGATCAAATTGGTCACTCAATGTTGGGTATATGTTTCGTCATTTAATTTAAATCAGGATACCGTCCATCCTTTCGAGATCCTGTACCGCAAGAAACGTTTTGCGCCACGGTTGAAATACAAACGATAACTGACAAGACCGCTTCGATGCCGAACTTGAAATTCTGTTAAATGAAACGCGAGCTCTATACAGCAGCGTTTCCTCAACCTATGGCATAGGTGGTCCGCAGGCAGACTTAGATTCCAACTAAATGAAAATTATTCATGTTGTAATTAATATTGATAATATCCATATGGGGGTTCGAATAAAAATTACACTTTCGTACTCAGATTCACCATAAATCAAAAGAAAATGCTAGAAATGGCAATTCTAATTACGGGAATATCACTAAAAACCCACCGCACCACCCAATTCAGGAGTTACGTAGCGTTAAATTGTCACGAGAATCTAACATGTATTCCTAAAGAGTACTCTTACCTCTATACCAAACAGGCTAATTTCCCTCAAGTTGCAAAACAATCAGCGCCAAAAAACACTCAAGATTCTGGAAGAAAACCAGAACATTCTTAGTGTCTCGGCTTTGTCTAATTTCCGGGACATACTACGTAGATAGTGACTGCACGGAACGTAACGGGGAAGAGTAGCTATTTATTGCCACCGCAACACTGGTCGGAAATAAACACTCCAGCTATCAACCCGTATAAATCTAAAAACAGCAGAATTCCATCCTAGACTATCACCATATGACCCCGGCATCCTTTTTTTTTTTACCAACACACGATAGACTTAAAATATCCGCACCACGAATCCATTCTCACTAATTATTATGAATATGGGACAAGGAACGTTCCGAACAATGCTCACACACAATGCTGAAACCGGCACATTTCCCAGTGCTTCCCACCAAAAAGAATCGCAAGCACTGTTTCCAGACAGTTGAAGTAGTACAATAGCGAAAATTCCACTCACCCGCTCTGGGCTCGTCCACAGAAGCTAATGGCTGAAATGAACGAGATCAAGGAAAGGAAAACAACAGTATTATTGATATAGAACCTTCCGGTCAACGCGTGCTGATAGACACGAGAGCACGCACTCGTGTGCGAACTGCCCTTTGAAATTAATATGAAGTAATCAATCGCTAGAAAAGTTTGCTAATCCTCCATACATGCAAAGGTCAGTGTAGAGAGAAAAAAGGCGCAAGCTACAATTCGATCCACACAGATAGCCTATTGCACAACATCCAAAGAAGAGAGTTTTGCCGTTACTAAAAATAGTCGAAAAAAAAAAAAACCAAAAATCACGCCTGACACTGAGCTATTTGTGAATGGAGTAACGGATTGATAAAAGGCCACGTGTCCATCATATAAAAAGGGACATTCTTTCAGCGAAAGGTCATCTTGAGTTGGAAGCCGTTCCGAAGTGCGGGGCCGACGACCGAAAGAGCGCCTGAAAAAAAAACCGAAATTAAAAGAGGATAATAGGAAGGAAAAAGAAAATTAAATCGGACAATGCAAAGTCCAAGTCGGAAGCCTGGCCGAGATCGACCGAAGAATATGGGGCAAATGTATAAGACTACGGACGTGTAACCGGCCCAAGAAAACGGTTTACATTGTTATTTGCGAATGGACCTGGGAATTCTGCTAGTATAGCGGATAGCCAAGTCCACTTGGCTTTGGACTCGTCGTCAGTCCTTTCATGAGGAACAAAAGATATGACAGGGCAACCTTTTCGAAGGTACGTACGAATACGTGAGATGTCCCATTTCATCTTCAGTTTATAAATACCAGCTATGTTTCACCCACTATCCCTCCCCCATATCTTGGAATCTCATGAGAAACTGCAGTGGTCTTTACCATCCAGGTTCGAACCCCCTTTGACGCATAGTGGTGGTCGGCCGAAGTTTCTTGAAGTTCAAACTTCAGTTTCTCATGAGAAGTTCAAACTTCAAGGAGCAGGTTTTGAATTTGAGAAAAAAAAAAGGTACGCAGAAAGCAGGCAGACTTTCAACATAATACTACACATACCATAAAATTCAAACATTTACCACCTTTACTTCAAAATATGGAAAGCAGGTGGCAGCACTAGCAAGAGCGCGTAACTAACAGAAATACGCCAGGCCCATGCATTCACACGTTCTGGCAAATTCGTTATAAATTCCTCAGAGGAATGTGCACGAGGCGCATGTTCGATTGAGTAGTGGTTTTTATTGTTACTGCGTTTAGGCATCGTGCTGCACCCTTTCCCAGGTTCGAACCCCGTTGGCAGCAGAGTGTTGGTCGGCAAAAGTCAGTTTTCCGCGGTTTCCAACTTCGAAGCATGAATGCGGGCCGGTCTTGCATTTAAAAAAAATGCTCTTTCCCCAGACAGATCTTCAATACGATACTTACGATTTATAAAATTGCTGCCTGGTTCAACAGTAATTTACTAACCATAAACAGCAACAAAGCAGAGTGCCTATTTATTTAGTCAAATCAGTAAGCAAATACCCTCAAAGTCTCCATCCCTCCAAATTAAAACCAGCATTGAGTATTTAGTTCCTGAGTAAAATTTCTCGGCGTAAATTTCATCATCTCAAGTGGGATGAAAACACCTATATCTGCTATAGAAGGTGTTGGATGAGCGCATATACCCTATTAGAGTGTGATGAGCCTGAGAATTGGAAAGATTACAGAAATTTCTTTTTTCTGCCCTTTCCCAATAATATTTTTTCACTTTTCTCCTACACAATTATTTCACCTCAATTCAATTATGTTACAATTAAATCTGATCGTAATAAAAAGAATCTGTTATAACTTTATTAATTATAATAGTGCGATCGGTACCATACTCGCCGTATTCCACTGTTCGCCAGAACTTGTTTTTTACAATACGTTACGGTCACGTATATACACACACACAAGTTTCTACCAATGCAAATTCATCCGACATTCCCCAGAGGAATTTTTATGGGGTACACGTACGATCAAATAGTAGTGGTCTTCATTGCTTCCACATTCTATAGTAGGCCTACTGTAGGCCGGAACCTTGAACGACATTACAGAACATCTCTACCCCTAGGTAGAAATCATGGTGTTGGAATGTTTTTCGTGTGGAGAGCGAGGTCCATCAAAAAAAAAAAAAAAAAAAAAAAAAACCATACTAACCCTGACACCAGCGTAAGTTAATTCTTGATTTGGATATCGGTCAAGACCTCGTCAGTACGTAATCGGGTACAGGGCAGGAACTAGAGGAAGGTGGGGGTAACTGCCCCGAGCGGCAGTGGTGGGGCAACGGAATAATGTTTACCCCTCCGCAAAAATCTTAGTTACGGCCCTGATCAGGTATATAGAGCATTAAAATATATAGTGGGTTAAGGCTTTCATTTCTTCATTGCGTCTTGCTAGAGTTGAACATTTATTATTGTTGTTCTCCACCAAAGCGACAATTACTCAGTTAAGAAACACTGAATACAGACACTATAGACGCACTCAGACTTCCGGCACAACTCGGGTGTAGATTGCCCATGGCGATAAACCGCAGTTGCGCTCGGTTTGAAAGATAGGTACATCGAGCACTCTCGGAGTTTTGCACAGAAACACCACCACAGAAATACCCAATTCGAAATTCCAAAACAATTTGACGAGAGGGATTTTTTTTTTAAACACACGACCATTTTTAATCAACTGAGGATAAAACGGCATCATTTTGACCAGAGGATGAATTGGGAAAAGGACAAAACGGTACCTAATCATGATGTACAGCCACGAGAATCCTTGAGAAGATTCTCGTGGCTACCTCTTTAATCAGAAGAGGAAAACTTGGGTCACATTCAAAGAACAAATATTCATGTTTCCTGATCACAAAACAGAAAATTGAAAGGCCAAAACATTTTCCACGACCAAGAACAAAATCTTCCGAGGAAAAAGATTCGCAGATCGATAACAGGTGGCGATGTTGTATTACATAACTCGTAGAAATTCGAAAAAACAAAGCTATTAGTAAAAATGTGTCAAAAGAATAGCGATGGGGATAAACAAGAATTCCTGTCGTCGAAACGATTCGACAAGTACATAATTATCACCATGCAATGGAGAAGAAAAAGCGCCATCAAAATCGGACAGTGATGACACATTTGCATGACCGCCGATAAACAGCCATCACACGTCATACATCTCATAACCACGCGCGTACTACAACCGATTCTTCGAACCAAACGATGCGATAAATGGCCACGGCATTTATATTTTTCTTCCTCTAAAAATGACAATAAATCATTTCTTGAGAAAATACGTCGAGGACCGACCAAGGGCGATGCAAGGATGGGGGAGCTAAAGCCAAGTAATTTTGCACTGTCCTCTCTCGTCACAAGAGTAAAAACAAGGAGGATTATATCATTAATTCGAGGGTTTTCTGACGTCGCACACAACTGGAAAGTATTAGGAAACACGTGTTAGCCTGGCAGAGCCAACTGCAGTCGAGATATTTTATTTCAACGGTGACAAAAGGACGATTTTTAGTTTTGTTTGTGGAAGGCGGAGGGGGGGGGGGAGAGGGAGAAGCAATTTGAAGGACGATTTCTCACAGTCGGGTGGATCATTTAAGTAAACGAGGAAAGATTGACAATAAAGTAGCGCTGCAGATAAAAACTGGCGTCGACGACAATGAATGCATTTCAACAAAATCGTTAGTTGGACGCTTTTATTATTGTTACTACTACTACTATTATTATTATTATTACGAAAGAGGCATAGCATTCAAAAACAGTGAACATGCCCATGTCAGCGCATTGATTCACAAATAATTACCTAAATATACAACCAATGCGATTTCAATACGTTTCAAAAAAAGAGTGCAGGAATCCTAACCAGAGAAAAAAAATTTACAAGAAAAATCGAGGCTAAATTTCCAATACTGCACACGAACTATTGACCGTACTCGATAGAAATGTGAAAAATGTTCAAAATGAAACATGCATAAAAAAGGAATTGTGCTCCTGTATTGGTTTCCCAATTGCAATCAATTACACATAACCTGCCCCGCTTTTACTGAATAAATTTCTGAAATAAACAGAAATTGACTACAACAAAAAAATTTCGGAAGAAAAATACTTTTTGCATGAAAAAGTTTTCTAATCACCGGTGGGAGGGGCATAGCGGGGCTCGTGTCACCCCCCCCTCCCCCGTACGTGTCCGATCCCAATGCGCGTTAGGAGGTAGGGGGAAGCGCTCACGAGAGAAAATTTGCTGACAAGGGGAGGGGATAAGAATTTTGCTGATTTGGGGGAGTGGGTGGATGAAAAATGGCGAAAAATCTGGTTTACGTAGCACTTTAACGGCCCCCAATGCAAAAACAAACTTTTGCAAAATGTTTCCCAACAAATGTATAAAAAAAATTATATCTTTTCTTATTATAAAATAAATATTCATTATAACGAATTATTCTCAATTGTAATATGCAGATATTTTATTTTTACTGTAAGCGTAATAATTAATGTATAACTCAGTATAATGCTGACGAAACTTTCAAGTACCGGGTTAATTACTTTGTAATGTACTAATTTTAAAGAAAAATTGATTTTAGGCTTTAATTAGAACTAAAAATGACCTAACAAAAAAAAAAATTAACACGATTTCATTTTATAATGTGGTAGTGAAAGGGTTTAATTAAGTCAATGACTTAAGATATACTGTACATATGACGACATATCTTCCTATCACTTTTTAGGGGTAGCGTTTTCTACGATAAATTCTTAGAATTTAAGCTCAGCACATTGATTAAAAAAAAAAAAAGCCTTGCATTATCTATTGATAAAAACAGAATTCGTTGCACGATTGGCGAGATCATTGTTCTGCTTACACCAATTTAGCACAGGAACATGGGCGCAAAGACTTCCTTCCGACTTTATAGGAAGCTGCGGATTCCTATTGATTGCTCTTTTATACACACCCTCTCTTTTCAGAGTATTCACAGCAAGCAGCTCTTCAACATAATTAGACTCCTCAAATCTTTCTGATAAGTTTAACGTTTTTTAAAACCTTTTTGAACGTATCTACAGAGGGTACTTTAAAGTACCGGGTTTGAAAAACTGTCTGCAATCAGAACTAAAATGACCTACGGAATAATTTACGTAATTATTTATTATTCTATGTATTTTTATTGGTCGTTTTCTTCGTATTCCACTTTTCATACTGTGGTTAAGGAACTTCTGCAGGATTCATTTCAAAAATTTTCCCGATAACATAACTTCAATTTATCCAGATCTTACTCCACAGAAACCTAACAAAATTACTAAGTCAAAATTTAAATATCTACAAAACGTTAATAGGCTCAAAAGCAAAGCAAATGATTACGAAACAAGATACGGTCATGCCTCGACTACTGAATCGCTCGACTAGAAAAAAAAACCAACGAAAGGGTAGGTCGAAAGAAATTAAAACGTTATCAAGTGATAATCCTTTAATAACTTATCTTACGCCAGGGCCAAGCGGCACCATAGACAAGCATATCTGAAATCATGAAACAAATCACAACGAATCTAGAGCAAAAAAACTACAATAACTACCTTTACACTGGAAGGTTTTCCTCGTTATTACAATATGTGGCTTTTTTACCCTGGAAAACGACTTACCATTCCGTGCTTTCATTCACTCCGCTGTCACCAAGGGGAGATTCCCCGTCGATTCCCATTTTATGTGAAATGCAATGTATTTAGAGTTATTAATCCATAAGCAGTATTCATGGAGTTTTCTCGAGGCGCGAGAGAGGCGTTCATACACGAATATGCCTACTTCGAGTTCTGGAAACATTTCAGTAAGTTGCGCAAGCAGCGAACGTTTTCCCGCTTTTGAATGATAGAGTGAAGTAAGTACGTCGATATAAGGGAAGGTCGAGAAAAAAAGCCAACACGCGAGGAGAGACCGACCATAGCAATGCATTTGAGATTATCGAACGGTTCTCGTCTACGCTGCTGCTGCCATGGAACAATTAAAAAAAAAAACCATAACACCCACGGCACGTGAACGTAGATGTTATGGATCTTGCGTGGGCATAAAATGTATGCGCATAAAAATGAAACGAGTTAGAAACAATAAATCAGATTTGTAAAAAATACAGTACAGTCGATCCCGCTTATAACGTTCCCAGAACGAATCCCTGATCAACGCAATAAATATTGAATATTATTTACACTCTTAACTACAGATGGGACAAATATTCGGCTGCTAGATATTCGGCAAAAGGGCCGGATGCCGAATATCTTAAGTCTACACACAACAAACTAATTTTAAAAAATTAAATTGGAATTTTTCCAATAAATAACAATTTTAAATGAATATATTTCATTGTGTGGTGTATAGGCCTATGCCTTTCTTAACAATCCACGATGATGGAGGGGCAAACAGTAAGAGTTTTCAAATACGCACTCATATTCACTAGTAGACAAGTAAAATTTACTGCCAGGAAAAGAGATTAGTTTAAAAGCAACCAGAAATGGCAAAATTTCCCGCATACTGGTGAGGAGGAACATTAAACAGGCAAAAATATAACAGCTGGATCGTCAAGCTGTTACACTCCATCCAGAAAATTTTATTTACAATTTGTCACGGAAATACAGAAATGTTTTCGATAAAAAATTAAAAATCGAAATGGCCATGACCGTGGCTGTTATTCGAAGCGCATTATCCCATTTCACGGGCTTATGGACCCGATCCATACGGCTGCTCTGCACGCGAGTGATTCGAAATCCAACAAAAAAAAAAAAAAAAAAAAAAACGCACGCAACAATCTGAAACAATTCCATGGTTGTGGATTTGATTCCAAAGAAAATTGTCCATGTTTTTGTGCGCCAACCGGCCCCAAAGCAGAATATGCTGAAAATGCGGCATATTGTCGCAGAACAATAAGTGCTTCCACAGAACAATCTCGGGAGAAATGTTAAAGTGTGGAAAACACTTAAGCCGGGATTACACTATAAAAGTTCCAAGTTCGATAAAAGATCTTTTACAAAACTTGGAAAAAACAATCCATTAGTGTACTGGTTGAAAAAGGTTACATTCGAGCTAATGTAACCAGAAAAAAACAATCCATTAGTTTACTGGTTACATTAGCTCGAATGTAACCTTTTTCAACCAGTAAACTAATGGATTGTTTTTTCCAAGTTTTGTAAAAGATCTTTTATCAAACTTCTATAGCGTAATCCCAGTCTTATAGGAATTGTTACCGCAGAACATTTTCAGTCAGCTGAAGGCTCGTTGCAGAACAATGCGAAACACTTTGCTTACGGCCAACAAGGACGCCATTTACTTCACCAAGATGCGTATAAAATTTCTGAAATTTTTTAATGTTTCGAAAAAGAAAATGAGACAAAAATACCAGGAACCAAATAAACAATGATTTACGACGCAACTGGAAAAATTAAGATTCTCAAAAGGGATAACGACAAACACGTCATACAAAAACTCGGGACGCACAACACTCACGTCCAGACGCGATAATTATAATTGCTAATAGGGACATCTTTGTCGCACAAAATCTACCGACGTCAATACATAATTGCTTCTTACGATTGCAAACCTTCTATTTCCCCCAGCTATCAAAATTGTGGGGTTTCCCAAATTATGGGAAATTTTTTATTCACATCAATAAGCTTGGAATAACGATATTTTCACCAGAAAAACTTTTCATAACCTGTACAAAGCATATTTTCGTAAGCAAAATGGCATTCGGAACACTCAATGCCACAATGACTTAACAAAACAAGCTTTTCTCACGAGCATCACCTTCCAAGGTGAACTGAAGATATACAGACCGATTTCGAAAGTACGCACACAAATTATAGTACCACCAGCTCTTGACAGGCACAATGAGAATGGTATAAGAAAAAAAAAAACCAAATTCGTTTGAGGCCGTAGTTATTTCGCCGATACCAGAAATGTCACAGTTCCTACACAATTAGACTGGTTCTTATTTTCTTCAAGCAGGTAGACGACCTGTTTATAAAGCGCCCTTGACCGTTGAAAATGAAATATCAAAACGTGACCGACAGCAAAAAAAAACTTTACGACCTTCTAATCAAGGAACCAACCCAATAACAAAAATAGCGACTTTCTCCAAATACTACCCGTAAAACCGGTCGATTTTTTAATACACCGACTCAAATTCATTATGAAAAAAAGTTTTTTTTTTAATGCTGTAGGGGGCCCATACAAGTATTACGTAAGCAGATGTTCAGCTATTTTTGACCCCCCTCCCCCATCAGCAGCTAGAATATTTCATATCTTCAGAAAGGGGTGGTTGATGACGTAAGCAACCTTTAAACCCCCCTCGTCATCAAGTCAGCAAATCCGAAACCCCCCCCCCCCGTCGATGCTGACGTAATACTTGAATGACCCCCCGGTATATAGACATAAGCAAATGAATCTGAAGTTTGCGCGCAAAATGTACTGTCATGACGCAAAATACTGCACAAATTCTGTTTTTAAAGTACGGGGAGAGAGAAAATCACAATAAACTCAAAAAAGTAACCGATTCTAAACCTGAATTGCGCCTGGACTGGAATATGCCGTAAGGTTTTGGAGACCATACCTACAGAGGGACATTGACTTGATTGAGCGGGTGCCGAGAAGAGTTACGCGCTGCTCTTGTTGGTACACAAGGCTCGAGCTTAAAGACTTGATTTCTTGAATACGTTTACACTGGAAGGCAGGTGCGAGGGAATATGATAGAAGTGTTTAAAATTTTCAATGGCTCATGAGCTATTACACACCCTCAATCAACTGCTTTGACAAGAGGTCACCAGTATCGTATCGTCTAATAAGGGGCAACTCCAGGTTGTGGTGCCAAGGAGTTTTTCTCTAATAGGGTTATGAATAAATGGAATAGCTTATCTCCGGGGGTCGTAAATTCTAACATAATTGACACGTTTAAAAGTAGTATGAGAAACATATTGGGAAAGATCGAGAAGCTATCCATACATGGAAAAAAGACAACCATAATCTTTTTTTTTTTTATGAGCAGCGTATTATATGCTATTTGAGATATAGATGTCAAATATAGCTAAAATGCAGCAACCCAATGGGAAAGTATATATTTTTCATGGGTCTTTTTTTCAGCCATCTTGGCAATTTTTCTGTTGTGGCTTTTGTGATTGTATGTTGTCTACTAACAGAAAAGGTTCACCAAAATGGTTCGCTCTTGAAAAACCTAGCTGGCACCAGATTTTTTTTTTTTTTTTTTGATTTGTCAAGCCCCGATGTACCCTGACAATTATCAATTAGAAAATATGTTAGATAACTCCCAGCGGGAAAGCAAAATTCATAATTAGATTAGCCAAGATCTTATCGGCTCCGCAACTTTATTTTTTTCCAATTTGTGAAGCACTGTTCATGAAGATTTACCAAGTTTCAGAAGAGTTTAAAAAAATATATATATTTTCACAACTTGTATCGACAGAGAAAAACTGTTTTGTGAGAACACACATATATGCCTATGTGAAAAAAATTTATTTGCTCTTCATCCTGTTCAAATTATTACATGATTTTTTTTGGATGCTAGTCGTATACATTTTAATTTAATTTCGTTAAAACTTTTTTGCCTTTTCATGTTCACTCAGATTTCGTATCATAATTTTTTGTTTTCATAATATCTAGTTTTTTCTTTATCAAGTTCTTTGCATTGCGCTTTATTATAAAATGCCTGTGATTTATCAAATGTCCTAAAGCCCTCAACAGGTATAGAGAACATTAATCGTTCAAGTCAAGTCGCCATCTAACTTCCATATTTTGAAGTGAAGATGACTTCAAATTATATACATAGCATAAATTCAAGAATTCTATATCATGTTGTAGGTTTGTCAGTTTTTCAAATGGCAGACCAGCTTGTGTTCATGGTAACATGCTCAACTACCACCGATAAGGTTGCTGTCACGGTCCCGGGTTCTAACCTGAGGGAGGATATAGATAAAACAAGTTCGTTAGGAAAAATATCTTAATACACAGTAACACCAATAGACAGCACCTTCATTTCCAACCCATCTCATTAATGGCAATAAATTGCAATATAGCGATATGGCCAGAGTTGGTGTTTGGTGAAGTAGCTTGTGTTTGTGCCTATAGGTGGTGTTAATAAAAAGATCAATTCTGCAGTGAAACATGCAAACTAATCTTAAACTCAACTAAAAAAAACAAAATCCACTGTATATTGCTTTGAAGCATCTGTATCAAAACAGAAATACAATGATACATGAAGATCTGGAAAAGATTAATACATGACCTGCCCATTTTACACCTTTAATGCATAGTGAAGCTGATAAAGACCTATGTTACAATCAATTGCTTAATCCAGGGCTTAAAAAATCCCAGGCATCAAGTTTACTACTCCATCACACATGCACCTCGTCCGCATTCCACTGCAGAATTTCTAACGAATTGGCACATGTTGGAATGTACGTGTTGTGAGCCTAACAAGTGAGATTAGTTGCTGTGTAATACTGCTTGTGTGTATTGTGCTGCCATCAATTTTTCTACCTATGGGTGAAGTGTAATGATTTAATCATATTGTTGTAGGCTCGTTGCTCTCTGTAACGAGACTTTAACCGGAGAACTCGCACATCTGCGCCTGCATAGAAAACCAACCTCAGCTGACCACCACTGGCAACGGTGGGGTTAGAACCTGGTCAAGTTGACGCACACACTTAAAAAACCGCAACTTTGGTCTCATATTGCCCTACAGCAATTTACTACTGATAGAGTTTGATTGGAAATGAAGGCACCATCTTATCTATTGGTGGTCGCCTCGGGTTCAGTAGGTGAAGAACTTGTTACCGACGTCCTTCCCAGGAGAGCTCCTGGACTTGACAGAAACCTTAATGGTGGTAGAACAGCATCTTCCAGATCTGTCAAGCCCTGGCTTGACCAATATATTACTCGTGATTTCCATGAAAATTAATGGTGAATTTTAAATACATAAAAACACATTTTTAAAAACATGGCGAATTTCAAATCTTTACCATGAAAGATCAAGAGATTTCAGTTTAAAAAAAAAAGGAAAAGCACACAAAAACAAATTCCAAATCTATAAGAAACATCTCGTGATCATAGAATAAATAATGAAAAAATTCAATTACTATTCAATTCAATATGTGACAGAAATCCTGAAGATGAATTAATGACAAAATTACTCCTACGATTTCATTCGTATTTCCTCGTATATATATCTTCAGAATGAGGAAAGATTTGTGGATGAATCTTATCAAATGACAAAATAATTGGAAGATCGTCCATAAAATAACTTAATCCCCCACAGCAAATGTTTTTAAAGTTGTAAAGACTACAGAAATAAACAAGATATTATCGCAAATAATGGGTGATCTTTTCCCATTCATTCTAGTAATGACAATGTATGGGAAAAATTGAGAATTCAGGGGGAGGAAAACACGCTCACACCTATTAAATATACAGGACGATTCAGAAAAGATATGACAGTAGACACCAATACAAAGTTTTCCCCCCTCTCAAAATAACTGTCAAAGAACGCATGGTCTGACAAGAAACACAAAACAAGCTAGCGCGTTTCGAAACAGCAAAGATTAAAATAACATTCCTGTTGAAATTTATTGGGAGAAAAAGAACATTACCCATGCAAATGTAACCTGGGGAAAAAAACTGTATGCAAATCTGCGTCACAGTAAATAAACAGCACAAACTCAGAAAGTGCACCATTATCTCATACATTACAATGGTTGCACACTGAAATAACTTCACAGGGCTGGCGTACGTGCCTTTTATTCACTGTGATGCAGATTTGCGTATAGTTTCTTCTTCCCCAGGTTACATTTACACACACATGCATGGTGTTCTTTTTCTCCGAATAAATTTCAACAGGAATGTCGTTTTAACATTTGCGGAACAGTTGTTTTGAAACATGCTCGCATGTTTGCGTTTCATGTCAGACCATGCATTCTTTGACAATTTTTTATATTGGTGTGTACTATCATCTCAATGTTCCCCCCCCCCATCTTTTCTGAATCACCCTGTACAGGGTGTCCTGCGAGGGCTAGCATGGCCTTTATCTCATCAACCGTCCGTCATAGAAGTACGACATTCCAATTTATAACATACTCAACAGGTGTTTAAAAATTACCCTGTAGCAGTTTCGAGAGAGGAAATAGTATCTCAAAATAAAATTCTAAATTTTTTATATGATTCCCGTGTGCTCAAGAACTCAATTACAAAGTTGTTGCCCTGCAAATTACATTAATATGCCATCAACTAGTAATTATGTGCCAATGGTAAATGTCAAAACATCCCAGTGTCTCACTCATCTGAAGTGAATGGCATTGATATACCATCAAAAAATAATTATGTGCCAGTGGTAAATGCTAATCATTGCAATGACGTCAACGCTGGGACTGACAGAATACCATATAGTGAATTCAATTTTAATAAATGTGCCCTTGACTACGAATCGATGGAAATACAATTATATTTCATAACTTTTATAGATACAAAATATGCAATATTTATAGGTATGCGGAACCATTTAAAAACAACCATAACTGAAATAATCCAAAGAAAGACCAAACAATAAAAATTTTTGAAGCGAAACTTCTATAGCTACATAACAACGAAATTCTGCGAGGGAAATTCATCACAACGCAATTTCTATTGTTTTGAATAAATTTTTATCCAATTACATTGATGTCAGGTTATTTATCATGCATAGGCAGACTATATTTACCAGAGAAAA
This sequence comes from Pholcus phalangioides, assembly GCF_987345545.1. Taxonomy (NCBI): domain Eukaryota; kingdom Metazoa; phylum Arthropoda; class Arachnida; order Araneae; family Pholcidae; genus Pholcus; species Pholcus phalangioides. Next base: position 16,355,779 of record NW_028301595.1, read on the forward strand.
ATATAGGAAATTGGGCTTCGAAATACAGAACATTGCAAATTATCGCAAAAAGATGCCAACTTGCACTAAAAACAAAAAAAAGTCGCAAACCATAGGAAATGAAGCGACACTTTAAATTGCAGCAATTTAAAAAAAAAAAAAACCCATCACACAAATATGTGAAATAAATATTCTTATTTATAGTCGTAATTTTCATAATGGAATTTCTGAGTTGAGATGATTTTTATTATTTAAATCAATTATTTAAAATTAAGTTGGCATTGAAAATACTTTGAAAAAAAACAAAACATTTTTCAAAATAGTTGGGACAACCAGAAGAAAACCGGGACTGTTCCGGCAAATATGGCGTTCAAGCTGCTTTTAATGTATTTTTAAAAACTTTATTAGACATAATTTATATTATATATAAATCGTACATGCATGTCTTACACCTTCCTCTGCAGAATTTCTAATGAATCTGTACATGCCAGAATGAGTGTGCATACAGCCCTACTGTATTTATATTGTCAGAGTAGCTTGTTTTATGTTATGCTGCTACTGCCATCTGTCCCTCTAATTTAAGGTGAAGATGATAAACTCAGATTTTCACTATTGAAAAACTTCCTAACATTACACCACACACATGCATCTCGTCTATATTCCCTCAATGAAATTTCTAATGAACGACTGCACGTTGGAATATATGTGTACGTGTTGTGAATCTAATATGAAGTTTGTTTCGGCACAGTACTTGTTATAGTGCTGCCATCTGCCTATCTCCGAGGTCTAGCAACTACTCATCTTTCGAACTACAAGTTAAGTGTAATGATCGAATATTATTATAACGATAAACCACATCAGTGAACCAAAAGCAAGACTTAGCATGTGCAAGTATAAGTCTGGTCTAGTAAGCATAAGAGTGACCTAGAGTCTGTGCAAGCATGTTAACGCCCAGGTGATCTAAAGAGTGAGGGACCAGGTCAGTGAGTGACTAAAAACAGTGATCTGGCGAGTGCGTAAGCATTTGAGTGACCAATTAAACAGGATATGAAAATAATGACCTAGATTGTGCGCAAGCATGTGAATGACCAAAAGAATACCCTAAAAAAATAATGAACCTTATTGGCGAGCAACCCAAAGTGTGACCTATAGAGTAAGTATGGGAATGACCACATCAGTCACATAGAAAGCCCGCAAGTGACAGTGATCAAGCGGATACAACAATTGCGATCCAGAAAGTGTGCAAGCAAGCTCACTAGAAGAAAGACATAAAAAAGCAAGGAACCATGTCAGTCAGCAACCAACAACAATGATCTAAAAGCAGGGATGCACCTGGATGCTTGGTCAGCAGGGACAAGCACGCAACATTCTTGTAATGTTGAATGAAAGGTTATAAAGGCGAGAAATTTGTGTCCCCTCCCCAGTCTAGCACCCAGCCTGCTCCATCTGGTCTTGGCCCTGCAGAACCCCCCATAAGCATGTAAGTGAACTGGATACGGAAATAGTCACCTATAAGCTGTCAAAGCATGTGATCGTCCAAAAGAGGCGGATTCAAAAAGGCATATTTACATATAATTACAGGCATATTTAATGAGGGAATCTTGCCCAGGGTGGCAAATCTGTGACCAAGAAAATCAGACTGGAATGGGGGCCAAGGAAAACAATTTCCCACCCTACATGCCCAATAAATTTGCCACCGAGTGAAATGAAAGGTTACCACGAAGTCCCACGTAGCTCGCATTCGGAATTAACACGTAAAACAAGAGTTATAGGTCCCACCCCCGCCCACATAAACAAGCTGATCATTTTAAACTCCAGAACCACATCCGTGCGACTCCGAATACTAGATAAAATACCTAGAAATAAACAAATGGACAGCAGCCTAAGAAAACCTACAATACGTTTCATTGTCCATGTAATGAGCAGTTAATTAACAAAACATGAGTGTAAAGGTTCCCATAACTCACCAATTAAAAGTATACGTGCTAAATAGTTGTATATGGAGTTGAAAACTTCGGAGGAAGCGAATCACTGGGCAAATGATGGAGGAGGCGATGATGGATGAATACACAATTCTCTTCTCACGAATTAATGTCAAGAGATATATATTAGAGAGAGATCTCAGAGATCTTTTTCCTCCTTTTCATTCACAACTTATTTCCTATTGACTCAACCTTTCCGGTGAAAAACACATGAGAGCCCGCTTAGGTAATGTGTACAGGTAACTTCATTGGCTCAACTCCGGGCATTTCAAATATTTCCACCAATCACCGAACGTCACGGTAAGGGTGTGATCCAACCAAATGCAAAAACAACATCGGATGATCATGACGTCACTCGCTCTGCTAATGCCAGGCGATAGGCTGTCAGGTTTTTTTTATCAGCCTTACAAGATATACAAATTTTTTTTTGTTGTTGTTATTATTATAGATTATTATTTATGTTTTTATCGATGTATTTACAGTTTCGATTTTAATTTTGAAGAAAATGCATGGAATAATCTTTTTCCGTGTGTTTAAATGAGGAATATAAAGAGGGGAAAATCATTTATTTAACTGTAGCATATACATACGAACAGCATTCAAAGTGATACTCGATGACGTAGTACGTAGTAAGGGGTAAGACGCCTTCATATACGTATATTAATACGTGTATTAAGGAGTTCTAGTAAGGGGTTATTCAAGTATTACGTCAGTGTCGATTTGGGGGTTCGGATTTGCTGACTTTTGATGACGGGGGAGAGGCAATACCTTCTATAGCAGTACCTTCTGCTCTAGAAGGTATTGGGAAAGGGGGTAGGGGTTTGAATGATGCTCATAGGTGGAGATACGGGGGGAGGGGCGTGGGAGGGACATTGCCCCCCAACATCAACGGTGGAGTCGACTGATCTAATGTATATTTATTTATTTATTCACGTCTCAACAGGCAAGGATTGCCCAATTACAGAGATGGACAAGAGAAGAAAAATACAAAAACGCAAATACAACAAACTACAAAAAAAAAACGAGTGGGACAATAGAAATACATACGGGAAAGCATAATAACATGAATATTCAATACTCACACATACTTTTAAGAAATTCCCTTATAGTTGAATTGAACATATCGGGTTTCACATCGCACTGATTATATATATTGCACATCTCAAAACTAGGGGACCGTCGTAAAATATTTGTTCGGGGGTTTAGGGAGGCGAAGAGTTCGCCGAACAGGCCTATTTCCAATTTACACAGAAAAATCAACAAGTTGAAGAAGGTAGCAGTCATCAATTATATTATCGACAATTTTGTACAAAAAGCGAAGGTAACTTCTTCTTCGTCATTCCAATGATTGGAAATGGAAAAACCGTCGCAGTTCAGTTGTACTTACACGTCATTGATGTAGACGTGAAATTGCCTGTAGAACATGTAACGTAGAAATCTGTTCTGGATTCTTTCTAGAATCAATGAGTCTATAATATATATATATATAATATATATATAGATTGTTGTGAGCAGGGCCGTCTTAAGAGCATCATGGGCCTCCGGGCCAAGTGATTTTTTTTGAGGCCCTACCAGGCATATACTCCAAAATTTCAACTAATTCTAATTTTTGTGAGGCCCCTCTTCTGCTGAGGCTCCCCGACCGTGTCCGGGTGGGTCCATGCGTTAAGACGGCACTGGTTGTGAGGACTCCATATAATAGTGCAGTAATCTAGTTTCGGGAGCACGTAAGTCCAGAAAAAGTGTCGCGATTGTTGCGATTGATTTGAAATTATTGCTGCTCCTCACAACAAATCCTAGCAGTTTTAAGTATTTATTGGTGTGCGATCATATATATATATATATGATCGGTAAATGCAAGCTTGGAGTCAAAGAAAACACCAAGGTCTTTGATTACGGAAACACGACTGATCGAGACAGCAGAATATGAATATATATATATATATGAATTGACATCATCATCATCGTGCCCCCCAGCAAGAATAACCGTGCCCCTCCCCCAGACTTCCAAGTCTATCTCCGCCTATGATGGTGCTTAGTCATCAACCAACCTTTTATAAAAAAGATATGAGATATTCTCAATGCCATCTTTCTCGGTGTGCCAAAAACGAGAAACCTTTCCAGATCTGGAGTAGCACGAGGCAGATTTAACGGCGGGTGAGCGCCCGGGACCCCGACTTCTGAAGGGCCTCGAAAAACCCAAACTTTACACTTTTCCTAATTTAAGGAACCCAATATTTACTCTTTCGCCGGGGGCCTCCAGCCGACTAAAATCCGCTTCTGAACTTCCCCCAGTTTGTATATCCCCTAGTTAAAGAATATTCTTCCTGTTGACAAGCCCTCTACAGAGACCCACTTTTATGATCTCTCTCTAAATGTTCCGCTAATCCTTTAAGTGAGCTTCCAGCATGGCGGAGATTCGGGAGGGGCGTGAAGGTGTCAGCGTCAAAGGTGGATTCGATTGATCTAATATACATATGAATTGACATCATCAGCATCATCATCATCGTACTGCCCCCCCCCCCCAGACTTCCAAGTGTTTCTCCACCTATGGCTTCCAGGACGCTCAAGTGACCTAGAAATGTGTCGTGGGCCACTCAAGTGATATGCCGTGGATTACTTGAATAATCTCGGAATGTGCTGCTGGTAACTTGGAGTGTTGTAGACGAACTGCACTGGGGTCCACTTAAATTCTCCAAAACTTTGCCACATGTCAGGTTTCGCTAAATGTGCCACGGGCCGTTTAAATTTTCTGGAAGTGTGTCGCGTGTCACTTAAGTGACATGTGAATGCAGGGCCGGACTTAGGCAGGTGCAAAGGGTGCGGCCGCACCGGGCCGCTAAATTTTTGGGGCCACAAAAGGGGATAAAAATGTTTTGATTACATTTTGACTTCAACTTCTTAGCAAATTTGCTTTGCCATTGCTTAAAATTCAGTCCAAGATAGGGAGCCTCTAAGGTTGAGGGCCGGGGTAAATAATCGGTTTTCTATCCCTGAGAGCCCCCAAATCTTCAAGTGCCTGGGGGCGCACTTTCAATATTTCCATTGGGAAGCGATCGATATTTATTGCTAAATGACATTTTTTTGACTACGAAGGAGTTTTACTGTCGTTCTCGGGCACCACAGGTACTCTGGAGTATTAGAAAACCCCTTTTCAGAGGGGCAGCAATTTTTTTTGCACCGAGCTACAAAATACTAAAGCCCGTACCTGTGCGAATGTGACACGGACCGCTAAATGCTCTGGAATTGTACCACTTGTCACTTAAGCGGTCTGTAAATGTGCTGCGTAGTTAGTTTTTACAAAATTGGGTTTGAGGTGGCTGGCCACGTCAAATAACCCCAAGGGCCACATTTGGTCCGCGGGACATAAGTTTAGCATAGGCTTAGAGCAGAGGTCTTCAACCTCTTTCTAGTCGCGAGCACTGCCTGTACATTGTATCATCAACATAAGATAGTTTGATAATTTTTGTCACACCATGGTCATTTTCTGCACACGAAGGCTAATTAGACCGGGACCTACAATTTATTGCCAATTCTGAACGGCAGCCTTCTTTTTATACTCACCGAGAGCTTGGTGCGCTAACACCTTCGATGAGGGACTCCCTGCGGTAGTAATCTGTTTCTGTGGTCATGTGCGTCACCGTTTCTGTTGCACTCCGTGTCAGGAAAGTTTCTGACACGGACGAACCGGGTATGATCGAACTCGCGACACCTCTAAGCATGGCCCCCACATCCTGAAGCAGGGCCCCTAGGCTGGGATCTTTTACGGAGCCCCCTTTATGATGAATTTATAGTGTGAAAAAACAAAAAAAATGATTAAAATCCTCACGGGCCCCAGGGCTGGAGCCTTGTCAGCGCGCTCGAGCACCTACATGTTTGCGCTCGAGCACCTACAGGTGCGGCTCAATTTACCATCGTGCACCTTCAGAAATGATTCCGAAATAAATATTTCTCATTTAAAACTCTGACTTCAGTTGTAGTTTTTCTATGTACGGTACAGTAGTAACTAAAACTTTACCCATGGCCCCCACATTCTGAAGCAGGGCCCCTAGGCTGGGATCTTTTGCGGGCCCCCGACAAGACTTTCACGGGGGCCCCCTTTATGATGAATTTATATCGTGAAAAAGCAAAAAATTTGTGAAAATTGTCCCGGTTTCCGGGGCTGGAGCCTTGTCAGTCCACCCCTTGTGGGGGGCCATGACTTTACCGTACACATTCCTCTGTAGAGTTTCTGACGAATCGATACATGCCGGGAAGAGTCTTTTCTGAGTGTCTGTGTCCTGTCCCTAATACATTTACGTTGGCAGAATTGTGCTTCTTTAGTGTTCTTCCTGGCGCTGCCATCTGTCTACCATATTTTTAAGTAAAGATGGTGAAAGCTCGAATTTTCATGTTTTGCCAGCACTGTGTTGTAGGTCTGCTTGCTCCTGGCGGAGAGACCGTTTTAAATGGGAGACCGGCTCGCATTCACACCTTGAAGTTGGAAAACCGCTGAAAACAAACTTCAACCGACCATCTCTGCTGTGCGTGAACGGGTTTCGAACCTGGATCCTACCGATGAGAGTCCAGCACGTTGCCCACACGACCGCACAGCGGCTTTTCGGAAGAGCCATTTCAACTGCATCATATTGGAGCCCATTGGGCTCAGTGCATTAATAATGAAAAACATTTTGCGAGTATTTCGCGAGATTTTTTTTTTAAATTTTGTGTCACAAAGATCTCTCTATGCACCACACAGTATAACGCCATCTACAACCTCTAACAATAAAGTTCGGTGAATGAAGTCAGAACGGCCGATCTGGCAACACTGGCGAAGCAAAACGCTGCACATGCGTAGCGGCAGGTGTTGACCATCTGCCGCCACCGTTGTTCAGTTGAGCGTCGGAAAGTGAAAGGACGTGGGTTCGATTCCCCGCAGGGGCAGTTGAATTTTCTCTATTTCCAAAATATACCTTCGCAACACAGCCAGTTGTTAACAAACCTTCGTATGGTAGCGAGAGTGACGTTATCCTTGAACTGTATTATAATGTCAACAATTTTTTTCTAGAGCAGAAGAGAGTGCAGCACCCATCAATTTTTTTTTTCCACTGGAAAATGTAGAGGTCCGCCTGGTAATTACCGCTCTAAAATTTCCATATGGTAACATCTTCAGGTTTGTGAGATATGGCGGTTTTTCGGTTGTCCTTAACTTTTTTCCACCATCTTATCTCTTCATTAGGGTTACCATCCGTACTCCTTTTTTGTTTCATTCCTAGCGTCCTCCTACGTTTTAGAAAATTCTTCTTTTTGTCCTTTTCTGGAATCATTTTCTTTTCTTTCGGGTGAATTTCACTTTTTCATTCTGAAACATATATCTCTTTATTGACATGAGTCGCTCCTGCAGGCATTAGTTACACTCCTACAGACAGACAGACAGACATGACCGCCCAGAGAGACCATCTTGGGATGGTTTGCGCTATTTCCTAAAGGGATGGACGGTCTCGGAGAGCAGTTACTCCTAAGGGCAAATTAGTTAACTATTTCAGACATAAAGAGATAAATATGGCATTAATGCAAAATAAGGATGTGGTAGGTCAGGTAGTTATAGGCAATGCACATGTTAAGGTAAATTTGATAAATCGGTAAAATTATACATATTAACCGGCGATTATGCATGTAACCACCAATCGTTTCGGTAAGTTTGATATATTTTTTCTACATTTGTCACTTTTACCGGTAATTATGCATAATCCCCATTGTAACAATGAAGTATGATAAATATGGAAGAAATCGTTCGGCAATATCACTTGAATTCAAACACTTGTCAGTTTCTCTCTTACGTGATGGGTTCACTGCACATATTTTCTAAAGCGAATTTGAGTCGGTTGAGACCCCGGGAAGAGAAAAAATTGGGCCCTTAAATTAGAAATAAGTAAAAAGTTTGGGTTTTTCGAGCCCGGGTGGTGTTATTCCATCCTTTACATAGGATTTTAACATGGGTCATGCTCATTGGCCAAGGTCGCTATTGCTTTACTAAAAGACGTGGCGGAGCTAAAGAGACAAGAGGTAACATTATCACCGGTAAACGTGAAAAACAAAACTTATTAAACTGTAACTATGCTGCACAATAGCCGGATTTATCGAATTTCCTTAACATGCATGTATAGCGGTTCATGAATTCAGGTTTTGGGTGGGAAAAATTATTGTGGTGGTGGATTTTTTTTTTCTTTTCTTGACAAAAAAGTGCTGCCATCTGTTCTGAAAATTGGGAAAAAATGACGTCACCAAGGGTGCGCGCGCAGGCATACTCCTTCGTTCTTTCTCAGTTTTCGAATCTACTCTCGATAAATCTAATCACAGTAAACAAAACTACTTTTATGGAGTGCTTGCAGCGCCATCTAATAATATTTTATGAAAACTCATACATTTTGAATTGTCTCACTTGCTGGTCTATTTTTAACTTTAACATACTCAATGCACAGTGAATAAATGAAGTTGATCACGGAGAAAATTATTACAAGTTCAAAAATACACGCTATTTAATTAGAATTCGAGTGTTAATGATGAAAAGAAATAAAAGAAATGCAGTGTTTTAGAAATCATATCAATTGGTTTGTTGTTTCATTTTGTTGCCAGTAGATGGAAGTAGTTGCATATGTATCATTGTGTGGATAAAATCCCCGCCAAGTTTGAAATTAGTTTTATAAAAAGCGCACTCATGGTTAATTTTATTGGAGGTTTTCACTAGTTCTTAAATTATTTTTTTGAATTTTTTATGTATTTGTATCTAATCTGGAATCATCGCTTCTGCATTAATTCTGAATTATCATCAAAAGAGTCTGGAATTTCTTCTTCCGTAAATTCTAAATTTCCATCAATTCTTAAATTATTTTTCTCATTAATTCTAAATTTCCACCAATTAATGAATTACAGTAAAACCTCGTCAAGTCGTCACCCTAATAAGTCGTCACTCCGGTTAAGTCGTCATTTTTCTTCAGGCCCTTCCAGCTCTCATAGACAGCAATGTCATTAAACCCTCGTTTACTCGTCACTAATTTCGGTTAATTCGCCACTATTAAAAAGTTTGAGAAAGAGGAACAGACTATTTTTATGGCTCCTATTAAAAAAAAGAGCTTGTTAACAGCATTGCCATATGCTTAAAAGTCACCATAAAATCCTATACACCCAAACGGAACAGTTTAAGTAACGAAAGTTACGCTGGGGAAGTTCATCTGCCGACTAAGGTATTAGATCTCATTTCTGCATGGGCTCTACTGGAGAAATTGCAATACGCGTACACCGGGGCGTAGCCAGAAATTTCGTTCGGTGGGGGGGGGGGGGGGGGACCAGACCCCCAAGTCCCCCCCCCTCGCTACGCCCTTGCTCGTACACCCAGGCTCTGTCGCAAGAAGCAACGTAAGCACTTCGCTCCCCCCCCCCCCCCCCCGCGACCAGGGCATCTCCACCAAAACCAAAATTTATTGATACGTCAAAGATTACATATAGTGCAAGGAAATCAAAAATTATGTAAATCGACGAATCAAATTAATCAATTAGTCAAAGTGCAATGGGCTCAGATGATAAATAATCATAGAAAGCATGGACTCTACTAATTTAGGGCTTGAAATTTAAACAAAATATCTTCGTAGAGAAAAATTAGACATTCTTTCCCAAGTTGAGGTCTTCTGTTTACTTTTCCCTGCCCAGGGCCACTCCACCGAGTCGAAAGTGTTCGAGATTACTTTGTAGTTGTATCATAAACTACTGATGAAGAATTAAAGCCTAAAATTAAATTTGATGTATATGTAAAATTAATGTGTAATAGAGAGTTCCATTATGAAGAAAAGCTACTTATAGCTAGTCTAAATTAAAAATTACTAGTATAAATCAAAGTGTACAGTACATTTTACCACAATAATTTAAGTAATAAGAGATAAAAAAGGTAAAAAATTGCTATTATTTATTCTTTCGCGATCTATAAATTTTATTAATATATTGTTATTTTGATTCATACTTTAATAAATGTCATATTACTTTAAATTTATACGATTTTCACAACATTGCATATTGAAACTGACGGCACTCCGCTTAAGCCGTCATAATTTTTCGATAACTTGAGGTGACGACTTATCGAGGTTTTACTGTATTTGTTTCAATGGTTCTGAATTTTCGTCAAATGCGGAATTCTTTTCTTACATACGATTATTCTGGAATTTTTTCCCCCGTTGCTTCTGAATTTTCATCCATTCTTTAATTTTTCTTCTTCTGTTAATTAAATTTTCATCCATTCTAGAATTTATTTTCCTTCTGTTTTAATTCTGAATCTTCCTCCATTCTGGATTTTTTGTCTGCCGCTGATTCTGAATTTTCATTCAATCTGGAATTTTCTTTCTTGATTCTGAATTTTTTTTTTTCTCCCCTTAATTCTAAATTTTCTTCCATTTTGGATTTGTTTCTTCCATTGATTTTGAATTTTTAAACGTTTTGGAAGTTTTCTTGTTAATTCTGAATTTTTTCATATCTATCTATCTATCTATCAATCTATGTATAAATAACGCATGGGCCCATTAAGACGGCACTGCCAACGCCCCTGACCATGTCCAGGACCACAGCTATACACTTGGTCAGCTGGGGTAAACATGTATTCTTGCGCCTCCGTGTAATGTTGAAGGAGCGATTAAAGGGTGACTTTGGCACCCCTCTAGTCCAGCGTCCGTGGCACCAGACCCACCTGCTCCCCCCCATTAATTGTGGTTCCGATCAAGCCCCAATTTTTGAACCCGTTTCAGTGTGAAATAATGATGTGCTCTTGATGAAAAAATGATCTTTATTAATTATAAAATGATCGGGGAGGAGAGAGAGGAAAGTTTCAAATCACACATTGAAAACATCGTAATTGAAATACTAATGAGAGTGCGCAAACATACAAGAGTTAGTTCGGGTGATGATCGTTCCTGCAAATAGATCGATCGGCCGAACAATCGTCTCGATCGAGATGGAATCAAATTACACCAAACACCTGTACATGGCTTCGATCTGAGGCATGAAGTATTTCTTGCAGTCTGGCCTCTTGGTCTTGAGGGTCGGAGTCAACAGGCCGTTGTCGATCGTGAAAGGATCTGTGTGCAGATAGATGTCCTTCACCTGTCGAGAGAAGAGACAGACCAATCATACGAGGGTCGTTCGTTAAAGCCAGGACCACACTCGTGTTAAACCTGGTCCAAAAACCATTCGCAAATATTTGCTTTCAATATTTGCCTTCCCTCTAAAGCCAGGGCCCCACTCGCGTCGAGGCTGGCCCAATACGTTCCAAAGTTGGTCATGGGCAACTAGTGTGCCCACTCCACTATACGCAATGATCGTCAAATATTGGAGACTGGAAGGTATTGGAAGGCTGGTCGAACATAACGACCAGTGTCTTCCAGCTTCCAAACGAAGCCAAAGGTGTGGCCTTCTTTCCCGATCTTCCATTCCGTCGAGCCACACGTTGGTCGAAGAACGCCAACAATCGCAACACGCGTTGACGTATCAAATTCTGGAAGCGAAATGACTTTGGGCCAGGCTTGACACGAGGGTGGCCCCTTAAGTAAGACAGAAAAACAGGAGGCTAAATTTTTTTTTGGTTTGAACAAATTGTCTTCAATGTAACCAATAGTTAGTACTCGGTTCTGTCAGGGCGATGACATCACGCTGGAAGTCAGCTAGTACCGCCCCCGGCGCGTCATGAAACAGTCCTTATTATATAGCTCCAGTGGCGTATTTCCAGGGGGAGGGGCATAGAGGGCTATAGCCCAGGGCGGCAAGTTCAGAGGAGAGGCAAATTTGAGGAGTGAGTGGCCAAGAAAATTTGTGGAATGGGAGAAGAGTGACAAAATTTCTATAAACCTCAATAAATCTGTCTGTGCCAGACAACAAGGGTTAGTGAGCTATCAAAAGAGTGGCCTATAGAGTTTGCAAGCACGCGAGAGAGCAAAAGAGTGAGTTAGAGCGTGAGCAAATATGTGAATCACCAAAAGAGTGACATTCAGAGCAAAGGATACCAGGTCAGTGAGTGACCTAGAGCGTGGGCAAGCACGTGAATGGCCAAATAGTTGACCTAGAGAGGGTGAAAGCATATGAGTTACCAAAAGAATGACCTAGAGCAGAGATCTTCAACCTTTTTCTTGTAGCTCTGCTTCTGCTCTGCTCTGCTATCTTCTGCTCGTACCTTTCATCGAAAGAAGAGCACCCTTACGGCCAGTTTGACATACGAATGCATGAAAAATCAGGGTAATTTCAATCCTTGAATGTAATTTGTACAAGCAGGGCGGCAACTAGATACTTTGGCAGCCGGGACAAGAACGCATTTTTGCGCCCCCATCTAATGTAGAAGAAGCAGCTAAAGGGTGCATTCGGCGCCCCCTTCCGTCAGCGCCAGGGGCACAAGACCCGCCTGCTCCCCCCTAGTTGTGGCCCTGTGTACAAGGTGTATAATTGAGCAGTGATCAAGTGCTCGCGAGCGCGAAATCGGACACGGACATGGACATCGAGCACTCTAGGTGCTTTAGAGAGCACCGTCGTGCTCCGAGCAACGGGTTGAAGATGCCTGACCTAGAGCATGTGTAAACATGTAAATGGTAAAATGTGTGACCTAGAGCATGTGTAAATGACCAAAAGAGTGACCTAGATCATGTGTAAATGATCAAAAGAGTGACCTAGATCATGTGTAAACATGTAAATGGTAAAATGAGTGACCTAGAGCATGTGTAAACATGTAAATGGTAAAATGAGTGACCTAGAGCATGTGTAAACATGTAAATGGTAAAATGAGTGACCTAGAGCATGTGTAAACATGTAAATGGTAAAATGAGTGACCTAGAGCATGTGTAAATGATCAAAAGAGTGACCTCACGTGTAAATGATCAAAAGAGTGACCTCACGTGTAAATGATCAAAAGAGTGACCTCCCGTGTAAATGATCAAAAGAGTGACCTAGAGCATGTGTAAATGATCAAAAGAGTGACCTAGAGCATGTGTAAATGATCAAAAGAGTGACCTCATGTGTAAATGATCAAAAGAGTGACCTCATGTGTAAATGATCAAAAGAGTGACCTCATGTGTAAATGATCAAAAGAGTGACCTCATGTGTAAATGATCAAAAGAGTGACCTCATGTGTAAATGATCAAAAGAGTGACCTCATGTGTAAACGTGTAAATGATCAAAAGAGTGACCTCATGTGTAAACGTGTAAATGATCAAAAGAGTGACCTCATGTGTAAACGTGTAAATGATCAAAAGAGTGACCTCATGTGTAAACGTGTAAATGATCAAAAGAGTGACCTCATGTAGATGATCAAAAGAGTGACCTCATGTAGATGATCAAAAGAGTGACCTCATGTAGATGATCAAAAGAGTGACCTCATGTAGATGATCAAAAGAGTGACCTCATGTGTAAATGATCAAAAGAGTGACCTCATGTGTAGATGATCAAAAGAGTGACCTCATGTGTAAATGATCAAAAGAGTGACCTCATGTGTAAATGATCAAAAGAGTGACCTCATGTGTAGATGATCAAAAGAGTGACCTCATGTTGTGTAAACGTGTAAATGATCAAAAGAGTGACCTCATGTTGTGTAAACGTGTAAATGATCAAAAGAGTGACCTCATGTTGGGTAAACGTGTAAATGATCAAAAGAGTGACCTCACGTGTAAATAATCAAAAGAGTGATCTCACGTGTAAATAATCAAAAGAGTGACCTCACGTGTAAATAATCAAAAGAGTGACCTCATGTGTAAACGTGTAAAATGATCAAAAGAGTGACCTCATGTTGGGTAAACGTGTAAATGATCAAAAGAGTGACCTCATGTTGGGTAAACGTGTAAATGATCAAAAGAGTGACCTCACGTGTAAATAATCAAAAGAGTGATCTCACGTGTAAATAATCAAAAGAGTTACCTCACGTGTAAATAATCAAAAGAGTGACCTCATGTGTAAACGTGTAAAATGATCAAAAGAGTGACCTATAAAGCAAGAAACCACCTCATTTAAGCTGTCCTTTCCCAAGTTTTCTCAGATTTTGAAATTCGAATATTTTAGCGAATATTACGTTTTTTAACGAATATTAAAAACTTGGAATTTTTTTTGTTGGCCACATTAGAGACAGGGCAACAACTTTCTAACTGGAAGTTAGAGGACAAGGGGACCGTATAAAAATTTAGATTTTTTGTTAGTTTGTTACACACTCTCAAAACTGGTTTGTTCTCACTCTTAAAACTGGTTCCGGGTAACTTTTGAATGCCTTTTGAGCATTACTTAAATTGAAATCATACCTCTACTAGATGAGATAAAGGTCAGCACTTACAGGACACACTGTAGAGCCAACGAACCAAGCCCTGATGTAACGTCCAACCCTATTTTATGATATTCAACGAAACTTTACCTGTTCGAATGACTTGAGACCGGCCTTCTTTCCAATACCGTGCAGTTCCTCCAGGATCATCTTCTTGACTTCCTACAAACGAGAAATGGCTTTATGAGTAATGTCCGATAGATAATAAGATTTCCTTTGTCCATGATTTGCGGAGTTTAATTTATTCCCGAACATTCCTCATACGATATTTATGAGCTCCTTCTGCCCCCCCCACCACCTATATTATTAAAATTGAGGTAGTCACTGGGGGTAAATCGATCATTTCTCTATGAGCCAGAGGGAGATAAAAGAGCTCATTATAATCGTGATAATTAGTCTTCCGCTAGCACGAACTTGGTATTTGAGCAATCCATGCGAGGAATATACCGGACAAATCTATCGATGAACCAGGATATACTGCATACATGTAGTGTGGCCCTCGGAGTCATTTGAAGTGACCCGCGTCCTCAAACCTAATTTTGTGAAAATGACCACTGGAAATTCCACATTTCACTCATCTTTCAAGCGGCTTTGGCTTCGATGACGATAACGAAGATCGATTCTGTGAGAAAAATCAAACTTTAACGATGGTGGCGTGATTCTATCCCACAATGCACCGCAGACACCGAACACGTTTGAAACGCGGGCATAACGACATCAGCGTAATAGACCCCCCTTCGGGAATGTAACCCGCGGAACAGTTCCACATCAGTGAAGCGACCCGTGGCACGTTTTCAGATTACTAAAGCGGCCCGTTCACATTAACAGATCACTTAAGTGACCTACGACACAGTTTGTTTTTTCGTAACAGATAGAAGTAATAAAAAAATATGGTAACCTCGTCCTAACTTAACCCCAAGTTAGAAAAACGAAGAAGGGTGGAAGGAAAAAGAAAAAATATAAAAGGAAAAAGTATAATAGATAAGTGGTGGATAAGAGCGTTCTTTTAGTCCACTTTCCACCCTCTTTCGCTATTACATGCATATACAGTAAAAGTCCGTTATAACGGGTATGGCTTATGGAAGAGTAGATCAACTTTGCCCAAGAATATTAAGAAGTCACCAACGAATAAGGCAAATACTCGGAAATATCAAAAACTCGGAAATATCAAAAACTCCTAAAGGAAGTAAAACTCTAAAGGAGTTTTTTTGGCATTTTTCGTCTATTTGCCTTATTTGTCGGTAACTTCTTAATAGTATGGCTTATAACGACAATCTCAGTATAACGAGCGATTTGCGGGTGATTGTCAAAAAGAGCTAATGTAACAAAAAAACGTTCGCTTATAACGACAAGTCCGGTATAACGCCAATTTTTCACGTGATTTTGAAGTGCCGGTATAACCGACATCTACTGTAGTAGAAAGATACATTGCATGTATGGGGGAAAAAAATCTTCCATAGATAATAGGGTTGCTGTAAATTTTCGTTACCGTGAAGAGGGAGAAAGAGAGGAAAGAGAACACTCAGAGAAAGAGAACACTCAGAGCACTTGTTTGAATTTATTCCCTCGGAGTGTGGACGTAATATTACTCCCCCGTGATCGTAAAGAGGTTAAGGAGCTTCCACACAGGGCCATTATGATTTCCGAGAAGCATTCATCTTTCTGAATATTCGAACTGGCAGTTTGGTGACATTCCTCGTTGCACCAGACGCACTTTTTCAAAACGAATCACCGAAAATTGTGGTTGAAGAAGGTAGCTCACGTGGCCAACAGTGGCGTCGGAGCCCCGGGGTGCTGTGAGGAGTTGCTCGAGCACCTTACGGTAATGTGTGGCACGGGTCCAAGCAACCCAGAATTCATTCAGAAACCAAAATTTTTCCTACATAAAGCTCAAGATGGGCACTCACAGGTTCGAAACACTTACAGCGTCCCTGTACTTATATATATTAGCACATCTGGTTTTGCCTGTAAAATTCAGAAAAATTTGAAGTGTGAAGGAGTAATTTGCGTTAAGAAACTGCAACGTTGAGAACGCAACCAGATAAGTGATCATTTTCATGAAGAAGGAAGGAATCTCCAAAGCCCTCAGTAAAATGTAGTCAAACGACTAAATTGCCCGTATTTCACCATTTTACTTATGGTGGTATACAAATACGCAACTTTTTCACTGAGTGCGGCTTATACGCCGGAGTGGTGTCCCTGGTGTGGTCCGCGAAGCTGCAGCTGATCATTATGCTGGCCCTTGAACAGAGAGAAGTTGGCCACCCCGGAGTAGACTATACAGGGTGTCCTGTAAGTGCTAATGCGGCCTTTATCTCATCAACCGCCCATCCTACGATTGGAATCGTACAGTTAGGTCTATTATTCCAATTTGAAAAATGATCAAAAGGCATTCAAAAATTACCCGGAACCAGTTTTGAGAGCGGAAAATACAGCGTGTGGCAAAATAAAAGAATCTAAATTTTTATACCGTCCCCGTGTCCTCCAACTTCCAGTAAGAAAGTTGTTGCTCTGTATATTCTGAGGCCAACAGAAAAAAATTCCATGTTCCCAAGTACAATATTCGCTAAGATATTTGAATTCCAAAAGTTATGAAAGAAATGATTATTTATCAAAAACTAGTGGACAAAGCCCTCCTTTCCCTTATTTATGCTGTCTTTTCCCAACTTTGCCCTCGGGAGAGACAGGACAATAACCTTCTAATTGGAAGTTAGGGGACAGTATAAAAATTTAGATTTTTTTATTTTATTTTGTTACACACTGTATTTCCGCTCTCAAAATTCGCACAGGGTAATTTTTGAACGCCTTTTGAGCATTTTTTAAATTGAAACTATACCTTTATGACGGATGGTTGATGAGATGAAGACCGCATTAGCATTAGACGGCACATACATAGTACTAGTATTTGTTTTATGCGTACCTTATTTTTGCAGATTGACTTCCAATCATCATCGATGTTGCTGACCTTTGCCCAGTTGGTGACGGCGGACTTATCCGGGACGACTATCCCAACCAGGCAAGACTGTGATAAGCATTAAGAAAAAAGGAACTTGTCAATTTTTTCATTTTTTTTTCATATAAATGCAGTCAAATCCCGTTATGACGAACTTCGTAAGAGAAATAAAATGTATTTCGCTATATTCGATTCAATAAGGGAACATCCCATAGCAGTGTTCTTCAACCCCTGGTCCGCGGAACGGTGCCGGTCCGTAGGAATTTCCAATAGTGTAAAATATTTCTCCTATTCATCTTTACTCCTTAATGTTTTTTGCCAGTCCGCAAATAATTCTTCCTATTTGTCATGTTTCCTGTTTATTTTTTGGCGGACCACAAATCTTTTCTGCTATTTTCACTCCTTTGTTTTCGTGGTCCGCAAATTATTCTGTTACGTCTCTTTTATTATTTTTTTTTTTGGACCACAAATTCTTCTGCTACTTAATTTTTTGCCTCTTAAAAATTTTTGCTGGTCCGCAAAATCATTCGCCAATTTGCTTTTTTCTGCCGGGCCGCGAAAACTATTTCTCCCACTTCTGGCGGTCCGCGGAATCGTTCAACTATTTCCATCAGTCCTCAGCTATAAAATGGTTGAAGAACATTGTCCTATGGGACGGCCGCGATTTCGTTTGTTTTATCCGGAGGTTCCGTAATAAGGGCCAGGTTTACTATAGCGGGATTCGTCTGCAATCGATTTCTTTTATATCGTACTATAGTAGGTTTAACATATATCTGTGATGCAGATTGAAACTCTTACTTTCAAGCTCTCGCCGTGAACGAAAAGCTGCGCGACGTATTGGCTAGTCAAGTAGATATTCTCGATTTTTTCGGGGGCGATGTACTCGCCCTGCGCCAGTTTGAATATGTGCTTCTTCCTGTCGACTATACGCAGTGCACCATTCTGAAAAACGAATCGATAAGCCATAAATATCACGTATAAAACATGGAGTTGACGAAGTTAAACTTTTCCATCTCAGAGGGCCGTGGAAAGCGTTCTGCTGGTCAAGATGTCACAAATTCGGACAATGTGTGCAAAATTCATCGCCAGAAATTCACCGCCACGCAATTTACCAAAAGGAAAACTTATCGCCAATAATTCACCGCTATGCACTGACACGCTAATTCACTGACACGAAAATTCACCGACACGAAAATTCACCGCTAGGAAAATTCATCGACAAAGTGACATAGTCAGTGAGTGGATGAGCAGGTGAATGAGTCAGTTAATGATTGATCAAGTGAGTCAAGCAGTTAGTGAGCGAATGAGAGCGAGTGAGCAGATGAGCAAAGTGGTTGAGCGAGTGAGCAAACTGAGTGACGGCCGTATTCACCGGCCGAGTTTAATTGCAATCGCAAGTTAAAGGATTAGAGACCGACTCAAATTGGTTAAAATCCTCCTTTAACCTGCGATTGCAGTTAAACTCTGCCGGTGAATACGGACGTTAGTCACTCACTCCCTTGGTAATACACCCACTTACTTGTTCATTCATCCGATCACCGAATCGCTCATTCGCTTAGTCCCTCATGCATTCACTGGCTTGCTCATTCACCGGTTCACCCATACGGTCACTCAATGGCTCATTTACCCACTCACTTGGTCATTTATACGGTCATTCATACGGTTACTCATTCACTCAGTCATTCATACGGTTACTCATTCACTCAGTCATTCATATGGTTACTCATTCACTCTGTCATTCATATGGTTACTCACTCAGTCATTCAAACGGTTACTCACTCACTCGGTCATTCACACGGTTACTCACTCGCTCACATTCACATGGTTACTCGTTCAATCACGCGACCATTCATACTGTCACTCACTCACTGTTGTCGGTCAGTTGTTTGCCAGTGAATTTTTCAAAATCAATTCGGACAACAGTGAACTCAGATGTGACGCGCTCACCACTTAACTAATCAAAAATAGTTTAAATATCTACCTATAGCTGCTGGCATACTCTTCATTCTATGGAACGGATGTTCCCAAGGTTTCCAACAACGTTTTTTATTCACAGGTTGACCGAGAACGGTTTTGCAGATGAAAAGCATTGTTGAAACTAAGGAGGGGGGGGGGGAATTAACGCTGAGATATAGAAATCATTTGCGACCGGTGGTGCCATCTATCGGTGAATGTTTCGTACCATTTTTTAAAAATTTAATAATTTAGGAGCGTATCATCTCTGAAAATTAATGGAATGAATTATTTCAAAATCAATGGAAGAAAGAATTTTATTAATGAACGAATTCATTCAAAAATCAGTGAAAAAAATCATTCCAAAATGAATGGAAGGAATCACTTCATCAATGAAAAAAAATCCTTTAAAAAAACAGTGAAATACAAAATTAATAGAAGATGATTCCCAAATTAATGGAATAAATCCAATATTAATGAAAGAAATCCAATATATATTAGTGAAAGAAATCCAATATATATTAGTGAAAGAAATCCAATATATATTAGTGAAAGAAATCCAATATATATTAGTGAAAGAAATCCAATATTAGTGAAAGAAATCCAATATTAGTGAAAGAAATCCAATGTTAATGAAAGAAATTCAATATATATTAGTGAAAGAAATCCAATATTGATGAAAGAAATCCAATATTAGTGAAAGAAATCCAATGTTAATGAAAGAAATCCAATGTTAATGAAAGAAATCCAATATATATTAGTGAAAGAAATCCAATATATATTAGTGAAAGAAATCCAATATGTATTAGTGAAAGAAATCCAATATATATTAGTGAAAGAAATCCAATATATATTAGTGAAAGAAATCCAATATTAATGAAAGAAATCCAATGTTAATGAAAGAAATCCAATGTTAATGAAAGAAATCCAATATATATTAGTGAAAGAAATCCAATATTAATGAAAGAAATCCAATATTAGTGAAAGAAATTCAATGTTAACGAAAGAAATCCAATGTTAATGGAAGATGTTAATGAAAGGCCAATGTTAATGAAAGAAATCCAATGTTAATGAAAGAAATCCAATGTTAATGAAAGAAATCCAATGTTAATGAAAGAAATCCAATATTAATGAAAGAAATGCAACATTAGCCAAAGAAATCCAACATTAGCCAAAGAAATCCAACATATATTAGTGAAAGAAATCCAATATTAATGAAAGAAATCCAATGTTAATGAAAGAAATCCAATATTAATGAAAGAAATCCAATATTAGCCAAAGAAATCCAATATTAGAGAAAGAAATCCAATATTAGTGAAAGAAATCCAATATTAGCGAAAGAAATCCAATATTAGTGAAAGAAATCCAATATTAGCGAAAGAAATCCAATATATATTAGTGAAAGGAATCCAATATGTATTAGTGAAAGAAATCCAATATATGTTAGTTAAAGAAATCCAATATATATTAGTGAAAGAAATCCAATATATATTAGTGAAAGAAATCCAATATATATTAGTGAAAGAAATCCAATATATATTAGTGAAAGAAATCCGATATTAGTGAAAGAAATCCTATATTAGTGAAAGAAATCCAATATTAGTGAAAGAAATCCTATATTAGTGAAAGAAATCCAATATTAGTGAAAGGAATCCTATATTAGTGAAAGAAATCCAATATTAGTGAAAGAAATCCTATATTAGTGAAAGAAATCATTTCAAAATTAATGGAAAGAATCGTTTCGGAATTAATGAACATCCATAATTAATGCAAGATTTAATTTCAGATTTGGTGAAAGACTTCAATAATTTGAGGCACCCTGTGTGATTAAAGGCCCTTCACCCGGGGCAAATTCGGCCCATCCGTAAAGACGCCATAGCCACCGTGCAACATTTTCGTACCAGGCCATAGAAGTACCAGTTGTCCGAATTTCGTGACATCGGGACCATTAGTACGGTTTCCAGAGCCCTCTGAGACCAACAAGTTCAATTTCGTCAGCGCTCCCGTAATCTACAAAAAATTGTCTACAATTATTTGATTCAGACACGGTGTCATAATGTCAAAAAATATATATATACTCACCTCCATCCACATCCCGATGTCCCCTGTATGGAGCCAACCGTCTTCGTCGATAGTTTCGGCCGTTTTCTTCGGATCCTTGAGGTAGCCTTTGAATACTGTATAGCCTTTTACACAAACCTGCAAACAAACTCCAGGTTACATTTTGGGGACATTCTAATCAGCAATTTATTTTGAGAGAGAGAGAAAAAAACCAACTGTATTTTCCCGTACAGGGTGGATAAGCGACCGCCCAATATAATTACACACGCGATTCCTTGTGCAAAAACGAATTTGGAAAAGTGTTTTCCATTTTAGGAAATCGGATGAATATTAAGGCAGTTATAACGTTTTGCAATTTTGTGACGTGCAATTTTTCTAACTGCCAGTTACCATGCGCGGAGATACGGGGGGGGGGGGGCATTGACGCCCCCAGCGTCAAAGGTGAAGTTGACTGATCTAATGTATATATGCATATAGTACATTCATATACATATTTTTGAAATATATGACATCCATATTTTTATGGGCATCTTTTTCTCAGTCACCTCGTTGGGCATTTTGCCTGTTGTGGCGTTGTATTTGTATAATGTATATATGTATAGGGGCCATTCAAGTATTACGTAAGCAGATTTTCAGACATTTTTGACCCCCCCCCCCGTCAGCAAAAGTCAGCAAAATACTGACCCCCCTCCCCCCTGTAATTGTCAAATTTTGGAGTTTTTATTTCCCCCCCCCCTGCGGTTTTTCTCCCTTCCGGTTACATAGGGGGCATTCAAGTATTACGTCAGCATCGAGGGGGGGGGGAGGGAGTTTCGGATTTGCTGACTTTTGATGACAAGGGAGGGAGGGAGGGGAGTTTGAAGGTTGCTTACGTCCTCAACCACCCCTTTTTGAAGATATGGAATATTCTAAGCTACTGACGAAATTTTGCTGATAGGGGGGGGGGGGTCAGTGTTTCGCTGACGTTTGCTGACAAGGTGAGGGGGAGGGGGTCAAAAATGGCTGAGAATCTGCTTACGTAATACTTGAATGGCCCCATACCGGAAAGACCCGCCCGCTCCCACATTGTTGTGGTCCTGATTATGGCAACCAGGAATTATAGTCAAGCCCTGTATACAACTATTCCAATATTGTTAATATCTCTGTTATGGCCCCCCACAAGGGCGGGGCTGACAAGACTCCAGAGCTGATTTTTTCATCTCATTTCTTGTTTTTTCGCTATAAATTCACTATATAAGGGCCCCGTGAAAAACCTAGTTTGAGGGTTGGCTAAAAGTCCCAGCCTAGGGATCCTCCTCTAGGATGTGGGGAATATGATCTCTGCAACCGTTTAAAAAATACACATTCAGTTCAAAGTTTCAAATGACGTGCAGTTACTTAAAATCTTGATGCTTGTTCACGGGCTCAGACACACTAATAAATTGAAGAATTAACTTTTTATGTAGACCCCTGACGTGTGTCATTTGCAAAAAATGCATATTTTTGAATGCAATAATAATGAAAATATTGGATTTTTTGAGATTTTTCAGCATTTTCCGCCAATGTTTGAAGAGTGTGATCCACGAATTGTGAAACGTAAATTGAATTCAACGTTTTAAAAATCCCGCAGTTGTCAAAGCAGTTGTCAAAAAATGTAATTGCTATTTATTGTGAATTGAAAAAAAAAAAATAAAATAGTTGAGTTCTCACATTCTATTTGTATATCGTCCCCTAAAAAATGGCAACTTTCGTGACAATGGAAACTTGCCAATACAGTGATAAGTTGCCCAAAACATAGCGATTTTATAAGATTTATATTATCTCGATAAATAATGCATTTAAAAAAAATATGCATTTTTTTGCAGATGACTTTTCACAGCGAGAGTGACCATATAAGAGACGAAGTGAATGTGTGAGTGATCGTATGAGTGACTAGTTGAAGAGGTGAGTGACCGTATGAGTGGACAAGTGAATGGGTGGGTGACCGTATCAGAGTTAGTGACAGCATGGGACCGTATGGGAGATCAAATGAGTGCGTGGTCAGGGCCGTGTTAAGAGCTTCATGGGCCCCCGAGTCAAGTGGTTTTTCTGAGACCCTACCTTGTAAATTTTAGAAAATTTCAACCGGATCTCATTTTTGTAAGAGGCCCCTCTTCTCCTGAGGCCTCCGGGCCGTGCCCGGGTGGGCCCATGCGTTGAAACGGCACTGAGTGGGGTCACTCATACAGTCACTCATACGGTCACTAACTTGGTCACATTCTACGGTCCTCATACGGTCACTCACTTGATCATACATATAGTCATTCACTCAACCATACAGTCGCTCACACTTACTCGTACGGTCACTCATACGGTCAAGCACTTGGTCATTGATACAGTTACTCATACGGTCACACACTCACTCACACAGTCACTCACTTGATCATTCATATGATCATTCGCTCAACCATACACTCACTTGATCACTCTAGTGGTCATTCCCTCACCCACACAGTCACTCACACCCACTTACTCATACCGTCGCTCACTCATACGGTTACTCGCTTGGTCATTCACACAGTCACTCACTTGGTTACTCACACATTTAGGGCAAGCGAACCGTACCGGGGGGGGGGGGGGAATGTCGGAGGCGAAGGTCGAGGGGGGGGGGGTCAAAATTTCTGGCACCCGATTACCTACTTAGAACGGCCTATACCATGTGCGATACAATTTAATGAAGAAAAAAGTCTCTTACCTCTCCTTGGTTGTTGACAGCGTAGTACTCCATCTCCGGGACGTCCACGAGTTTGATGTGACAGCAAGGCAGTGGTGGACCAACGTGGCCTGCAAGTAAACAACCACATTCCGTTGATTGACAATATGGCGTCAGTTCTTCTGCCGTTTTATTAGTGGAATTTTAATTACGATTCATCGGAGAAGAAGTGTCACGGTACCGAAACTATACTCAGACCTATATAGCGCCCGTTTGGGGCCGTTCAAGTATTACGTCATCATCGATGGGGGAGGGCGTTTCCGATTTGCTGACTTTTTATGACAAGGGGGGAGGGGGGTTTGGTAGGTAGATGCTTACGTCATCAACCACCCTTTATGAAAATATGAAATATTTTTAATGGCATCTTACTCGCCAAAATGGTTCGCCGAAAACGAGAAAAAACCTTTCGATAGTTTGTGGGCACTTGAAGAGTAACATCCCGCTATTGATAAGAGCCCTAAAGAGCCACTTTGGTAATCGCTGAATGTTTGGCGGATCCAAGTGATCTGGAAATGTGTCCGGGCCGCTTAAGTGCTCTGGAACTGTGCCACGCATCACGTAAATAATCTGAGAATGTGCCGCGGGTGACTTGAGTGATGTAGAACCGCACTGGGGTCGACTTAAGTGCTGTAAAACTACGTCACATGTCACTCAAGGGATCTCTAAATGTGTCCCGGATCACTTAAGTGATCTGAAAATGTGCCACGGGCCGCTTAAATGCTCTGGAATTGTACCACGGGACACTTAAGCGATCTGTAAATGTGCCGCTTAGTTTATTTTTACAAAGTTAGGTTTGAAGAGAGCAGGCCGCATCAGATAACCCCCGGGGCCATATTTGGTCCGCGGGCCAAGGGCCTTTATGTGATTTATCATTATATGGCTTAGAGCATGGGTCGCAATGAATCTATTAAAGTTAAATTTTGAGTTCATAGCCTTCAAAATGTCATTGAAATTAACAGAAATTGATTATAATAATATATATAAAGGTACTTTCTTCCGAAATTTCAATTAAAAAAATTATATTTTGCATTAAAAAAATTTTTGATCGTGGGAGGGGGGTACGAGCCCCCATGCCACCCCCCTGTGTACGTCTCTGATCCCACCAATATGCGTTAGGATTCAGAGGGGCAGAGCTGATAACGAAATTTTGCTGACAAGGGGGGGGGGGAAAGGGGTCAAAAATGGTTAAAAATTTGCCTACGTGATACTTGAACGGCCCCTTTTGGAAAACATATCCCATTGAAACTTGGTATATATACACTATATAGACTATGGGAAAATAAAATGCAAAAAAAAAAAACAAAAAAAACACGCCACTTTTTCACCTGGTGATCGAAAGTTGAACTTTCTTTTTATTAGTTTCATGAATCGCTGACCCATGGTCTCATTAAGATATCCTAGAAATTTGGCTGTATTTGGCTTTTTAAGTCAAACTACTCAGAGCACGGGAACTTTAATTATATTGATCATTTTTGTCGCACCACGGTCATTTTCTGCACACGAGGGCTAATTAGACCGGGACCTACAATTTATTGCCGATTCCGAACGGCAGGCTTGTTTTTTATACTCGTCGAGAGGTTGGTGCGCTAACCCCTCGATGGGGGACTCCCTGCGGTAGCAATTTTTTGCTGCGGTCAAGTCGCCGTTTTTTTGTTGTACCCCTGTGTCAGGAAAGTTTTCTGACAAGGACGAACCGGGTATCGAACTCGCGACACTTCTAAACATCCTTTGGTACTTTAGGCGAGTATCTTATCGACCGGGCTACCGCGCCCCAACTTTAATTATAATTAATTATTTATTTATGTCTACGGGTGGAAACAGCCCCTCCTAGATATAGAAGGCCACCGCACGGGTTGCCATAAACGTCATTCAGACTACCTTCCTAATTACAGAATTCACAGAAATGCTGAAAAATACCTTCAAGAAGAATAATTTCATAATTTTTGAAAGAAAAAAAAAGAAATTCGAAAATAATGATAGAAATTATTTCATAATTTTATTAATGAAAGAAATAATTTCAGAATTACCGGAACAAATGATTACAGAATCATTTGAAGTGGTTGCAGAATAATTAAAAGAAGTATTTAACCAGAAAATTTTACTGAATTGGTGAAAGAAATTATAAAAATTGATAATTATATAAAATTAGATAAGTATAATTTCGGAATAGAAATGAAGTATTCAATTTTTTTTGGGCTCTTGTTTAACTCAGAGGTCCCGTTGGCCCTTCTATAACTATGTCATTAAGCTATTGTAGATAATGGACTCCATCTTTTAATTATAAATACCTAGGTGGCCCGCCCGCGGGCTTAGTAGGAAGTTTCAATTTAGCCCGCGATGTCTGAAAGGTTGAAGATCCCAGTGTGAACATGTTAATCTTTTGCGGTCCTATGTATTGCCGCCGTGACTCAAGAAGTGTAGTGAAGATGGCGGTGTCCTATGTCCAGGTGGAATCGACATCAGGGAAAACCGGTACCGCATTGTTACAACAACCCCTCTTACAATCACAGGCATGCCCCTGTGCATTCGAATTTTTAGCAGAACTCATAAGGGGCCATTCAAGTATTACGTAAGCAGATATTCAGCCGTTTTTGACCTCCCCCCCTTGTCAGCAAAAGTCAGCACATCCGTAACCCCCTCCCTCTCCTCGATGCTGACGTAATACTTGAATGACCCCCCTAAGCTATACAAAAAGAAAAAAAAAATTGGTGTAGGCCCGGGTGTCATATAGACACGGCCGCAAGACGTGAATACGTTTTTTTGTGCATTGAATCGCGTGGTAGGTACTGACATAATGAAACTATGCAGGGATGCCGGAACATATATGCTCATGTTGCTAAAGCAACGCCAATCATTTGAATGGTATTGCTCAGTAACAAATATAGCTCATTGCCCCTTCAGTTCGGGCGATAGGAGATTTGCCAAAAACGAGACATTTTTGTTGAATGTGTGACGTATGGTCTTCATACATATCCAAGTGAACATTATCTTCATTACTCGAGCAATACCAAACATTTTTGACTTCCGGCGTCCCTGAAACCATGTCACTATCATCGGCTTTGTCTTTGGAATAGTTAACAAACGATACCAATGTCGTGTATTTTCGTTGCGTATTTTTTTGAGATATGGCAGAAAAGCTTTGTTACGAATCACGGCCGCGTTCCTGGTTGGTCAGACGGGAAAAGATTCTGAAACCGAAGCATTGGGTGCAGCACTTTTGCTGTGTGCATCTGGCAATACCATCGCTTTTGACTTGCGTTCGGTACTTCCTGAGATATACGAGCGTTTAAAGAATTTCGTCAAGCAACGTTTTTTTGCGAATGCTCCCAGTAATCATTATTCGGCTCTCCCTGAATCGCCCAAGTAAGCATCTAGAGGCCTTCCTCGCTATGCGGGGGAGGCGATATAAAGTACGAAGTGTACCAACGAAGTACTGAAGAAAAGCCTCTGGATCGCAAAGGATTATCCCTAGAACGGTACCTATATACTCTGAACTCATATGGGGGAAATTTTTGTACAGCGATGTGGGGGTCGGAAATGAAAAGTGTTGGCGGAAAAAACACGAAATGTGCTAAGGAAATGAAAAAGCTTTCAGTCGCTGCTGCAACTGTCCGTGAAAACACCTTCGAAAGGGTACGCCAATCGCTTACTAGACGCTGCCAGGCCTGTATCGATGTTCTCACATTTTTGTTTAGCCCATGAATTCAGGGACAACCTGTAGGTATCTCAAGCATAGATTTTTTTTTAGGTACCATTTTAAGGTTAAAAAAGACTAGATCAAGATCAATAACGAGAAAGTGCAGAAAATGGAACAGTTATATGGATTTATAGTTCAAGGCATAGTCGCCCAAACTTTTTGTTCCATCGCCCCCTTCATCAGAAATTTTTTCCTCTCATCGCCCCACCAACTCAAGTAAACCCATAGGATCCTATGTTAAATCAATAGGTTCTATCGCCCCCTTGGACCATTCCATCGCCCACTCTTTGGGAAACACTGGTTTAAGGCATAGTTTCCCAACCTATTTTGTCCCACACATCGCCCCCTTCTTCAGAATTTTTTTCTCCCCCCCCCAACACAATCTAACCCATAGGAACCTATGTTATTCCTGTCGCTTCTGCCGCCCCCCATGGAACATTCCATCGCCCCCAACGGGGCGTTAACGCCCACGTTGGGAATCACTGGTTTAAGGTGATGTCACAGAACGAGAGAGAGAGAGAGAGAGACTCACCAACGCTGTAGTCGCCGAGCATCGTAATGGTACATGGAGCGACGCATTCGGTTTGTCCGTAGCCCTCGACGATCTGCGAACACAACACACGATTATTATTAATTCTTACAACAATATTATATTTACACATGTATTAAAGCCTGTCACCTAATTGCCCTGAAGCTGTGTCTCGATGATCTGTAAATATTCCGCTGGTCACTTAAGTGCTCTGTAAATATGTCTCGCGAGTCACTTAAGTGATCTGTAAATGTGTCACGGGTTGCTTAAGCGCTCTGGAACTTCGCGGCGATGATCTGTAAATATGCTGTGGGTCGCATAGGGGATCTGGGAATGTGCCGTGAGACACTGAAGTCATTAGTAAATATGTCGTAGGTGTCTCAAGTATTGTGAAACTGCTCCGCGAGTCACTTTAGTGATCTGGGAATGTGCCGATTACTTAATTTTCACAAAATTATGTCTAGGGATCGCGGGCCACATGAGATGACTCAGAGGGCCACGGTTTGAACACATGTATGCTTTAACTGCTCCTTCTTCATCAAACGGGGCGCCATAATTCGTGCTTGCCCCGGCTGACAAAGTTTCTAGTTGCGGCCCTGACACCATCTAACAGAGAAAATGTCGCACCATGAAAGAGTGATTGAGCAACACAGACATCTTTGTTGCATAAATAATCAACAACTCAACAAATAATACAATTTTCAGAAAGAAATTACATAAATAAGACACACAGGCCATCAATAAGACGCCGCCGCTTCAGTTTTTGGCAATGCAATTCTTGAACACGTCGATGCAACGAATCAATGAGGGTGGTATCGTGCGCAACCATCACTACTTCCTATATATAGGAATAGGAGGTACTGGCGAACGCGTTGTAAAATGCGACTCATTTCGTCTTTGACACCCAATGTTGTCTCGATTGAGACGTCTGGGGGATCGGGATGGCCTGGGAAGCACACATTTGCACACATCGCAATCAATTCAGGGTGAGCCGAAATTGTGGCGCCTGGCGGCGAATTAATGAAGTTTACATTCTCATACGTGTAAAAAGGAAATTTAGACTCATGATTGCTCGCAACGAGTGACGAAGGTAGCTGCACGTCGCCATTGGCAGTGTTCTTGGCGGCGCTCAAGACAGGTGGAGAGAACGACGATTTTTTTTTTTTCATTTTGGTTATCGTTATTTTATTTCTTGTGCGGTTGCTGTCGCACATAGCAAGCGGGGGGGACTGAGATCTCACAGGGAAAGGGTCCCAAGGTGACGTCTCGAACCTAACGTATTTATGCCGTAAGGATTTTTTTGCGTGTTTGGTGTTCTAGTGTTGACATCTGTCTTCAGTATCAAAAGTGACAGGTGACTGGTGCTTCGTGTTGAGAAAATTGGGCTGCAGTACTCCAGCTTTTGATGTGCCTGTATTGCGCACAAGCCGATGACCATTCATGAGGAAGAACGGCACACTATCACATTCTCAGCACTCCACGCAACTCTCCTGCGACTCCATCTTATTCTTTATGGAGTGGCATTTCGTCTGTCAGGTAGTTTATTTATATTATGTAGAATGAGATCATAGAAGAGGAATGTCTGGGAACATACCATGCAACCAAGAGCGCATCTGAGAAAGGTCAAGACGTTGCTCGCCAACGGAGCCGATCCAGTGACCAGGAGTCGAACTCGACCGCCCATGCTCTCCTGCACGGGCTTGAAGACGAACCTATCCCATACACTCCTGTTCGTGATTATGTGCCTTCAGAAAGGAATAATAGAAAAACAATAATTAGTGTTGGTTATTACGGGCACACAAAGCTATTACAGAAAGAATCTATTTGAGAGAGAGAGAGAGCTTCGTACCTTTCCAATTCTGATTGTTTGCTCTGCAACGCCATGTCCATCAGCCATTTCTTTAGGCGACTTCCACTCACGCTGTTTTGAATCTGCAAATACGATGGTGGTGGGAATGGTTTTTAAGGTTTTTAATGTTGGGGACACTCTTCAATCAACAATACAATACAGGCTGTTCCCTACATTAGATTAGATGAACAGCAGATATCTCTACAATCGTTGACTTTATAGAAACATATAATTTTAATTACAAAAAGATTTCAAATGACGTGCAGTTACTTAACTTAACCCGTTCATTGTTTATGACGTCATATTACGTCGGAAGCGCTATGAAGGAAATGCGGTGCAAACTTGATTACCCCCCCTCGGTAACTTGCAATTATATTATTCTCATGGGGGGTTAGCAGAACACTAAATTCAATGGAGCAATGGAGGTGGTGGGGGGGGGGGGGGTTAACCTAACTCATGACACATGATGACTATACCCCGTTTAAGTCGAATACGATTTCAACGTTGCGTTGATTTTTGAAAATGAGTTGCGTTATCACAAATCATTTTCAAAAATCGCCTCAAAAATTTTCTTATGCGTTGAGAGTAGCACTGATTTTTCTTTTTTTTTTAATAAAACGAGTACAGGGACTGTGAATGTCACCGAAAATATGTATTCCGGAAATCTTTTCAAACTTGGGGTAGTTGACTCCCATAGGGTAGTTTTGCGGCATAACTAGCAATCCGTCATCAATTGGCGACGCGACAATTAGCGATATCCCGTATTTTCCCCGAGGAAATATGGTCAGCCTAATATTTTTATGAGTATAATTTCGTAGAGAGAGAGAGGATTTGAAACTGACTAGTGCGTTATCAAATTAGAAATAATATCAAGTACAACATGTGTGCAAAAACGTGAAATTACTGAAAATATTAAGAGTGACCAAAAATACTGGTGGGGGGGGGGGTGTATCTCAAATCCGCAATTTCTCTATGTATTATAAAGATGGTGGCAGATATTGAGTTTGGGCTCGGCCTC
Organism: Pholcus phalangioides; assembly: GCF_987345545.1. Taxonomy (NCBI): domain Eukaryota; kingdom Metazoa; phylum Arthropoda; class Arachnida; order Araneae; family Pholcidae; genus Pholcus; species Pholcus phalangioides. Next base: position 16,386,838 of record NW_028301595.1, read on the forward strand.
GTGTCCGAATGCAAGTTTACGCCTACGATAATTCGCAGTTAGAGATGTATTTGTCCATTATATTATACCTAATAGTTCTTTTTCGACAAGATATTACACTAAAGAAATTGAGGGACATTGCTGAAGTATTAGGGGGGGGGGCGAGGCATGCCTGCAGCAGCCCTTTATTTTTAGACGTTGGAAGTTTTGTAGAAATTATTGACAATTTCACTCACAATAGCTACTCTCCTGTGTTGACAATTCTATGATTAGGATCTGGACATCCCGTATTTTTCTCGATGAAATATGGTCAGAATGTAGTAATGGCACGTGAATGTGTGTAATGAGAACAAAACTATTGACTTATAGATTAACCTTGTCGTATATCCTATTGAGCAATCTCGGCACGGCAGGGATGAAGGTAGGTCGCAGGGCTTTGATGTCATCCGTCAGCAATTGGATGCTCCCTTGGTAGAAGCCAACGCTGCCTCCGTTCAAATATACTTGGAACTGGATTTAAACAGAAAATAATAACGGTAGTACACTACTACAAAATTAGTAATTTCAGTATGGGGTGGGGGATTATATTACGTTCATTGATAGGGTGCACAACCAGTCCGCGAGTCAGATATGCGATATTTCTGCTGCTTGAGAGTCAGAAACTCTTGAATATAGAGTGTCAATACAAGCCGTTTTTTACGGGGCGTTCCCGTAATTTTTGTGTTTGTCCCAACTTTTTTCATAAAATGTCCCGTTTTTTCCCCTTATTTTCAACGAGGCTTACTGGAATTTTTGAAATTGAGAATGGCAATTATTTTCATGACTAATAAATTGAAGACTTCGACAACTTTTTTGGTTATTACTGGTGATTTTACTTCCATTTGACAATTTTTTGGATGAAATTGGCAACTTTGCTTGCGTTTGGCAATTTTTTCACTAATTGATAACTTAACTTTCCTCTGACAAAAGCTTTATTGAATGCAATTGACTTTACTTGCCTTTGACAATTTTTATTGCCTGCAATTGATTTTACTTGCCTCGGACAAAATTTTTTTGTCTGTAATTGAAAACGTATCTTACCTTTGGCAAAAATTTTATTGCTGGTAATTAACAAATTTTTGCCTTTGACAAGCCATTCATTGCCTTAATTAACAACTTCACTTGTCTTTGACTTCATTTTAGCCATAATTGGCAAACTACTTGCTTTTGACAATTTTTTTTGGCTGTAATTGCATTTAATCGCAAGTCTACTTGCATTTGATAATTATTTTAGGATAACTGGCAATATCCAGTACGGATCTCGATTTCCCCCTTTTTTATTTGAGAAAATATGTCTTACAAAGCCTTAGCTTTTATCGTGTTGTGTGTTGTTTCTACCGGAATACATTTCCAGTAGAAACAACAATCCGGATGGAACCTCTTGGCTGGCCGCATTTGCCCGCGGATAGCAGGTTGTGCACCCCTGGTGTAGAGAATGAGGCCGGTCCCTCCACTGGAAGCTACCACGAGCGGAAAACAAGTCGTAATGTGCAGGCCCGCTATAGACTACAGTAGTCCTGCGCACGCACCCGACTTGTTTTCGCTCGTGGTAGCTCCTACTGGACGCGACCTGCATAAATACTACTGTGAAAGACTTACTTGGCAGACTCTCTCAAGCATGTGAGCCAATGGAAGGTACGATATCATCACGTCCGAGTGTTTCGGTCCATGGACGCCCTGGAAAAATATGCACTTATGAATTAATATTGAATTCTTCATTTTTGTTTGCCATATTTTTTTTCATATAAGAATTTTTGTAAGATTGTATTCTCACCAGCTGCAGGCAGACGGCGCTGACGCAAGCGATGATGCTTCCGTGTGTCAACATGACACCCTTGGGATTACCTGTCGTACCGCTCGTGTAACATATCGTCGCCAAATCTTCAGGTTTTGGCGGCTAAATAATACACAAATATACAGTATAGAAATGAAGTTCATTTGGATTAATTTTGAGTAGTATAAACGGTCGAGTCACGTTACGTTTGACAACTATTTTGAGGGTGAAAAGAGAAATATATTGTATATTCTATTTATCTGTCATATATCTATCATACTGTTTTCCTTTTTCTTCAATCTTTTCTTTCTCCTTCTTCTTCCTTTTTTCACGTGCGGATGGGTTAGGACAAGATTACCAGATTTATCACCGATATGCCAAATGTGGAACATCCAAATTCATTGCCAAAACCCCGTACGTGAAAGGGGGGGGGGGTTAAAGTATTTGTTTACTAATTGATAGTGAAAGGGTACAATGATCGCATCATAGAACATTTTACTTGTCTCACCCCCCAAGACTGCCTTCCTGCACCCCTGATCAAGAACCACTTCCTAAAATTCATACTAAATCAGCTTCGCGTCACTTGCTCAATATCATCAGCTTACACGCTTAATTGATGTCAAAAATGAATGGCAACGTTGCAATACTTACATGAGGATCACATGGATTCTTTTTGCCCAAATTCTGTACGGGAGAGAGAAAAATACGAAAGTTAAACAATTAAAAACACAGAGCGATGCACGTGTAAACAGTGAATCATCATCGAGGGGTTTCGACCCCAGTTAGCCACTTCTCAATAGGACTGTTACAGGTGCAAAATAAGTACTGTTCGAATCAGACCAACCTCTACTTCTTGGAACGAGTGTAATTTGATGCCTTTTTTCTCAGCGGTTGCTTTGACCTCATCGGACACGGGCTTTATGACGATGATCCGTCTCAGAGCCGGGGTGTTCGATGACTCGGCGATCAGGCTCTTGACCTTCGCTTCGTTGTCACAGATGACCATTTCTATTTCAGCTGTTAAGGAAAAACAAAAATTTCTTAATAACTTGAACAAGAAATGTATACTTCGTACATAATCAATGTTAATTATGACCGAACCTTGTTAAGACGAGGTCAAGGAAAAATCCGAAAATTTTTTGGCGCCAAGCGAATTTCGTATTGGGCTGGAAACGATAAACAAGTCGCACGCAGTTGTCTGTATTCGTAAGATTGGCCCCCAACGCACAAAAAGTAGAACACAATCTCGTCCACTAGAAACAATTTTTTCCGGCGACAGCAGCAGACGACCGAGCAAATCCGAATCGAATAAGATTGAACGCGTCTTTCTTTTTTGCGCAGGCGCAGTACGTACATAACTTTTTTTTTTCACGCCACTCGATCCATTTTTTTTCTCCTTTGATTTCTCTCCCCCGTGCTTCCCCACGTAAACACGAAAGCCGTTATTTGATAAGTGCCGTTCATGGGTGGAGATGGAAAGTAGTAATCGATTTGAATACTATAATTTTTATTTTCTCGAGTTCGTATCACAGATGTCTCATTAGGGGCCGTTCAAGTATTACGTAAGAAACTTTTTAGCCATTTTTGACCCCCTTCTCTTCCTTGTCAGCAAAATTTCGTCATCACTGCCCCTACCTCCTAACGAATATTGGTGGGATCAGAAACGTACGCGGGAGGGGGGGGGCATAGGGGGCTCGTGCGCCTCCCCCTCAGACGAAAAAAAAATTACTTTTTTAAAATTAAACTTTCGAAAGAAATTATCTTTATATGTTACTATAATCGATTTCTCTTAATTTTAATACTATTTGAAGGGTAAGAACTCAAAATTTCTCTTTAAGAAATTCATTGCGACCCACTCTTTAAGCCATACATGGTAAACCCTTGACCAAATGCGAAGGTTATCTGATGTGGCTTGTACCCCTAAAAAAAAATGAACTAAGCGGCACATTTACAGATCGCTTAAATGACCCGTGGCACAATTCCAGAGCATTTAAGTGAATCGTGGCACATTTTTCAGATCACTGAAGTAGGCCTCAAAGATCACTTTCACATTCAAAGATCGCCTAAGTAACCCGCGACACAGTTACAGAACACTTAAACGATCTGTGGCACATTTAGAGATCCTTTGAGTGACATGTGGCACAGTTTTAGAGCACACTTAAGCGGCCCGGAAACATTTACAGAGCACTGGAAGGATCCGTGAAACATTTAGGAATTATTAAAGTGGCTCTGTAGGGGACTTAGGGACTTATCAATAGGTAGAATGTTAATTCAGGTGCCCAATAACTATCGAGAAAGGTTTTTTTTACGTTTTTGGCGCATTGAATAAGATGCCATTAAGGATATTTCATATCTTCATAAAGGGTGGTTGATGACGTAAGCATCATCCAATCCCCCTCCCTTTCTGTCATTTAAAAGTCAGCAAATCTCAAACCCCCTCCCCCCATCGATGATGACGTAATACTTGAATGATCCCGTAAGTATGGACTTAAGCAGGTCCTCTGAATGTAGTTTGGCTTTTAATATTTCCTAAGGATTTTCAACGAAGAAGCACTCGTCTGCATGGAGCGCAGTCGCGAACTGAGCATCCTGTGATTCGCTTTCAGTGGACGACGTCAAACGCCCCCTAGCCGTCTGACTCAATGTCGGCCGTTGTTGCTTGCGTTGCTGGACAATTAGCAACGTACGTGAAAGGGTGACGTATGTAGACGTGTACCTAGCCTTATACGATTGACCACTGTGCGGTCGTGTGGGCATCCTGCTGGACTCTCGTCCTGCACTGAGAATCCAGATTTGATCCCCGTTGAAGGCACAGTGGTGGTCGGCTGAAGTTTTCTTTTTGAGGTTTTCCAGCTTCGAGGTGCGAATTCGAGCCGGTCCCCCATTTGAAAAAGCCTCCCCCGTGGAGAGCAGGCAGACCTACAACACAATACTGACAAAGCAAGAAAAATGTAAGCATTTACATTTTTACTTCAGAAAATGGAAAACAGGTGGCAGCACGGACACGAAACGCGCTCAATTCGACACTGTGATTACATTAGGGCCACACATACACACAGAGCACATATTCTAGCATGTGCCGCTTCGTTAGAAACTCCGTAGAAGAATGCGTACGAAGTGCGTAATAGTTAATTCGCATTAAGCGAGTTCGTCTTAATTAGGTTCGACTGTATTTGAAATTAATTCTGCGGAAAAAAAAAGTACTCTTACCTTGATTGATGATGTAGGAGCAGGCATGAGGTCCTAGTGTATCGTACAAGGGAACGATGACGGCCGATTGCCGGTAACTCGCATGTTCTGTGATAATCCACTGAAAAGAAACATGGATTTGATTTTTTTCATGAAACGTTGAGATTAAGTTAACATCATTACACATACAATCATTATTTCTATATCCATAATAGCGAAACGAGAAATCCTTACAGTCAACACTTTTGAAACTTTTTTTTTCTGTAATTTTGCACACGCGTAATGCCTACTAGCATCCATGACACTCAAATAGGTACCATTTTGAATCAAGTGGGAGCGCACTTCATGCAGCATCTCCTAGAGATAGAAGGCCTCCGCTGGCTGTTTATGACGTCAGTAAGTAGTCCATTTTCCCTCAGAATATTCAAGGAAAAAAAATTCCCTACTCGTGCCACAATATCATCGTTTGTGAGGAAAAGAAATGATCGGGCTCAGAATTGGCGATTTCTATGCCTCACAACCAATCACGATGCGATATTTGTGAGCCAATTCTACGCCAAAATAAGAAGAAACGAAATAGGATGATGTGTTTCAAAATGTGGCAAATTTAGTCTAAGTGGATTTTTACGACCCCTGAACATCGAAAGACCGTGAGAATCAAGTTTGGGGGTCGTAATCCATTGCTCAGGAGCTCCTGTTTTTTGTGGACTTTTATGACCGATCTCGTAAGGCCCCTGCCAATGAAATTTCGATCGTGCGTGACCCATAGCTCAAGATCTGACTGTTAGTGGGTTTTCTTGGCTCATCTGGGATGTCCTTGACAATCAAGTCTAGGTCATGCTCCCATAGCTCGAGTCCCCCATCTGTTAGTGAATTTTTACGACTCGACAGCCCTCTGCGAATGAAGTTTAGATTGTGATCCAAAATATTGTTATGAAAATTATGTAAGCCTATAAATGGTTCTTATTTACCATTTATTATTTCATTTTTCGCCTGTAAATAGTCATTATCTCATGTAAAAATGAAAATTTAACGCATTCTTATGTAAAAACATCGTCAAATCGGCAACAAACTTGGCGTAGTTTGGTGACAGCTTCGATGATTTGGCGACATCGTGGCGCCAAGAGACTAGGCCGGATGGTCGAGATCCCACTGTACTTTAACCACTTTACGATCAACGAACGTAATATTATGTCCAAACGTTAGTGGAAGGAATTCAAACGAGAGAAAGAAAGTGAGTGAGTTCACTCTGTTTTCCTTCCTCTCTCCTGATCATCCCGAAGCTTTGTTTTGCAACCTGAAAATGCTTTTTCTTTTTGGTTTTTTGTATACCCTGATAGTAATTTTTCCCCCCACATATGATGTATCTTTGTTACAACAGTGAAAGATAACAGGTAGGGGTGAGGGTGAAAAGAAATCTTACTTTGTACCTACATTGTTATCACCTTATCTATTATACTGTCTTACTCTTTTTTATTCGTGGTTTTTTTTCCCTTCCTTTTTCCTAACGTGTGGTTAGGTTAGGACAAGGTTACTATATTTATCGCCGATCCGTTAAATAAAGCTACCTCGTTGGGCATTTTGCCTGTTGTGGCGTTGTATTCGTATTTATATAAAGAGCATCCCAATTTCTTGCCAATTCGCTTGTAAGCGGGGGGGGGGGGAGTTAAAAGGCGAAGGATTCCGAGATTTCTCCACAGTGTAATACTTACCTCGACACAGTTCTGGGCGTAGATTCCGAGGAATGTCGATTGTCCAGACTTCATACCGAGCTTCACGAGTCCGGCGGCGAAATCGTTGACCTTTTCGATCGTCTGCGTGAAAAAATAATGTTAATGATGACAGAGTGTCATTATCATTCAAAAATAATCATTTCGAATAATATTTTCTCCCCTTCAAATTCAGCTTAAGAAAGTACTTACTTTTTTGTAGCTGATGAATTTGTATTCGCCATTAGTGCCATCTCTCCAACCCAAACATGGTCCATTATCTGTGGGGAAATTCCATTTAAAAGATCAATGAAGAGACTAGTAATGGTGATAATAATTTTAGTTATATTCACACAGTAAAGATAAGCTCTTCATATACACCAATAGCTATAATGTGTGGAAATATGAATTGTAAAATATGTTTTTTTTTGGTAATGGCATTAATGCGGTGATTTTTAGAGATAATGTAACTTTTTATCTCTAGTGCGCGCGTGTTATCATTACTATTACTTTATCATTGTCTATGTATACCTGAAACTCTGCATCCTCTCGCGAGGATATCATGGAGCGTCCTGGCGTCTTCGTAGACGTATTCCAGTAACTTTCCGTCCGGGTAGAGTCCCGAACACCTGGCGAGATCTGGTCCCTAGAAGAAGAACGATTTTTTTTTTTCAAATTTGTGTGTATGAATCCTTAAATGAAAATGTTATTTAAATACAGGGTGATTCATAAATTAACAGGTGTTTCGGGCGGATACGCTCTGGCAGACCGAAGACTTTGACCTTTGAAGACCAAACATACCACGCTTCCCATCTCAGCGAGATATCGAAGTGTTCCCGGGGGATGTGTCTGGAAATTTTATTAACTATCTTCAGGATAGTAAATAAGAATATTCATATAAATTGCACATATAGATTCACACACGTAATCAATGTTCGTCAACGGACGGATCATGATATACGTGGAAAAAAAACCAACGATGAAATCTACATCATAATCTTCCGAAAGTTCTTGATCCCATCCGAAAATGAACACTCTAGCGTCTATGCGCTCTGAAAAGCGTCCCTTGACACCAGGGCCGCAACTAGATGCTTGGTCACCCGAGGCAAGTGCGCATTTTGGCACCCCCTTGTAATGTTAAAGGTAAGGTTTGAGAATGAAATTAGTGATTATTTATCATTTAATATGTGTCATCTTTCACGTGTAAATAATCGATAGCGCATATCTGTAAATCTCACCAAATTAACGACAAACTTGGCGAGTTTGGTGACAGTTCCTATGTGATGCCAAAGGAGAAGAGTAAAGATGACCCGAGAAGATAGTAGAAAAATCAAGAAGGCCTCTTTTGGACTTTATAAGGTGGCGTCGCTTTTCTGGAACTAATAAGTTGTAAAATTTGAGTCGGAAGATCATCTGTAAATTGCTCTCGATATTTTTAGGTCACGTTCCGTTAAGATCTCTGTTGTAAATACCTGTTCTGTGAACAAATCTGTGACGTCATGCAGTTTTTTTTAAAATCTTCTTCTCATTTCAGGCCTTCTTGTAGGCCGACGCCCACGGTGGGGTTCGAACTCGGGAGTCTGTCACTAGGACCACTCGACCATCACAATGGCAGTATAAAATGGTTGAAGAACACTGCTTCTAAGCAGCTGGTTCAACCAGCACCTCCTAGAGATAGAAGGCCTCCGCTGTTTTGACTTCAGTAAGTAGTCCATTTTCCCTCAGAATATTCGGGGAAAAAAAATTCCCTGCTCGTGCCAGTATCAGACCAGACCAGACTAGAATAGAATATAGAGCCGATTCACATCCAACTGGGACGAATGTCGGCATACGAATTGGCCAGGAAGGCCTATGAAGAAGGAAAGAAAAATTGGGAAGAAAAAGAAGGAGAATGAAGAATAAAAAGAAGAGAGGAAAATGGTAAAATCAGCAGACAGGCTAAACAAAATTAAGCCAGAGAGATATTGCCACCACAACCAACAAACTTGCAACCAGGTCCAGGATACAAGACTGTCAAAGCATGTAGCCATAATCACCAAGACCGCCTCTCCTAACAATTCAGTTCACGGTGGAAAAAAGAGGAGAAAAAACACTGCATGGGGGTCGCACAGGGCCGTCATTTCAACTTTTTCCGGGGGGGGGTGGCAAACCTTTTTCAGGGGGGGGGGCAAAGCACATGTACTCAATGTATGTATACATATATATATATATACCATTTTTAGTGTATTTTCAAAAGCCAGAAGGAGGGGGCAACGGCCCCCCCTGCCCCCCTAAATGACGGGCCTGGGGTCGCAGCGTAAAAACCTCACATACGAAATTAAAAGTTGAAAAGTTCTTTCAAATATATGCTAATAACATGTTGACACTCAAGTATAAATTTTGCTCTGAACTGCTCAATATATTTGAGCACTCATTATGGACAAAGTATCACTTTTTCTAGGGCCGTAATTTCAACTTTTTCCAGGGGGGGGGGCAAGGCAGATTTACTCAATGTGTGTATATATATATATATATACCATTGGTTTGTATATATATATATACCATTTTTAGTGTATTTCTTCAAAAGCCGGGGGGGGGGCAACGGCTTTTTGGGGGGAACGGCAAATGACGGGCCTGCTGACTTTTTCAGAGAAAACAACAGGTCAACGTTCACTTTTAAATTGTTGATCCAACTTTAAATAAGCAAAAATATATGCAATATTAATCAAAATTAATAAGAGTTCCGTTCATTAAGTGCTCATTAATCAAAAATATTTACAAGAAGAAAAAATTAACTATATTCATAGGGTTCCAGTTGGAAAAATGTAAATATGGAGGACCCAAAAAAAAAAAGAAATTATTGAACAATTTTAAGGATAAATGCAAAAGGAAGCTGATGAGTCCAACATATACAATATTTACAATTATTTACAAAAAGGAATTATGCAAATTACAACAAATTCCAATCCAAATGAAAGATTTGTTGAGGCCTTCTGTATTTCTTTAATGCTTGTGTATCCGTGCCTGTGTCATCGTTGTGCGGAAAAGAAATGATAGGACTCAGAATAGACGATTTCTATGCTCCACATCCAATCACTACGCAGTATTTGTGAGCCAACCAGGAAGATTCTACGCCAAAATAAGAAGAAACGAAATAGTATGCTGTGTTTTTCAAAATGTGGCAAACTTGCTAGGTAGTCTGAATGACGTTTATGGCAATCCGTGCGGAGGCCTTCTATCTCTAGGAGGCGCTGGTTCATCTCGTGACTAGACAAAAAAAAAAAAATAGACGTTCTGACTTACGGGTAAATTGTTCGACTGGCTTGTCAGATTCACTGTAGGAGTCAATGGAGGTGGCAGAGTGGACATGTAGAGTGATGTGGCCATTGCCGTGGCACCCGTCAGAGCTGCTGCGCCCATCACGCTTCCTATGTACTGTAAATACTCTTCCATGCTGAAAATAAAGAAAATACTGGATTACACACAAATAATACAAAAAAGAAAAGAAACACTAAGGTTCCACGTTCTGTTACATCTCAACAATCTTCATAACAAAATTCACCGACATTTCTCAACATGATCAGATCGTTGCATTGAAGAATCAGATTGTGTTGTTGCTCATGAATAGGGTACGCCACGAGAAGCCGGGCTTCAAAAGATCTCGGCAACGGGGCGGCAGAGTTCTGGCGTGCATTCATTCATGTTGCTCAGGCGGCGTTTTCAACCCGTTGCTCGCGAGCACCACGGTGCTCCCTGAAGCAACCAGAGTGCTCAATGCTCGTGTCAGATTTCGTGCTCGCGAGCACTTGATTAACGTTCCAGTCGAGCACCTCGTACAAATTGCATTCGAGGAGTGAAATCATCCTGATTTCATATGCACTCGTACGTCAAACGTGCTCTTCTTGTGATGGTGGATACAGGCAGTGCTCGTGATTGGAAAAAGGTTGAAGACCTCTTATGTAGCTCATGAAGAACCTAATATTTCAAAGGGTATCAGCGATTTCAGCTTTACAAACACAGCCTTTCGAACATGCGACATTTGCGGGGGGGGGGGCGGCGGCGGCGGCGGCGGCTCCTCCATGAAAATAATCTATTGCTGATTTGAACTAATAAAGGTAATAAAACCGCGAATACGGAAGTGGGGGCGACTGTAGTTTGGGAGCTGGGATCTGACTGTGCAGGTCTGATTTGAACAATCGCATTCCCAAACGATGGGTCGGCAGTACGGGACCTGACGATTCAGTTAAACATCACTGGCCTCTAAGACCGCCGGACCTCACAGTGTGCGATTTCTTCTTTAGGGGATTAATAAAAGAATACGTTTATGTGCCTCTCCTTCCAGCTACATTAGCCGAACTGAAGATACGCATCACAGCAGCAGTGGATGCAAACATGCTCGCAAAAGTTTGGGATGAATTTGACTACCGTAGGAGACTTATGCCATGAATTCCAAGATGGACATATTGAGCACCTTTAATTTCGTTTGTAAAAAAACTTCATGATTAGCCAAGTAATATAAAATTAATCTTAAGTGTCTGTGTTCAATATTTTTCGTAATATACGCATTTCAAATCGAGTGATTATTTTTGAAACACCCTGTAGAATTAACCCCTTGACTTTTTTTTACCCGGAAACAGGTCGTCTTAGACCAGTGTTTCCCAAAGTGGGCAATATCGCTCCCTGGTGGGCGATGGAATGGTCCAAGGGAGCGATAGAACCTACTGATTTAACATAGGATCCTATGGGTTTACATTGGGGGGGGGGGCGATGTGAGGAAAAAATTTCTGATGAAGGGGGCGATGGAACAAAAAGTTTGGGAGACTATGTTTTAGACACTTAGGGGCCATTCAAGTATTACGTAAGCATATTTTCAGCCATTTTTGGCCCCCTTCCCCCCCCCCCTTGTCAGCAAAAGTCAGCAAAACACTGACCCCCCCCTCACCGCCTGTCAGCAAAATTTCGTCAGCAGCTTAAAATATTTCATATCTTCAAAAAGGAGTGGTTGATGACGTAAGCAACCTTCAAACCCTCCCTCCCCCCCCGTCATGAAAAGTCAGCAAATCTGAACCCCCCCCCCCTCGATGCTGACGTAATACTTGAATGACCCCCCTTACACGTGTCATTGGTTGAGCATTATATAAGTGCATATTAATAATCATAGTTTTTTTTTCATATGCATTGATATTATGTGACCTGTCACACGATGTCGCCGATGACACATTCTTCAATCCTTGCTCTTTATGTATTTGTTGTATCAGTCTCTCTCCATTCAAGAGGATATTCGGCGTCTGATAAAGACATTTTCTTTATATTTCTTCCTCGTGTCTGTGAAATCAGCTCATATTCTATCACCAATTATGTGTAGAAGAGCCTTGGACCTTGACCCTGTCATTCCATCTGAAATCATCTAGTAATTTTCAGTAGCAAACCATGATAAACAATCACAAAAAAAAGCAGCTACAGAGATCGTACGCATGTAGTAAACAGTTCTGATGGTGTGGAGAGGGGTGTATACATTATATTGCACGCTGATAATACATAATTCACACACGCGCGCACTGAGTTCGAGATTCTATCTTTGCTTTGAAAATGTTCCGATGATTGATTTATGCTATAGATCGCAGTTTCAAAAAAATTTCCTTGGCTGAATTATCGTATATGTTTCTGCCGAAGCCCGGTGGTGGCCACTTCGCGAAGCGGCTAGTCAAATTGTCCCGGTCAATGTCCGAAATTCGGGCTTTCGTCGGCCCCTACATATATCGATCCCTAAATTAAGAGGATTAATTACTAGCAAAATTATGAGAACTTGCCCATTTTTTGCCTATTTTCACAAAACGTACTGAACCAAAGGTACTAATAATGCCACCGAAGAAGTAAGCAAATATTCAGTGTCAATACGTAAGTGTACACGTGCGTGTGGGCGGAGCTGTGACCACGGAGGGGATGATGAGGGCACGAGGCGTTCTCCACGATTCGTGTGCTCGTACTCCTCGGCGACATTCGCTGTGTTTCTCTCAAGGGGCCCATTCAAGTATTACGTCAGCATCGATGGGAGGGGTTTCCGATTTGCTGACTTTTATGACAGGGGGGGGGGGGGGTTTGGATGATGCTTACGTCATCAACCCCCCTTTATGAAAGTATGAAATGTTCTTACTCGGTGCGTCAAATGAGAAAAAATCTTTCGCTAGTTTGTGGGCGCCTGAACTAACGCGCGCGCGCGTTCTCCCTAATGATACACCCCTTATACCCTTATAGAGATACTTCAGCGATCTCTAAATGTTTCACGGATCCTTCAAGTGCTCTGGAACTGTGCAACGCATCACTCAAGTGATTCGTAACTATGCCATGGATCAGTAGTAATCTGGGAATCTTCCACGGGTAAACTTGAGTGATGTAGAACCTCACCGGAAGGGCCGCTTAAGTGCTCTAAAATTGTGCCACATGTTACTCAAGGGATCTCTAAATGTGCCACGGATCGTTTAAATGCTCTGGAACTGTGTCGCGGGTGACTTAAGTGATCTTTGAATGTGCCACGGACCACTTGAATGCTCTGGAATTTTGCCACTGGTCATTTAAGCGATCTGTAAATGTGCCGCTTAGTTCATTAAAAAAAAGTGGGTTTGAGGGGGGGGGGCAAGCCACATCACATAACTTTCAGGGCCACATTTGGTTCGCGGGTCAAGGGTTTGCCATATATGGCTTAAAGGGTGGGTCGCAATGAATTTCTTAAAAGTGCTCTAAAATTGAGTGCTTTTGATCTAAAAGTGCTCTAATTTTGAGTTTTTACCCTTCAAATAGCATTGAAATGAAGAGAAATCGGTTATAATAACATATAAAGGTATTTGCTTTCGAAATTAAAATTTTTTTTGGTTAAAAATTTTTTTTTTTCGTCTGGGGGGGATCGCACGAGCCCCCTATGCCCCTCCTCCCGCGTACGTTTCTGATCTCACCAATACGTGTTAGGAGGTAGGGGGCAGTGCTGACGAAATTTTGTTGACGGGAGGGGGGCCAAAAATGGCTAAAAATTTGCTGACGTAATACTTGAACGGCCCCCAAGAGTTTGGTGAATTTTATAAGCTATCAGGTAAAATGAGTAGCCACAAACGTATGTATGGATGACGGAATGGGATGGGGAATCGTCGGTAGATTGGAGGCTGGGCAATCAATTGAAGCAAAACCGGGCAATTGGAGGCAGGTGGCTACAGAGTGGAAACAGTTTCAGGACACTGGATCCATATCAAGGTTTCGAAGAGCCACGACGACCAATGAGGATCGTTATTTGGCACTTTCCACGCGGCACCACAGGACTGCTACAGCATCACAGCTCTCACGTGAGCTGCAGCTGCCACTGGAACTCGAGTTTCACGGTTTACTGTTGCCCGAAGGCTTCGTGAGAGAGGGCTTTATGCCAGAAGATCCGCGCTATTTGGCAGCACACAAGAGAGCGCGTTTAGCATGGTGCAGACATCAATCAGCCTTGGACCAGATTTCAATAGAGAACCGTGCTATTCACAGATGAGTCGAGATTCAGCCTGGACACTGATTCTCGACGTACACTCATCTGGAGAGAGCCTGGTACCTGATACCATCCCTTCAACATCAGGGAAATGGATCACTATGGTGGTGGAGGCGTCATAGTTGGGCAGGCATCATGTTGGACGGTCGCACACCCCCATCCTCCATGTGTTTGGCAGAGGGTCCGTGACTGCTAGGAGGTATAGAGAGGAGTTCTTAGAGCCCTAGGTTCGACTGTTCAGGGGCGCAGTTGGCCCTCGGTTCCTGTTCATGGACGACGACGCTCGCCCGCATCGGGCTCACCTGGTCGACGATTATCTGGAAAGTGAGGATATTCTGCCTATGGATTGGCCAGCCAGCTCTTCTGACCTAAACCCTATAGAACATGTCTGGGACGCTTCAGGGAGGGCAATTGCATCTCGCCATCTCCCTCCGAGAACCATCCCGGAACTGAAAACTGCGTTGCTGCAGGAGTGGGACCGATTGCCACACGGACTCCTCAACTGCCTAGTGTCCAGTATGCCGTCACTCTGTGTGACCTGTCTAACTGTGAGAGGTGACCATACCCCATATCAAACTCATTTTCGGTCCGATCTCGCAACGTGGATTTTGGACATTCCTGCAATGATGAGCTTTTACTGAAAATCGTGCGGAGTGCATACTATGACTTTTGTGCGGTACATCTCTTTCTCTGTTATAACTGTGCATTCGTACCAAATTCCATTAAAATCTGTCCACTAGTTTTTCAGAAATTCGACATAATGTGTTGATTTTGCTAAAAAAATTTTCAAACAGATCTCATTTGGCTAACATGGTACAAATCTTGCTATAAATTTCCCAACGTAGAAGACGAAGCTAACAGGTAAGCGATACGTAATAGCAAGGTTATAGTGTCACACTACATGGAGAGAAAAATTGCCAATCGTGAAGGAAAAAGGCCGAACTTGGCTTCTAATGGGATTGAATATTTCAGTTCATTCTATTAATTTTGAACACGAGTTGTAGTTTGTAAAAACACTATTCTTTTGCTGGATGCAAAACATTCTTCTAAATCGTTGTCATAAAACATTCTTCTAAATCGTTGTCATAAAACATTCTTCTAAATCGTTGTCATAAAACATTCTTCTAAATCGTTGTCATAAAACATTCTTCTAAATCGTTGTCATAAAACATTCTTCTAAATCGTTGTCATAAAACATTCTTCTAAATCGTTGTCATAAAACATTCTTCTAAATCGTTGTCATAAAACATTCTTCTAAATCGTTGTCATAAAACATTCTTCTAAATCGTTGTCATAAAACATTCTTCTAAATCGTTGTCATAAAACATTCTTCTAAATCGTTGTCATAAAACATTCTTCTAAATCGTTGTCATAAAACATTCTTCTAAATCGTTGTCATAAAACATTCTTCTAAATCGTTGTCATAAAACATTCTTAGCTGAATCGTTGTCATAAAACATTCTTAGCTAAATTTGAACCTAAATTCTTGTCTAAGTCATTATTTATAAAACATTCATAGCTAAATCGTTGTTTGAATGCTGTTCTTACCAAATCGTTGTTTCAACACTATTTTTAGATATATCGTTGTTTGAATAAACACACTTGGCTAAATCGTTGTTTCAACACCATTCTAAGCGCCGAATTGTTTTAGACACCATTCTTAACTAATTTTTTTTAGCATCCTTTAGCTTCGTTGTTTATCAACTCTTCCAGACCCTGTACGCAAAAACGGGGGAAGAGGGGGAGGGGGTTGCGTTTTAGCTGTGTAGATTTCTTTTTTTTTAACTTTAAGGAATTCAGCTTTGACTCCAAGGCATATGGATACTTTACTGTTGAAGTCACGCTTGAACTTCCTGAGGCTAAAAAGGAATATCTACAGCGACAAAAAACAAACCACACGTTTGTGAGTACTGACTCTGAAAGGGTTAAACATCTCTGTTTGAAAACATTTTTTTCCTTAACCGCTTCGCTTACAAGGTTTCGGCGAGAAATTCGGATGATCTGTATTTGACGAATGGGCGAAAAATATGGTAACCTCGTCCTAACCTAACCGCACGTTAGAGAAAGGTAAAGAAGTTGAAGGGGGGGGGGGCAAATGAAAGGAAAACAGTATAATACATAAGTGCAGATAAGAGATAGAGATAAGCGAGTGTAGTTATACCAAGTAGATTCTCTTTTCACCCTCACCCAACCAGTTCTCTGTTGCTCTTATACTTATACAGTAGAAGGATACATTATACGTGGGGGAAAAAAGTTACTAATATAGAAATAAAAGGATGGTAAAAAGAACAACTTCGTATTTATGACATGAATGTCGCTCTCCACTTGTTAATACAAGATATACGGAAGACTGGATGTTGTGAAGATATTTAGTATTTGAGATGTTCATTTTTTAAGGAAGGAAAAAACTCATCTCTGCCTCTACCGGGAGTCGAACCCGGGTCCCTCGATTGCCGGACGAGTGCTCTGACCACTAAGCTACAGAGGAGATAGAGATTTTCCTTCGCTAGAGCGTATATATGCCGAACGGAACCGTGCAATGGACGGTGAAACCGATCAGCTAAAACTAACTTCGTATTGTTACAACAGGTGATAAGAGAGGAAAGAAAACAGAGAGAGCTTGTTTGACTATTTCAAAGGCGTTTGGACGCGATATTACGAACTTGAAGAGATAAAATTTCAAAAATTTTATAAAACATAAGTTATTATAATCATTAATAATTGTGCTGTAAATTTAAATAGTAATTTTATAATCGAATGAGTCGTAAATTTTCTAAGCAAACATGATGAATGTGTACTTTTTCCAGCTTGTCGGCTAAAACCCGGGTCCACACCCGCAGTACTACATCACTCCGATCTCCGCGCAAAAACCGGTTTCGAGATGTGGCTAGTACAGGGCAGATGATTTTAATCGTCGATTTAGTGTAACCACAACCCACAACCGGTTTTTCTTACAGCTTTAAATCGTGTAGCGTGGCGCAAAGTGCTTGAAGGTAGCGCTTTGACGCAGTGGATGTGAACTCGTCTTCAAAGTAGGCATTGTGTGAGGCCAAGAGTAAGCATCCAAAGATTTGACATTAGTCCCAAACGAATGCCCGCGTACCTACCTTCGCGAACATTCTTCATGCCTTATCACTTCTCAAATATTATACTGAACACAATTTCCATCGTACCGTCGCTCACAGACTGGGCAGATGTGCTTCACGTTACGTGGTCAAACTTGTTGATAGAATCGGTTTCTCTACGGAGTTTCGGCAATTTTTTCCTGTGATTTCAGAAAGCTTCTACCAATATTCTCAATCACCCATTTTCCTTCTTTTTTATCGTTTCCACGGGGCCTCTTCTCTTCCTTCTTTTCCAGATTTAAATTCATTATATACGTTTTTCCATCCTCTTTTCCCCCCACCACCTTTTTCAATAAGACCGACATGGTTCATTTCCCATAAGAAAATGAGTGGTTTTTCGATCAATCACGTGATGGGATTGTAAATTCTTTTAGCGGGGAGTATAATGAAAATCGTGAACATGCATTTCCAGCTAGAAAAATATTTAAAAACATTTTTTCTTCACAGCATCGGTACATTAAAAAATATATTTTAAACAAACACCAAATGAGAAAGAAACGGTTTCTTGGATAGAAAAGAATATAAACAAAATTTTTTGTTACATTGACTTTAAGATAAAAACAGATATTGTAATAATTTAAGAAAATAAAACCGAAAGAAAATTTCAGGTCAATATCAAAAAAACTTACTTTCAATATATATATTATATTTTTCTAAATTCCGTCCAAATTTTGACCTATAAAATAAATCTAAATTGAAGAAAGTGTAAAAATGTCTCCAGCTGCGAGATTAGACAACCGAGCTATTGAGTACACTGTGGAAAAAAGACCTTATGACACCTCTTTCTCGTCGTTTTAGCCATTTCCGTCTTATCAACAGCAACTTCCAAGTCGGACTTTGATTTCTGACAGTTTGAAAAGGAAAAGAAGTATACAAAGATAGAACAAAAACAAAGAAAGAAAAAATAGTTGTATACAGAAATAAACGCCCATTCGTAAAACACGCGGAAACGATACGATAAATTTTGTAGACGAGATGTAAAAACAGAAATCTTCCAATAAGAGAGAGAGTTTCTTCAGGTGAAGTAATCGATACAGAGTCGAAAAATATATCTGTGTTTCAAGAGTTTCTTAATTTAGAATCTGAATGTGGTGGAAAAATTATAAGATGATTCAAATGTGAATACGTTTTGGTGGACTTCGATACTCTTTCAAAATCAGCCTTTCGAAACAAAAAAAAATATTGATACATTGTTGTTATTGGTTTCTAAATATTATTTTCTAGCGTCAAATAAGCAAAAATAATCTTTTACGAAATTTATTTTTATTTACCGGTGAGAATATACGTGACGGGGTTCAAAACTTCACGTAAAATCATTGAGTAGAGATAAAAAAGCGCATCAAATTGAGCCGTATTTACACTGGAAAGCATTCATGAACCCAGCAAGGGCAGGGCTGACAGTGCTGTAGCCCTGGGGCCCGGGGCTATTCTCATCATTTTTTACTTTTTTCACTCTATGAATTAACTATAAAAGGACCCGTGAAAAGAGTGAACGTGGGGCCCGCAACAGATCCTAGCCTGGAGGCCCTAGTAGCGTGGTGGTAAGATGCTCGTCTGCCACTGTGAAGGTTGCCATCGTCTCAGGTTCAAACCCAGGAGAAAATATAGATAAGACATTTTCCTAACGAGAGAGCTTGAAGCGACCACCGATATAGATGGTACTTTCATTTCTAACCCAACTCATTAATGGCAGTAAATTGCAATATAGCGATATGGCCGGAGTTGCTGTTAGTGTCCCTTCTCTGTATCATGTGCTTTTCGAATTTCTACACCCTGCGCTTTCTCCATTTTTGCATTTTATCCCTGTTTCTTTTTTGTACTTCTGAACCATGCGTTTTTTTCCTTATTTTTCTACGTGTCCCTTTTCCGAATATCTTAACCCTACGCTTTTTCCCGATTCCCACACCAGTCCATTTTCAAAATTTCCTCACCCGGTGATTTTTCTTTTCAATCTCTACAACTATCCCCTTTTCTGAATTTCCGAACCTCGTTTTTTTCCCTATTTCTGAAACCTGTCCCTTCTCTGCATCCTGTTGCTTTTACAATTTTTACACCTGTGTTTTTTTCTGAATTTTTCCGCACCCCCACGCTTTATTCAATTTCTACATTATACCACTGGTTTTTTTTTTCCTGTACTTATGAAACATACGCTTTTCCCCATTTCTACACGTGTCCTTTCTCTTAATTTCTGAATCCTGCCAATTTTATAAATTTAACACTCTGCGATTTTTTTTCTTCAAATTCCTGCACACCTTGTGCTTTTTCTAATTTCTACACCAGTCCCTTTTCTGAATTTCTACTACCCAATTTCTGCCTACTAACTTTTGCACTCTGTGCTTTCTCCAATCGGTATACCTTCCAAATTTTCTGAATCTCCATACACTGCGCGTTCTCCACCCGATTCCTACACACGTCTGCTTTCTAGGTTTCTACATCCTGCGTTTTTTTACAATTTCTACACCTGCCCGTTTTCTTAATTTCTGCACCCTGTACCTTTCTTTTCCTGTGAACCCTAAACTTTTTTTTTTCATATTTCTGCATCCCTAAACATTTTCTTTTCATTTATGCACATCTTTTCTTCAATTTATGTCTCTCGACTTTTGGTTTCCGGCGTCTGTGATACAACATGGCTTTGATCTGCCTGTGATAGCTTTGATCGGCTTTGATGGCTGGCAGATATCTCTGATATCTCTGATATCTGCCAGGAAAAAAAAAATTCTGTCCCTTGCACCACCTATCACCATTAAGGTCATATTTCTTTGGTAATGCTTTAATGGCCTATACAACCTGGAGCAGGGCCCCTAGGCTGATTCACCTGGAAATTTAGAAAATTGGCAGGTGTAGAATTCGTGAGAAAAGTGCAGGTTTCAGAAATTCAGGGAAGAGACACGTGTAGAAATACGGCACATTAGTGGTTACGTCACGACCGGCAGCGTCGATTCCTAAGGTGACTTGATAAGGTCGCCTTAGACATTTCAAGTGGCTATACTGATTCCAGACAAACATGAACTTCGTGAGATTATAAAGGAAAACGCCATGGACGTAAGTGAGTATCTGTTTAAATTATTTTTCCAAAAATAAAAACATGATCGAATAAGAGTTGCGAGCTCTTGAAATGAAAACCTCAAATTCTTGTGAGCATGTAATGCTAAAAATATAGTAATAGTTCTCTAATTATAGCTATGAAAGCTTTTTATTTCTCTCATGCTATCCGTTCACGTGCATTTGGCCTATAATTGCTCTGAATATATTTATTTCATTATAGATTTGAATTTTTATTTATTATCAAATAACTTCCTTTCATTAATTAATTAATTAAATCGTTTTGATCAATTATTTCTTTTATGAAATCTGAAAATTTTCCCGATAATTCTGAAATTAGTTTTTTTCAATTAACTTGAAAAACTAATTCAATTATGAACTTTTTTTTTCTTCAAAAACTCTTAATTTTTTTCATAACTTATCGCTTTTAACAATTCTGAAATTATTCTTAATTCTGATTTCTATCAGCAGTTTAGCAATTATTGCTCTCTCTTTCAGTAATTCTGTTACTATTTTTTCATTAAGGTATCCGACTACGTTTCTTGTCACTTTTCTTTGAAAAGGTTCTGGAGTGAACTTCAAATACATTTTTTGATAGAAAGTGTCTCGAAATGGTGAAAACAGTGACAAATTTTGGTCTATCTATTATATTTTCTATGAAAAAGTCGTTTTTATGTCAAATTTTAGGCAAAATTCATGTGATATTCGAAACACGATTGCAAAAAGTTTTATTAATGAAATGCTTTGTGATTTTCACAGTTCATTTAGTTAGTAATGTTGCAGGTTATGAACTAAAATTTTGAGGATTGCATGATGTGTTCATAAGTTACACCAAAATATGTTTAAGTACGTGTGAATTTTTTGAAATTTCATCCTACATTTTGTCTATAAAACACTGTAATTCAAAAAATATATGTGATAGACCTTAGATTTTGGTTCATCAACAATATATAGCAAAATATCACATTATAATTTCGTAAGGATGCAATGCACCAATTTTTACAAATCATGTCACAAAGTCAAGTAAAATGTCAAATATAGCGTTCTTCGTAAAACACGTTTGAAGTCTTTATTCGCGTATTACTTGTATGTAAAAACGCAACACTAAAGTGAACGTAACTTTGATTCTAAGCATCATATAAACAAAACAAGGCCCGTTTTGGAATCACAACAAATAGGGCTTTTATAAAAAATAAAAAAATGAAAATCCATATTTTCTTCCAAAATGACGTTTTCAACGTAGTCGGATACCTCAATTCTAAAATTATTTCTTTCATCAAGGCGTTTTTTAGCATTTCTGAAAATTCTATAATTATGTATACCTTTTAGATGCCGAATTTGGCTTTTCCAAATACGTAGCCCATATGAAATCATAGGGTCCCCGACAGCGTTTTTAATGTATCAAATGCACAGCATTACTATTGGAAATGGTCGGCGGGCCATAGCAAAAAGTTCAAAGGGTCACATTAGGCCCGAAGTTGTGATTTGTTCTCAATTTCGTACCGATTATATATTGTTTTCAGGTTTATTCTTAAATATGGTTCGGAAAAATGTGATAAAGTTTCATTTACTTGACTTCACACATCAAAGAACCTAAACTAAAGAGACAAGACCTAAACAGAAAGAGGGGAAAATATGCGGTATATATAGAATCCAATCCATAAAATCCTGATCCATTCATTATGACAGAGATGATGAAATTATCTCTGGTATCGTGGAAGTGCCTACAATCAGGCACAAAGCTCACCACCATTTTTTTTTTATAGAGGAAAACAAAAGACATGAAAATAATTTGTTCGATTTAATCCTTGAATAATGATGAAGTGATTCAATCATTGAATAATGATGAAGTGATTCAATCATTGAATAATGATGAAGTGATTCAATCATTGAATAATGATGAAGTGATTCAATCATTGAATAATGATGAAGTGATTCAATCATTGAATAATGATGAAGTGATTCAATCATTGAATAATGATGAAGTGATTCAATCATTGAATAATGATGAAGTGATTCAATCATTGAATAATGATTTAAATGATTCATGGATTCAATGCAGGAATCAAAAGCATTTCTACTAGGACAAATACAAGTAAACGGATAGCATGCGAGAAATGAAAAGCATTCATAGCTAAAGAGGCAAACTACTGTATTATTATATTTTTAACATTGTATGTTCAGAAGAGTTTGAAGTTTCCATTTTAAGAGCTCACAAGTCTTATTTGATCATGTTTTTTTTTTTTTTAAATAATTTAAAACGAGACTGACGTACGTCCTATTAATGGCGTTTTCCTTGAATGAATTCCATCTTGAATCCATGGAAATTACATTTCCATCTTGCATAAGGGACACAAAGTACATTAAAAAACAAAGTAAATGTTTATATGATATTGAAAAAAAAAAAATTGAATATCTATGGAAGTCAATATCGCCTGATAAAAATCGAAACAAGCGTTCTGAAAAGGGCTTTCGGGGCAACACGTTTACTGGCCACAAAAAAATCGGAATGTCCCGGAAAACGGGGACATATAGTCAACCTGGAAAAGGGGTCACTGTTAAAGTTTTTTTTTCAAAAGGGGGTGGCGCGCTTCAAAAAGCTTGTTAGAGAGTTTGAAACACGCATCAATAGGTTGGCAGCCTGTGTCAGAAATATCGTCCGTCGGGGGACTATTTAATATTCCATCAGGGCCTGGCTGCAAATTCGACAAGTTCGTTGACAGATATCTTGACGGCTTTCACCATCAATAATTTTAAAAAAATATGATGCATTTGCTGCCATCTATGGTTTAGAAATCATACTAGTTCATAGTTTTTCGTTTGCTTTAAATGGTAGACGGCAGCCCTGTGATTTATTGTATCAGTTCTCAAATTACTGGGTAGATGGCAGCAACAGCTGTAGTATTCAGACATGAACGTTAAATTACATCATTGACCATATGTGGATCTTAAATACGGGAAACACAATCAATTGCCAGTTTTCACCAATAATGATGCCAAAGGTGAACAAAATCCAAAGAGGTTAGAATTCTTAACCTTGAAAAAACCGCTAACAAAGATAGAAATCTCTAAAAAAATCAATAACAGCAAGAAATGAAGTGCTCATAGAAGAAGATGGGTCGTATGGTCATCAGCATTCCAATAAAAAGTCAAAAATACAAAATATCCTTAATATTGATAGTTCTCAAAAAAATTGATAAAGTAAATGCAAAATTGATTTTTTTAATTAAAAATTAATTTTTTTTTGAGTTAAAAAATAGTATTTATTAAAAATAAAAACAGTCAACATCATCACGTACCTATTTCTACATAAAAAATTTATCAAATCAAAAACGACTTCACATAGGTATTAGAAGAAACAATTTAATCAAAACCAAACTTGATTCGTCCAAACGACACAGCCCGCGTCTCCTCCACCACAGCGCGAGCGCATCTCCACAGGACCGGTCCGCCCAGTCATCGTTACGTCACGTTTCCCCCTACATCATCAAGAAGCCATCGCCCATTTCTTTTTTTTTAAAAATACACACAACCATTGATATCTCTCCCTCCTACCCCTTTGGGGAAAAATCTGTAGATTTTCTTAGCAGTGGGGGTAAGTGATTCTAAATTATACACAAATAATCTATTATCTCATTTGACTTGAAACTAAAATCTACCCTGTGTTAATCTATAGAGAAATCTCCATTGTGTGTGTATAATATGCCACAGGCTGCTGGCTTTTAATTGCCTAGTAATTGAGACCCTGCACAGGTTTTATTGTTTTTCGTGTTAGAGTAAATTAGTATTCAAATAGTAATTAGTATACACGTGCTATTAAAGCATTCGCTTGAATACTTCGTTGCATGCACAGTCATTTCTAGGTGCGGGTATTCACGGCTTTGCTATGTATGTGTTTCCCCCAGCTATGCTGGTCCAGGTGTTTTTAAATCTCTCAATATTGATTGATGAAAGTGCTATTGTACATTGGATTGATATTTAATGAGCTTATATTAATGTTATATGTAATTGTTTTCTTTGTAATGGCTCTATGAGTTGGATAATTCAAGGTAACTCATAAACAGGAAGTGACTCATTTTTTCTCTCTCTTAATGTTTCCCATCCAGTGGCTATCATGTTACCAAGGAGAGTCCTATTCATTTGTGGTTTGACCTTCGTGGGTAATTTGTGTTCATTTGCGTGGAGTGTGCACCTTTCGTCCTGTGAGTGGGGTTGTGGGATATTATTATAAGGGTTTTTATGTGCAGTGCACCACGAAAGTTTAGACACTTTTGAAATTCGCTCTTAAATTTGTGAAAAAACTCTCTTGAATAATAAAGATTATTTGAATATGTGAGAATCAAAAACAATACTGTAATTCGTGATAAAAATACGTTTTTTGAAAGCAAAAATGGTGAAATTTGTGTCGCAGATGTTTTGGCATCAAGGGGGCCTGCCAGTCTCTAGTGCTTATAAAGGATAATCTGAGAAACTGATGTCTAGCGCTTGCAATTACTATAGGCATCCATTCTGAGAGCGTATGTGCATTAGGGACAGATGTTTGAGAATTGATATACAGTCAGCACTCGATATACTGATCCCCTTTGTCCTATCAAAAATGGACGTCGTATCGGGAGGGTCGTTATATCGGAAGAAAAACATATGATAGTCGTTCTGTGAAAGCATTTCGGATTTATCCTACTGTTTGTTGTAATGGGATGGTCATTATAACGAGCGCCTACTGTATTTAATTAGGACTGGCTATCAGCAGCTAATAGAGCAGTTTGTACGACATAGAATCTAAAGCAGCCATTCTCAACCTATGGGTCATAGGTGCATCCTAGATGGGTCGTTCAACAACACTAAGAGTCGGGAATTTCTGAGCTATATGAGACACGACCCACCTTTGATTCTCAGGGACTATGAGGTAGGTCGTTTAAATTCATTTACAGCCAAGGATACTTGAACTATGGTCACAAGTCAACATTGATTCTCAGGATTTTTGAAGTGGGTCTTAAAAATCTGCTTATAACCAGAGATTTTTGAGGGGGAGGAAACATTTCACACAGAAGAAAACATTACACAAATGAGAAACTGGACTTTTGTGATTGCATTTGATGACCATATGACCTGTTGTCCTGGAACATTCTTGTATTTTTCATCATTCTAATTTTTTTTAGCAATAATTGACAATTTTGCCGAATTTTGACAACGCATTTGGCAACAATTATTAATTTTCCATACTTGAAATCTTAATTGCCCATATTTTTCCCTGAGAAAACATGGTCAGCCTGGAATTATAGGACTGAAAGAGTTTTCCTTAGGGGGTTTTTCATTTTAAGTGAAGTACAATTTGAGGATTTTTTGGGATTTTTCTATAAAAATTCAAAAAATCATGTCCAGGTAAATCAGCATCATTGGCACCTATGATTGCAAACAAATGAGATCATAAATTTGGTATTCCATTTCTTTTGTGATAAATTAACAAGATTTTGCTTTCCATAGAATTATTTTGCATAAAACTAATGACCCTTTTCACAAAAAAGAGGGAAATTTTCGGAAAAACGGGATCCTATATATGAAAAGTCCAAACAGACTCCTGGACACGAAGAATTTTCGTGACTGATTGTCGGGATATGTAAATTTGCCACCAATGACATCACCGCCTTTCAGTATTTATGCTGTCCACATGATAGCATTAGTTATTTGAGATGCCGCAAGCTACAGCGAGTAGTTCTGAAGAGTAAATAGAATATGGAAGTTGAAATCGGAAAGGTTCTCTGTGTTTCAGAAATTGTGGCTCTCACAACATTCTTAAATGTCTGTCTACCAAGTATTACCTGGAGATATGTATACTGCCCAAAACTGATTAGAAAGCCCATGTATTAAAGGTAAAAGAAATGGGCAGAAGAATCCAAGACGGAGAGTTTCAGCAAGTTAATGCAGGCAGGTTGTAGCGTGCACTCCAGCAGGTTGTGCAAATGTCTAGAATAAGCAAAATATTGAAGTTCTCGACTGGGCAGCACGTGGCCCTCCCCAATCTCGAACCTATTTAGATTTTTGGGGCATTTTATCTAGAGCAGCAGTTCTCAACCTTTTTTCACTCGTGGAGTCTTTTTTAGTGTACAATTTCTATGGTGGAGTCCCATGGGCCTTCATTTTTATTAAAAAAAATATATTTTTTTCAAATTTACTGTTTATTTTCCTTGAGCTGCTGCGAGCCTCAGGGAAGTGCGTACAGAGCACTGGTTGAGAACTGCTGATCTAGAGCTTTATGAAAATCATCGATGGCATATTTTAAGCGTTGGCAGTTATTGGCATAATTTTAAGCGCCGGATAATGCAAAACTGAATTTCTTCAATGGTAACCTCTATCAACTAACTTGTTAGGAAAAAGACAACCGACCACACAGATTTTAGATAATTTTTAATTCGCTGAAAATTTCACTTTGTCTAAACTTTTGCGTCGATTGTTTATATGTTTATTTTGTGACTTGTCTATAAAGTGTATGGTCTAATTTTATTACTTTGAAAATAAAGTACATGCTCACTGTAATAAGTGGTAATGCACCCATCTTTTTCTTTGCGTATGGGCTTGAGTATTTATATACACAGGATGCCTGAGAATTTTTAGCTTCCTCAAGGTTTCCTTTGTGCCAGCACCTTTTGGCATCATAAGTACTATTACTTTGTTACATGTTCAAAAAGTTCCGAGACTTATTACAGAAGAATGAGTACAGATAGAAAACCTGTATATTTGGTGTTTCTTTCGAACTAACTACCCTGTGGAATTATGTATTTTTGTCATTGTTTATTTAAAGACAAATACGGATTTCAAGCCTTTTTGTCGTATACTCCACTGCTTGTTGTACTTCAGAACCTGAGAATCGCTGCCCCCTATGCAGATTCTTTATCCGAGTGAAAAAGTCAGGATTAGGAAAATAAGCTGGTTGCAAAAGTATTGATTGTTGTGATAAGTAATCTGACTCCAGGAGGGACCTGCGAGTTCTTAAATGTCTGCGTGATTCGGTGAGACACAAGCAGCCAGATCTTTTGAAAACCTAGTCAGGGGTGCTCCATCATGAGAATGCTCTGGCAGTGTTATCTGAAAATACAATTTTAGAGAGAAATTTCTCCTCTAGAATTTTAAAGAGGTATTTGTTTTATCAATGAGAAATAAATTTATTGAAAAAAAAATTGCCAAAAAGGTGAAGTATTTTCACATCTCAATGAAATTTGGAGGAGTAAAATTGAATTCGAATGCATGAATCACATCTAGATGCTTATTAGTGAACACTGTGTCTGGCTCACGGCTCCCTCCTGGGGTCAGATTACCTGTCAAAACATCACATTCTGATACTTCCGTAACCAGCTTATTTCTCCTGATCTTGTCCCATTTGAATTTTTCCTCTGATAAAAAATTTCCTTAAGGGGGCAATGATTCTCAGATTCTGAAAAAGTACAGTGCGACGAAGGCCATGGAGGATGACACAAAAAAAAGGCTTGAAATCTGCATTTGCATTTTTGTGTGAACAATGGCAATAATGCATAATTGCACAGGATAGTTACTTCGAAGGAAACACCAAATAAATAGATACTATCTATACTCATTATTTTGTAATAAAATAAGTTCCAGAACTTTTAGAATGTAGTGATAAGCAGGTGGTTTATAGGCCTAAGCTTGTTTTGTAGCTCAGAAATTTTGTTTGAAGCAGTGGTTCCAAACTAATGAAATGCCTCTCCTGTCGATGTGTGCAAGGCTTGCATACAGTGGCTTATTTATGGGGGAGGGGGGAGACAAAGTGGCTGTATAGTCCAGGATGGCAATTTCAGAGCGCTGGCAAAATTTAAAAGTGTGTGGTCTAGAAAATTCGTTTAGAATGGGAGAAGGGTCGGGTGGCATAACCATGTGATACACATGTTACGGTAGCATGAAAGCATGTCACTTTCGTGTTACTTATCGCAGGCCTTAATCCGATCCTGCCAAGAGATCAGGGGACTGGGTCAGTGAGCAACCAAAAGAGTGAGCACGAGTGACCAGAACAGTTTGCAAGAATGGAAGGGAACAAAAAAGTGATAGAAAGAACAGGGAATAAAATTGGTGAGCAACAGAAAGTTTCCTTCCCCAAGGCAGAATGTTTTGCATTGTTCTGCAGCAACAAGCCCTCAGCTGACTGGAAATGTTCTGCGGTAAAAATGCTCATAACAGCGTTTTCTGCACTTTTCTTAAAATTCTTTTAGATTGTTCTGCAACGTGCATTGCAGATTTTCGTATTTTTTGCTTTGAGGGTTTCGTTGAGAGAGTGCAAGCATTGGAGGGACCTCGAAAATGAGGAAACATGTCAGTGAGGGAGACTAAAAGAGTGACCTAGAAATTGTGGAAGTACGTGAACAAGAAAAAGAGTGACATATAGAGTGAGATAAGGTCAGTGAGCAACCAAAAGAGTGTACAAGCATGGGAGTGACCAGAAGCATGACTTGAAGAGCAAGGAATCAAGTCGGAGTGACTAAAAGAGTGATCTAGGAGGGACTTGTAAAACCGCGCAGCAACATGTCAGTGAGCGATGAAACAATGGATGCTTGTGTATGAAATGAAACACAATTTTTCTGGAAGCTATGTAACTGATTTTGCCCTGAAATATTGTAATGGATCTACCTATGTATGAGAAACGGGGAAAAGATTGTTTTACTGTGGCAAAAAGTTCTGTAGTGGGCCGACAGCAGAACCATAAATCCACTTCTACTTGCATATCTACAGATATGTGCGTAGGAATGAACTCTTTTTGAATATTTGTTATCATTAATTTTTAAATACGCGTACTTTATGCTAGAGCCATCTAGGGCTGCCTTAACACATGGCACCTCACCTGTAGGGAAGATGAGGGTCTTGATGAGATTTGGTGCTATGATTTCTCCGAAAGTAAAGTGTAAATGTGTTGGGCAGTCACTTTCAGTTAAGTGGGAGTCCCAGAATGTCACCTGAGTGGGGTGGGTGTGTCTTAGCTATGTCAAGATAGCTTCGGAGCCATTCTTCACCCCCCCCCCCCCCTAGTGTTTTCAATTACTACACCCATGGTCCCCAAATATATACTGGTCGCTTGTAACATCCCGCAGATGCCTTTTCAACCAATAGTACAAGTACAGACTGCACCACTTTCACAAAGAAGAAAGTAAGTGATCAACTATAAAGAAGATTGACTGATGGCACAAGAACAGTATAATGCTGTGGAAATCGAATGATTTAAATAGAAGAGATTAAACCGATTATAAATTGTATATCCAGTTCATTATTGATTTCAATATGCGGTTTACGATTTTATATTCAAATTAAGATTTAATATAGGATTGTTTGATTTGCGATTGTATGCATAGATTGTGATCTTGCTACTGATTATATACTTGTTATGATGATAATGTATTTTGTAATGTCACGTTTTTATAAATAAATTGCCAGAGGTATCCAGTCCGTGAAGACAATGAACCGATATTGCCATATGGTGATGTGACCTGGATACTTTTCGGTTTGACAGCCCCTGCCAACAGAGTAAATTTTCGGTTTTAGTTACAGCCCTATGCATAGATGTAATCTTGTATTGTCCCGAGCCCTTCCCTGAATATGTGGTACCATTTTGATATTAATTGAATTGATAGGTTTTAGTCTGTCTTTTTTATTATGGTGAATGTTTAAAATATTCTTTTTCCTTTGTAGGTTTGACTAAAACACAGCAACACGCCCGCAATGAGGGAATATAAAATTGTAGTTTTAGGAAGTGGAGGTGTTGGTAAAAGTGCGTTGGTAAGTGCTCGAAATAATTTTTTTGCTGTTTGAAAAATTATAAAGTTATACACACACACAGCGAAACCTGTTTAAGGTGGACACTGTATGAGACGGAAACCCATCTTGATTTGAATCAAAAGATATTCTCATCGATGATTGGTGCTTTCATTTGCACCTTTATAAAGTGGAAAACTGTAAATCAGGCATTTTCAACCCCTTGCTCACGAGCACCACAGTGCTCCCTGAAGTACCCAGAGTGCTTGATGCTCGTGTGTGATTTCATGCTTGCAAGAACTTGGTCAACATCCCAATTAAACACCCTGGAGCAATTGTATTCAAGGATTGGAATCATCGTCATTTCATGCGTCCGTATGTTACACTTGCCATAAGAGTGCTCTTTTAATGATGGATACATGCAGTGCTTGCGACTGGAAAAAGGTTGAAGACCTCTTGTCTAAAGAGTGAAATAAAAGTGAAACCTCACTGTTATTTGACACTTTAGACGAGTGATTCCCAAAGTGGGCGTTAATACCCCCTGGGAGGGGGGCGGTGGAAGCTATGAGTATAGCATAAAGGATTGTATGGGTGAGATTATGTTGGGGGCGCTGGGAGAAAAAAAAAAATTCTGAAGAAGGGGGCGATAGGACAAAAAAGGTTGGGGAAACTATGCTTTAGACATAGTAGCACCAACATGAAACAAGCGCAACTTGACAACATCAATACGTTAGGGTCATGTACTCATTCCGACATATGCCAATTTATTAGAAATTCTATAGAGGAATGTGTATGAGGTGCATGTATAATTAAGTAGTAGTTGTGGCACCCGCTGCCGTGGTGGTCGAGTGGTCATAGTGACGGACTCACATAGTGAGGACCCGGGTTCCTCACTATGTGAGTCCCTTTTTTGACTTTCATCATTAGCCTTGGAACTAATTGTTCCCATACCACTATAAGCTGCTAATTTTCAGTTGGAATGACCGGAAAACATGGTGCAGTCATATCCTGACTTATATTGGTAATTTGGTAAATTGGTAATTTTAGGCATCTCTTTTATATCTTTGTATGGCAGAAATAGAAGAGGGTGTTCATTATTTTGCTGTAGTATTTTCTGGAAGAGCAATATAATGTCTATTTGTCATTTCTTCATTTCTGTTAATTTGTTAAGAGTATAGTAACAGGGCTTCCTTTACTAATTTTTCTAACATGTCATGAAAACAATCCATTGCTGATTTAAACTTGCAATTATTATGTTGCTCATAATAAACTTGCCTTGCAATTCTCAATCTTGATCATTTTCATGAGGTATCGTTTCAGGAGAAGTTTGCTTGATTAATACTTTTTTGTTTTGTTTTTAGTGTGCTTCGCTAACATAAAAATATCCTTCATAATCTCTGGTTGTCTGTAGAAATGGGTGTGTCCTCAGGCACACATTGTTGCCAAAAGTTCTTCCAAAACAAGTATCTGTTCCCTTTATAGCTTCCACAGCTCCAGCAATAGCACCAACATGGTACTGGTGAAATTTGTCCATGACTTTAAGATTTTTCTTGCATTTGCCTCTTCATCAACTGCATAACCATGTGAATAATGTGTATGCACATTATTCACATGGTATACATACCATTGAATAATGTGTATAGCTAGACACATACATGTTCGCATAACTCCTGATCAAGTGGCTGGATGTTGAATATTTGGAGGCTTGTAGAGAACTTCAGTGTCTTAGTTTTCAGGGGCATTATCTAGAACTTTGAATAGTATGCCTTTTCTGTAAAGGCATCTTCTGACTTCCAGAATGAAATAAACTTTTTCAGGGGCTTCCTAGCCCTAGTCAATGTTTATCTGTGGCTGCCTACAATAGTCTAACAAAGAATCACTTCAAAGCACCGAATTGGCACATATCAAGCTCACCACCACGACAGGGCAGGGAGACATAGGAGTTTTGATACACTTTGAGAACTGGCTTAAACAAATTCAAGAAAAAGCTTAAACAAATTTAAGAAAAGTGTTATCTTAGTCTAAGCTTTTCTATTATCCATACAATATATTGGGAGATGTGACTTATTCTTTCCCCCCAATGCTTATGGATTTGTCGGTTTAATAATAGATATAGTATGGAAGTTATGCAGTGCACATAGACTTGCATACCTTTTTCTGTTGCACCCACAGAAAAACAATTTTCTATGTGAGGGATGTGTGGATCCTGGACTATAAATAGCGACAGGTTTAATTACAGCAACAGCTGAACAAATTTCTAGTTTTTGTTTCTCTATATGTGGCTGAATGAACTCCTGAACTTATCCCGTCACAGAGATCTCTTCCAGCCTAGCTTTGAGTCTAGAATACTTTATTTTGAGAGATATATCTGGCTGTAGATTCATTGATGCCTTAATAACAGGAAGCGGCAGCAATGAAGCTAACCTTTGCCAATATTTTGAATTTTCTTTGTAAATTTTGAATTTTTAAAACATTTAAACAATGGTTTTTGAGAAAAATTTTCAGGAACACTAGAAAAGCCTTTCGGAGGAGTTTTCAAAACATTTATTCAACATGTACAATTTCATATTTTGTTCCGATAATATAATTATCACTTCAACAGTGTTTTCCAGAAAACGAAAATAGACGGAATACAAAACAACACGAATATGAAATCCCTGAACACCAAGGGTGATGTGTGATCTGAATTGTCTTCATGAATCATTTTGGTTAAAATTACAAATTCAAGTTTCTGGATGTTATGCCGAAACTGATATTTGGAAAGAAAAGTGAAGATGTTCAATGAAACTGATTAAAAATGTTATTAATCAGAATTTCACTTTAAAATCTGTAAAAAAAAAGAACGTTTTTTATTAAACCAGAGATTTTTAGGAAATATGTACGACATGATGTCGCTCTCCACTTGTTAATGCAAGATATACCGAAAACTGGATGTTGTGAAGATATTTATCAGAGCTTAAGTGGTGAGAGCACTCGTCTGGCAAACGAGGGACCTGGGTTCGATTCCAGGTAGAGACAGAGATGGGTTTTTTCCTTCCTTAAAAATCATCTCAAAAAATAAATATCTTCACAACATCCAGTTTTCTGTATATCTTTCATTTAGGAAATAACTTTATTTTGGCAGAATGTTATTTATAACTAGACATTGGAATTTGAATATTGCGTTTCCCTTTGCATTCTTTGTAGCAAGCTGCCACAAACTTGTTCACTTTGTTCTTGGAAAGGAAGTGAGAGTTGTGTGTGTATATATAGAAATTATGATTCATGGTTTGTTTTCTTTTTTCAGACAGTACAGTTTGTACAGGGCATATTTGTGGAGAAATATGATCCAACCATCGAGGACAGTTATCGTAAAGTAAGTAATTTACTGGAGAATTTTTTAAATTGATAGCACCATTAGAAATTGTATTTGTTTTGTACCAGCAACAACACTCAACAGCTGATGGGGGGGGGGGGGGAAAGACTATATGCTCGAAGCATTAAAGAACTGAAAATCATTGTGAAGGAATGAACCTGTCTTAAACCCATGTTTGAGAGCCATGTGAATTTAGGAGCCATAACATTAAAAGTCTGTTGAAGCCTACAAACCCTTGTTGCCAGGTTATTTGACCATTTCCAGCCTTTGCCCATCTCTAATGAACTTTTAAACTTGCCCATCAGTGATCTGTGGACCCTGTTTGTTTTATATATCAGGTGAATTTGTAAATCCGGTGATTACATGCACATTCATCAGCCAATTTGTTAAGTTCGATAAGTTTTGTCCACATATTGTAAATTTATCACATTTACTGGTAATGTTTGATCTGTGGGTCATTATTTATCATAATTAATGAAATTATACCATGTTGGCCAGAGTAG
Source organism: Pholcus phalangioides (assembly GCF_987345545.1). Taxonomy (NCBI): domain Eukaryota; kingdom Metazoa; phylum Arthropoda; class Arachnida; order Araneae; family Pholcidae; genus Pholcus; species Pholcus phalangioides. The sequence goes on from NW_028301595.1 coordinate 16,420,798, forward strand.
TCTTTAGTTTCGGGTACACCATATACTGACTTTTATATCAGACATTCTCTTCCCCCCCCCCTCCACAGTATAAAGGAGATCCAAATCATTCCCAATTTTCTATGAAGCCTTTTTTATTTTTTAGTTCACACCTCTAATTATTGTTATGATAGTCCGAGGTGGCCTCAGTCCCATCCACCTTGGATTATTGAGACTACTTTACGGGGCAAAACAACTACATTAATTTAAGAAGCCCCAGCATTACAGCGCACCAACTCTGGTCATACATCGCCATATAGCAATTTCCAACCACAGTGGAGTTGGGTGGGAAATGAAGGCATCTATCACCCAGTCTCGGTAGGAAAAGAACTTTTTTCTGACTTTCTATGCCCAGATTCGAATCCGTGTACCTTGACAGTAACTTTCATGGCGGAAGGAGCATCTTACCACTATGCCACTCGGCACATTAAGAAGCCCCTAGAAATGATGTCTAGCTATAATATGCAAATAAGATTGGTGATGCAATAAAACGGGAGTGGCCTTGTAGTTTTTTGCGAATGGCATTGCACTGATAATCAGAGCTGAAAAGTATATTGTGAAGTTTCAAATGAAATTTCAAGACGTTATTTCTCATCATATTCATTATCTCTGAATATATTTTAAAAGAACTTTAAAAAAAAAAATCATTTTGTACCAGGTGTCGCCACTGTTTTTTGCGTAGTCTTCTCAACATCATTTTTTTACCGTTGTCAATATTGCTTAAATTTTAACAAAAACCAACTTTTGCTATTTAATTATATTTTGCTTAACTCAATGGATTACTTCGTGTTTGAAAATTCTTTTAATGTTATTAATCATATAATATGTTTTCTTTAGTTACTTTCAGTATGTTTAATTAGGAAGCTATTTTGCAAAAACTGTAACAAAAATTAGGTGAATATAATGTATTTAATGAAACATAAATAACACATTAATTAGCAATGATTTACAATATGCAGGGTTATTATAACTAAGGTTCTGATTTCAAAACACTGTAAAAAAACAATTGTCAGAATGATTTGAAAATTGACATGAATATTCCTGAAGAAATGGAATTTTATTTGGTAAAGGGGAAAAATACTTTGAAATGTAAAATTAATGACATCATCCAACACGTGGGAAATTTGCTTGCAGATTGGAAACAATAGCCAGTCATGGCGAAATGATAACTCAATTACAACATTACACGATTTCATAATTCATGGGAACAGCGCAAAAAAGTGAAGTAATTGAAAAAATAACTACAACTTACTCAAGAAATGTTAAATATGTTGTCCGTGTTCTGGCTATGAAGTGAAAGCACAAAAATGTGCTTGTTCAACAGCAGATCAAGAGTATGTCATGATGTGGATGTGCTTGCGATTCACCTTTATTGAACCAAACCCACCCGCGTTAATATTTCTGAGGAACTTTTAACATATAGGGGTTGCGCTGAAGCTTGCAATTCATGAAAGTTTGCAATCTGACCACTGTTCATAACATTTTGAGGTACCCCCCCCCCCCACAGCCAGAAGTTGCAAGGGTTAAGGTCAAATGAACTGACAGCCGGCCAGGTGTTGTGTCATCCTGTTATTGTAAAAATGAGTCTTCAGCAGCTGCTTTGCTGGTATTGCAATGTGCATCTTGATAGAAGTTCTATCCACACACTGATGCTGTGGAAGTGCCAAAATGATGTGGTTGCACAAAATAGATTATATTGCTGGCCAAGTAGAGCATCATCGAAGCATTTTAAATTTATAAAAACAAGCCCAAAAGATCCTGGTTTCTGGGCTTGCTAGAGATTCTGTTCTACAATATCCACTTCAGAGTGCGAGATCCTGGGATATTCTCTCAAACCTGTTATTGAGGTAATGTTATGAAAAATGAGTAAAAATTAGTTTTTTTTTTTAGATTTTTGATGCGTGCAGAGATTGGGGGCAAAAAAAGAATCTTTTATGTATAATCAGCAGGTTTTACATGAAAAAAAAAAAGTACTGTATAACCTGCCAGTTATATACAGAAAATTTTGGTAGTATGAGTGTTTGTCTGAATTTTCAATTTTTTTTCTTTCTATTACAGCAAGTGGAAGTGGATGGTCAGCAGTGTATGCTGGAAATTTTGGATACAGCTGGAACAGTACGTAAATATTTCATTATGTCGAGATAAATTTCAAGCATTTCTGTTTGTTTTAATTTTTAAAATTCGAAACATTCTAAACAATTCGATTGGAAATTTCAATAATGTAATCCATCAATGTAATCATCCATAATTTTGTAAAACTCATGCAAAGGTCAAGATATGTACAGTTCGACCCCCGATTTAACAAACTCCAATTCAACAAATTCCTCAATTTGATGCATTTTTTTAAATTAAATTCTGTTGAAAATAGGGGTTAAATCCCTATTTAAGAAATAAAAAAAACCTTGATATAACTAATATTTTCTGAACTATCCATAAATTTTTCTTATTCCTCGTCACCCAAAATCACAATCTGAAGATTTCACTTCCCAGGGATTGACCTTTAGAGACAAACAGAGAGGGAATCTGTTCCCTTTTGATAATAAAGGAGACTAATCTCATAAAACATTGTGCTAACTGGCATGTTTAAATTACAGTAAAAAAATAAAGTTCAAATTTATGCTCTGTCTTGACAAGTAAAGAATCGTTAGTCTTCTGAAGGAAAAATGTTTTTCAATTGGTGGAAAAAATGACAATTTTGACAGAATTTGATAATGTTGGACGTGTCAAATAATTTTTTATGTATTCAGACTTTATTCTCAAGTTTATATCATTTTTTTTTTCGATTGTCAGAAATGTAACAGCAACTTCAAAGTAAGTAGCTTTTAAAATTTGCTGTTTCAAATGTTTATGCTCCTGATCAATTTGACCCAGATTTCCTTGGTTTAATGAATAAAATTGTCGGTTTCTTCAAATTCATTAAATCGGGGTTCGGCTGTACTTTTTGCTACGTCAAAAGCTTTTGCTGCGTAATTTTTATTTGTAGTTAACATCACTTTGAATCCACTCTATTTACAGGAACAATTCACAGCTATGAGGGACCTGTATATGAAGAACGGCCAAGGCTTCGTTCTTGTTTACTCTATCACTGCCCAGTCAACATTCAATGATTTACAGGACCTCAGGGAACAGATCCTTCGAGTCAAGGACACTGATGATGTAAGTTGCTATGTGCAATAATGTGTAGTTGAAGAAAAATATCACTTTGCCTTAAATATAGGAAGAGATATAGTACATACATACATACAAGGCATCTCTAAAACAAATTACTTATACTGAGAGAACCACATTTACTTTATGGAAGTACTGCACCATTGATAGAAGATTGCTCCAAGATTTCTACCAAAGTTGCTCATGCATACAGTCAACAGCTGCTTTAAGATGTTTTCACAGCAGTTTTGCACTGACTGATAGCATGTGGATGACCTGGTTGACCGGAGGTGATTTCTGTTTTTCAATTACAAGGCACAAATACAAACCAATCTCATTTGAAAGTGTCCACTAAGAGCCAATCTATCATTCGAAAATTTGTCCACTGAGAGCCAATCGAGCTTATATCATTTAAAATGTTCACATGTGTGATGCGAACAGGCAAATAATGAATTGTTGAGTTGTTTGCTTCCGAATTTTCAAGACAACAGCAGTCCTTAAATAACAAATATGTCTCACAGACAACTTCACACTAGACACTATACATTTCAGCATGTATTAATTCAGGAATATTTAAGAGGTGCATGTGTGGTTTAGTAGTAGCATGGATAGGAACAGGAAGGAGGGTTGGTACGATCGCCTCCCCGTTCAGTAAAATTGTAGCATTGGTGTGGCGGAAAAGTGGACATTCCCCCCTTTCCTGTTCAATATACACACCCTATGTGATTGCCCTCCCCTTTTCAAGGAGCCTGTACCTGCTCATGATTGTAGAGATAACAAGGTTCAGTGTGTTTAAGCTGGCTGTATTTAAATCTGTGATACATACTCAACACTGTATAAAAACTGAGTGAAATGCAAACCTCCTACACGATTTGAAACAGTGTTTCTTCAGACATTGATTTAATTACACCCCAAATGCTATTAAATACTTGTCCAAAACGATATTCAATCTTTTTTTTTTGTCTGCAGATCCACTAAAGGTGCTCACATTCAATTTTATTAATCTGCAAATAAACTTCAATAGTTCTGGAACTTATTACGGAAGAATGAGTACAGATAGCACCTGTGTTTATTTGGTATTTCCCTCGAAGTAACTGTCCTGTGCAACTACACATGTTTGCCATTGCTCATACAAACATGTAAATGCGGATTCCAAGCTTTTTTGGTCACATCCTTTAGTGCCTTCCGCTATCATAGACATTCAGAGCAGCAATTAATGTGATTTTAATGAATCATTATACAAGTGTTAATATTTTGATTGATCACCATCTTATGTAATTTTGACAATTTATTATTTTTTATATTTGAATATTTATTGAATAACAGGTGATCCAGAGGTATTCATATTTGTAAGGGCAATGACATATATCACAGTAAAGCGATGTGGTCTGGGTGTCACCCAGCTACACTTCTTCAGAACCTGAAAACAATAGTACAAATATTCAAACACTCATTCATTCATTTCACTCAGAATTTGTAATATAACATACTTGGACTGATATATATATATATATATCTCACATACTCACACTTCCGGCACAAGTCAATCAGTAGTAAATTGCCCATCGTGATAGATCAAGTTGTGTTTGGTTTGAAGGAAAGAACCTGAGAGTCATTGTTGCCTAAGTAAATTTTGTATCCAAGGAAAAAGTCATATGGGCAAGATCATTAGAATGTCTGAATGTGATGCAGCTGATTATTCTTTTTATGTGAATGAACAAATGTAGTGAAAAGTAACAAATGTATCTTAACTCTTTAATACCAGAAGACTGTCCAGATAGGGAGTATGGGTATGCTTTGAAGGCTTTTTTGTGAACTGCTGAGAAGATGAATGCTCTCATCCAGGTCTGAGTCTACAGGAAGGTGGTATTGATAAGGTTGAAGACATTTTTTGAAGGAGGGGGGGGGGGTTTAGTGATTTCTAATTGCCGCTTAAAGAACCCAGCTTTAGGGTTTGCATAATTAGAATTATATGCTGCAGAATTGTGTATACATACATTGAAATGAACAATTGAAATATATATATATAGTGAAACCTGTCTGTAACGATACTGTAGGGACCCTTAAAAATATTGTTATTAAACAGGTTATTGTTGACAATTTGAGCATTTGTGCTATTTCCAATTGAATAGGAATTCCGTTGGGGGGCCAAAGAAAATATTGTTACAGGTGCAGCTATATCTTTATACATAGCATAGGTTTCACTGTATATATTTTTTATATTATGGATGTCATTTGCAATGCAGTTTGGTATGATTAAAAATGATGAAAAATATATTTATGCAGGTTCCCATGATATTAGTCGGAAACAAATGCGACTTAGAAGATGAGCGTGTTGTTGGAAAGGATCAAGGTGCTAATCTAGCCAGGCAGTTCAATAACTGTGCGTTCTTGGAATCATCTGCAAAGGCTAAGATTAACGTCTATGAGGTAAGTTTCAGAATATGCCATCAGTAAGCCACTATACTGTGCTAGTACATGAAATATATATTCATTACTTATCACTGCATGTGAAATGCCTTGCAAGGGCGTTACTTCATGTGATCACAAAAAAAAAAAAAAAAAAAAAAAAATGGAACTAGAACAGGCAAAAGAGGTTTTTTTTCTCTAATAGGGTTGTCAATTAATGGAATAGCTTACCCCCAGAGGTAGTAAATTGTAACACAATTGGCACGTTTAAAAAGAAATACGATAAACATGTTGGGGTAAATCGAGAAGCTATTCATACTCAGAATAAGACAACCATAAGTATTCTTTATGGACATTGTATAATATTTTATCATGTGTATATATTGTTTATAATGTTTCTAATTACATTTTTAATTGGGTCGCTTTATTTTTGAAATATATGACATCCATATTTTTTTATGGGCATCTTTTTCTCAGCCATCTCGCTGGGCATTTTGCCTGTTGTGGTGTTGTACTTGTATTAGTTATAAAGCAAAAAGAAAACACTTTTATAAATCTATATATATAAAATTGATTTTCTGTGTGTGTATGTTCTCTATACAAATTTACAATTTTAGATCGATCATTGCCAAATTTTGCATATAAACCAAATGGGGCCTGACTTAAATGATAGGCTACTTTGAAAGTTTGTCAGAGCTGGGCAAATGCCCAAAATAGGCAAAAAACTGTTGGACAACAATGGTTTCTCGCCCTCAACACATCACTTTTGGAATGTTTACTTTGGTTACCGTGGTTCCCTAGCAACGTGTTTCAGACATGCTATATATGCCGTTGCAATGATTTGTCACCTCTTTGATACTGTTAGTGCATGTATAATAGTTTATGCCTTTTGTAATGGTTTGTCACTTTTTCAATCCTCCCAGTAATAAGGCTTTTTGAATAGAGGTCACAATCATCAGCATCACTTTGAGGGTCAGGCAAAGGATGATCCCATAGAAATCGGTGTTAAAATTCCTAATTTTAACTGTAGAAATGCGGAAATTTAGTGGGATTTTTCCGCCACATCAATAATTTAAAAAATTGTATTGAATTCGTGGTTTTTGAAACAATGAGTTTGCTTAGATATATACAAAGCCCAGAAAAAAATTAAATATGAAGTAATTAGCCGGACCTACTTTTGAGTTGGATATTCATGCAATAACATTGATTTCAACATTTTATTTATATCTTCTCAAGCATGAAAATTAATGTCTCCATATTGTCTTTTAATATTCGACTCAAATTCATATTGTTTAGGATGTTTTAAAATTAAAGTACATTGTAGTAAAGTAGGCTTGTAAAGTACATCGAAGAAATTCTGCAGCTTTAATTAAGTATTTTTTGAAGGGGAAACAGGCAGATGGATAACTCAAAATTTATTTGGGGAAATCGAAATACCTATCACCCCCCTTAAAAAGAAAAAAAAATTCATTTCTACGTTTCTTTAAATATAGATTTGTTTCATGAGTTGCATAGGAAGTCGCCATATTGGTTAACATAGGCACGGGGTATGCCCCTCAAAGAAAGAGGGAGATATCACATAATCCGAAAAGCCTCATTGAAGCGCAGAGAAGCCCCTGTTAGTCAGTATGCAATATAAAAAAAATGTTAGCAAAACTAAATTCAAAATTTATAAAAAAAAATCCCATATCTTCCTAATCCTGTACATATCTATCAGGGTATACTGGATTACCAAAATTTCTGGATTCCCAGAAGTTAATTGAAAAGCCTATTTAAATACAGTGGAACTCCAGTTCAAGGGCATAATTTGTTCCATGAACATGCTCGTAATCTGAATCACTTGTATTTGTTATCAAACTTACCCATAGACCATAATATAAACTCGTATGATTTGTTTCACAATTAAAAAAAATCATTAAAGGGATAAGCCACAGTTGGAGAGACTTCTACAGAATTGACTATATATGATGAACATATGAAAAGAACAGTAGATAATATTTTCTTTAAGCTTACGGCAATGGCTCACAATTGTGAAATATTGACTAAAAATTTTGGAGATGAATAATTCAATACAATGCAGCTTAAAATAATTGTTACTGCAGAAAACCTTAACACCAAGTAGTTAGCATGCTCGCCCTTAAGCGAGATACAAGATTTCGGAATCGGCATTAAACTGCAAACCAGGGCAGTCATTTAAACTTTTTCCTGGGGGGGGGCGGCAAAGAACGTGTGCTCAATGTATTTATAGTTATATATATATTTGTATATATATATATATACCATTTTTAGTGTATTTTCAAAAGCTGGGGGGGGGGGGTCTGAACCCCCAAATGACGGTCGGCCTGCTACAAACCTCTGGTCTAATCAATGCTGTGAAGGAGATTCTGCCTTTAAGGTATTCATTCTAAAGACTCCACTTCAAATATAAAAATCAAAAGATAACATGTTCCTAAATTCTTCCTCATCCTTAAAAGTTGTAAGTTCTACAACGCAGTCATTTTTGTTTATACCAGACATAACTTGCTATGACACATCAATAGAATTGGCAGCGATATTGAAAACATTCTATGTGTTTTTTTTTTAAATTTTTAACCTATCATGAATAGTATTCTAATCAGGTGTTTTGTTCAACAAATCGGAGGGGTTTTTGCTTAAACAAAGGAACCAAAACTAAAAGTATTTGGATGGCGTTATGAAAAGGGAGAATCACACAATTGCTCAGTAGATGTGAATCAACGATGCTGAGTTAGGAATGCTAAGGCACCATGCACAGAAACTCACTCAAAAAAAATGTAAAGTTATAGTTAAGAGTGCTAAGGTGCTTGAGGGATGGTCAGTCGTAATGTACGAGCCCCTATGTGAATTGGATTAAACATCTAGAAAAAAAGGTGGTGAGTGACCATGTTTTTATAATTATAGTTGATTGGGGTGAGTCAAAAGAATGATGAAACATAAAATGTATTGTTGCGATTAATTATCACTTTAATATTAAAAATTATTATGTTGCTTAACAGAGTTTATTGCATAATTTTAATTTAATTATTTAATTTAATGTCCTGGTGCAATAAAACTGTCAAACCTAGCTTAACCCTTTCAGTGCTGACAGTACTACCAACTTTTTAACTCCTGTACATTGATGGGTTGGTATTTTGAAGTATAACTACTTTCTGCTAACCCCACAACAGCCCAAGTGTAGGACAGTTAGTTTTTTAAATGTTAATAAAGTTTGGGCAGTGTTTTGCCTCTGTAAAAGTTTACTGCATTATGTGTGTAGTAACGTACATACTACGTGAAAGTGTAATGCAGTAACTCCTAACTCGGCAAAAAACTGCTTTTACAAAATTTAGGAAATATTTTATTGATTTGTCAATCCCTGCGTTTGTATTCCATTCTCTCTAAAAAAAACCGCTGAGGTCTGTAATCCATACTCACAAATTCAGATGTTTTTAGCTTATAATCTATTGGTTATTAAAGTCGGGGAATAACTAATCTAGTAATGGTAGAGGTTTCCTTGTAAGCCTTTGTAAAATTATTTGAAATTGAGCTTAAGATCAGATTTGCAACTAACAGTTTTCATGAAATTAATTGCCGACTGACCTTCATTGGCCGTGTTTGTTGTACAATTTTTGTCTAATTTTCGTTTTTTTACTTTGTTCAACAGATTTTCTATGATTTAGTTCGACAAATAAATAGGAAGAACCCTGAAAAGAAACAGACTAAAATTAAGAAGACCAAATGTTCTATATTGTAAATATGTAAGTATAAAGATTATATGTATTTTCTGTGCATGATCTCATTGAATGTTTCTGCGGCATTCATTCAATGAATGGGATTTTCTTTGACTCTCCATTGCTTCAACAAGAAATAAGAGGCTATAAAGTTAAGTTCATTTCTGACACCTGCCTTACTTTATTTGCTAACCAGGAGGAGCATTATAGATGCATTGTAAACGACTCATCCCAGTAAGTCAAAGTTGAGTCTGTCTGCCCATGAAATTGGTGCTCAAGAGAAAATTTCTAGTCTACTTACTCCCCAAAACGTGTGCTAATGGATAGTTTGATCCTTCCAAATTGTAGATCAGTTCCATGAATTTCCTTACAGAACTCACAAACAAAAGTCAGCTGAACTCGATGCAATATTTCTTGAGCTAGAATTTCATTGTCAAAACTTTTCTTTAAGAAACTTATGCTATCCTCTTCATATTCATTGAGAAAAGTTATATGCTTCATATACTTGCTCCGATAAATGACAGCTTTGAACAACAAATTCCACCTGATTGCTACATGTGTCTAGAAGAGTTTTGCTGGCAGTTGTGTGATACTTTTTCTTTTTGGTACCTTAAATGCGCACTTTTCATTTTTCTTGAGTGCAAAAAAAAGTTGTCTTCATTTTGGTCGCAACGGAATTCAACTCTTTGAACTTCATAATGAATACGTCACTTATGAGATTCGCTTTATGCTCCCAGCATTAGCAGTTCAAAATATTGTCACCAAGAAGTGTTTTTAATAAGTTGAATCATGCAGTCATTATAATGCGCAAAGTCTGATACTAAGCCCTTTACTTGAGAGTATTCAGTTTTGTATTCTTTTAAGGTGCATATATATTATAGCTTGATAGCTCACTGAAGAATTAGCAGCATAATATAAGTGTGAAGCATAAATTATCAAGATTTCTGGAAAAAATGAAAATTAAAATTTGTGCATGTATTCAATATATTCATCAAAATTGGCAAATTTCACATTTATCATGTTCATTTTGTAAATACAAAATTCATGTATCCCTAGCAGTCAGTAATTTTTTTCCATGTTTGACAGTTTGTGGTGAGAATCAATGATGTCAGTAAATACAATAGATATAGGTTTCGGTCATTAGATTTTCAAACTTATTTGCCCCTCATTATATCAGCAATATGTCTGGAAAAATTTATCTCAAATTACTAACGTAATTTTGTTCCAAAGCAATAACAATCTACATTGTTAATGTTTGAACAAATTATTGTGTAAGTCGGGTATTACTCTAGTTTGGAACCTATTTTACTCACTTTTGTGTAATACAGTGAAACCCCAATATTGCAGTACTTACAGACCAGGGAAAACTATCTTTGTAGAGGGATTATTGGAAAGGGGGGGGGGAATGTTTTGAATGATGCTGACATCAACCACCCTTTATAAAAATATGAAATATTCTTAATGGCATCTTACTTGGTGTGCCAAAAACGAGAAAAATGTTGCGCTAGTTTGTGGTCACCTGAACCAACATTCTTCCTATTGATACATCCTCTATAGAGCCACTTTAGTGATCTTTAATGTTCTGCAGATCCTTGAAGTGATCTGGAACTGAGCCGGGTATTACTCAAGTGATCCATAATAATGCCGCTGATCACTTAAGTTATCTGATGTGCCACAGATCGCTTAACCTTAAGGTATTCGACTACCTTTCTTGTCACTTTTCTTTAAAATGGTACTGGAGTGAACTTTAAATACATTTTTTGATAGAAAGTGTCTCGAAATGGTGAAAACAGTGACAAATTTTGGTCTATTATATTTTCTATAAAAAAGTAGTTTTTATGTCAAATTTTAGGCAAAATTCATGTGATATTCGAAACACGATTGCAAAAAATTTTATCAATGAAATGCTTTGTGATTTTCACAGTGAATTTAGCTAGTAATGTTGCAGGTTATGAACCAAAATTTAAAGGATTGCATGATATGCTCATAAGTTACACCAAAATATGTTAAAGTACGTGTGAATTTTTTGAAATTTCATCCTACTTTTTGTCTATAAAACACTGTAATTCAAAAAATATATGTGATAGACCTTAGATTTTGGTTCATCAACAATATATAGCAAAATATCACATTAAAATTTTGTAAGGATGCAATGCACCAATTTTTACAAATCATGTCACAAAGTCAAGTAAAATGTCAAATATAGCATTCTTCGTGAAACACGTTTGAAGTCTTTATTCACGTATTACTTGTATGTAAAAACGCAACACTAATGTGAACGTAACTTTGATTCTAAGCATCATATACACAAAATAAGGCCCGTTTTGGAATCATAACAAATAGGGCTTTTATAAAAAATAAATGAAAATCTATATTTTCTTCCAAAATGACGTTTTCAGCGTAGTCAGATACCTTAAGTAATCTGGGAATGGGCCACGGTTAACTTGATGTGATGCAGAACTGCACCGGGGCTGTTTAAGTGCTCTAATAATGTACAACATGCCACTCGAGGAATCTCTAAATGTGCCACAGACCGCCTAAGTAATCTGGAATTGTTCTGCGGGTCACTTAAGTGATCTGTGACTATTCCATGGGCCTACTTGAGTAACACTAGTTAGAGCATTAGTTTTGAAGTGGCAGGCCCCATCAGATAACCCAGAGGGCCGCATTTGGGCCACGGGTCATGGGTTTAGCATATATGCTCAGAGGGTGGGTCACGATGAATTTCTTAGAGAAGCTTCGAGTTCTTAGCTTTCAAATAGCATTGAAATTAACAGAAATTTATAACATATAAAGGTATTTTCTCCCGAAATTGTAATTAAATTTTTTTTCTCATCAAAATAAATTTTCATCGGGGGGGGGGGGGCTGTCATGAGCCCAAATGACCACCCCCCCCAGCATGCATTAGGTGGGAGGGGCAGAGCTGACAAAATTTTGCTGATGGGGTGGGGGTCAAAAATGGCTAAAAATCAGCTGACGTAAGGCTAGAATGTGCCCCTTAGCCTTATCGAATCTTGTTCATTGATATTTTGGTCACTGTAATTGTTTGCATATTTTCATTGGTTAATCATTTTTATTTTCTTTGATAGGCTAAGAGCTGTACAGGAGCTCCTTCTCTCCTCCTCCTCCTTTTGTTTTTTTTTTTTTTTTTTGTTTTAAATTCTAAAAATTATTTAACACTGTGTGGAGGGAAGTCATCGATTCGGGATGAATTGTCGAAGAAAAGAAAAATGAAACCTCACCCGCTGAGAGCTAACGTTATGCATGTAGCACATGTACTGTCTGATTGGATCTTAAGGAAAAAAAAATGATAATAACGAGAAAAAAAAATGTGGCTGTAATAACAATGGCTTCCAGTCAATTTCATGTCTTTGCCTGTATTGATATCTTTTATCAACATTTGAATAACAAAAAAAAAAAAAAAAAATTTGGAAAATACGGCAAATCTCGCCAGTAACTTATTTTCTGATCTGTGCCGTTTTTTTTTTTTTTCACCTGTATTTATTGTTACATTGAATTCAGATGGAACTTTTTTTTTTCATATATGTACTATCTTCATACGTACCGTTTTTTCTGTTCTTTCTCTCCTTGAGAATGCTTTTTTTTGTCAATATTGAATTCCACATGAAAGATTTATTATATGAAATCGCCTCATTTTAAAGTTTTATGTAAACACAATTTTTTTTTTTTCTGACAAATTTAGATTTCATGATAGTTTTTTTTTCTTTTTTAAATTTTCGATTTCTATCGTTTACAGTTTATCGATTGTATCTTGTTGTGTGGTCTCAATTTTAAAAATAAATGTGTTGCTATGGTAGTTTATGATTTTATTTTCTGTTTTGTGTTACGTAAAGGGGGGTAAATGTTATAAATTTTATTATTCATAATAACCGGTTATGCATAATTGACCATTTTGGTAAGTTTGATAAATTTCTCTAAATTTTTCATTGCATGCATAATACCCAAGTATACTGAATTCACATTTGCCGGTTTTTATGCGTAATCGCTAGGGCTTGGATTTTTATCTTTTAAAAATCGTGAAAATATGCAAGAGACTATATACGTCCAGACTTTTTTGTAGGGTTCCGTTTTGGGGAAAATTTTCCTTATTTTTATGAAAAGGGTCATTAATTTTGTGGGAAGCGAAATAATCTAGTTGATCCATCACAAAGAAGTGAAACAGGAAGTTTATAGTTTTATTTTGTGAAGAGTCCAATAAACGGACCCAGGTTTTGGCTGGACACACCCCTGATTTATGACCGTAAAAACGTTGAAATATGACTTCAAAATACCAAAATATGATCTTGCAATTTGTTTCATTATTTCCTTTTATTTTTTAGTTGATTTATCTTATTGAATTTAAAAAAATGAACGAAAATTGATCAGTTTTTGCCTTTTTGATTAAAATTCACTTGCTAAATGCAAATGAAAATCCATACCTACTTTATGCATGGTAACTGGTCCGTAAACTCAACCAGATAATGAGCAACTGAGAATGATATGGTGGTGGTTCTGCTCAGCTTCCCTACTTCTCCACGGCACCCCTCCCCACACACACATACACTCCAATACAGTTATAGCGAAAATCTTGTTTTACCGAACACTTTTCTAATATCCCAGATAAGTTTACATATGAAAACCTAGAATTCCGTTATAACGAAGTCATTTCTCCGATCTCTTGGAGTTCGTTATAACAAGATTCGACTGTATAATGTATCTTCCTCAGAACTAATTCTATTATATAGTGCACATAGAAGTGAGAAAAAGAACAAGTAAAAAAACTGCAAAAGTTTGTAGGTCAGGGTGAAAAAGCATGGCACTCTTGTACTTATACAATCATCTCTGTACCGTTCCTGCCTACCCTTTTTCTTTCCCTTTTTTTTAACGTATCAAGGCTACCACATTTATCGCCTGTACATCTAATACAGATCATTCAAATTTATTGCCAGGAGCTTGTACGCGATAAATTTGATCTGTATTAATGCAATTTCGTTGATTTTGTATCTCAAGTGGAATAGTAATGTTGCTGCACATTAAATTGGTTTTGTGCTGGAACTGCGAACATGTTTTACAAAATACGATACAGTGGTGCCATCGGTCTAGTGTCTTTAAGCAATTTACCACGGTTTTATACCCCTCCAGAGGTGTTTTGTGCCGGATGTGTGTACGTGCGTCTATACTTAAATGATATATACCTAACCGTCTGCGTATCTAGTGTTGTGTGTGTGAAGTTGCTGCTGTCATCTGTATTTCAAATTGTGAGTTAAGTGTAATGCTTGAATATTTGTACAATTGCAGGCAAGGGGAATCTGGTACCGCGGGCGCTGGTCGAATCAGCAGGGATGCCAAATCTGTTTTTTGTTCAAAATTACGAGGAGGAGCACCAAAATGGGTACTTGTCCCGGCCGAAAGAGTAAATTTTTGTTGCGTTTAGGCATGATGAAAATGCATTGAACGCAAAGATTATGACACACCCATTCATTCGAGTGTCCGGTTGAATGAGATTTTTCACTCGGGCTTTTTTTTTGGCGTGACATTCAGTTTCCCTTAAGAAACATAGGAAGAGGATTCTCTGAAAGGATGACGTCACTCTCCGCTATCCATACAAGGTTTTTAACAACTGGCTGTTGCGAAGATTAATTTTTCTAGTTCACTCACCCAGAAAGTGAAAGAACGGGGGTTCGATTCCCCGCAAAGGCAGTTGTATTTTCTCTTTCCAAAAATTCATTTTCGCAACAACCAGTTGTTAAAAACCTTGTAAAGAGTATCTTCGAAAGAACGAACGTAAAGTGGTTTCTGGAGAAATGCGAGCGTATTTCCGAGAAAAAAAAATACTATACTCCTGAAAATCTTCGGTGATAAAAAATGACCAAAAAACGATCTATTGCGCGAAAATGTGACCGATAGCTCAAAAGTGATTAAAATATGGCCAATACCTCGAAATAGAACCCCTATATATGAAGGAGTCTTACCTCGAAAATGCCAAAAATATGACGTCAAAAAATATGGCACGTCATAAAAATCAGAGCCCTACTAATCCCCATATTGCGTATTGGTAACTATGATAAATCGATCCCAATGTTGTGGGATTTATAATTAAGATAAGGTGTTATCTCTAACGTGAAGCTTCTCGCGGAATCCCTCATGATAACGCGGTTGTTCTACGTAACTGAAACGAATATTTCAATATTTATCCAAAAAAATGTCCCTACTGCCGTCTCAAATACCCAGGGTAAAATGAACGAGGGCCTAGGCATAAAAAAAACCCCATCTATTGCCATAAATCATTGTGCCATATCTTATCGTCGGAGCCCCAACGCAACTGAGGTCTCCACCTGACCTTTACAAGAGGGGCGGGGATGACAGGGCTCCAACCTGGAGGTCCGAGACGATTTTCATAATTTTGTTTTTCACACTACAAATTCATTATAGATGGGCTCGTCCAGCCTAGGGTCTCTACTGCAAGATGTGGAGGTCATGGTGCCCGTGGCGTGCCCGAATGGGACTCGTGTTTAGATGGTCCTGGGTGTCCCGTAAAGTATACATTTAAATTCTGCTAGCCCAGAATCCTCACTTATAGTGGATTATTTTTTTTTCAAAAAACATCCGTTCCGCTGTATTCCTGATGAATCGGAAAAGGTCATTCATAAACTAGCTTCTGGTTCAAAAATTCGAATTTTATATAGAAAACCTGTGTGTTTTTATTGGCCGTTTGTGCGTTTAAGAAAATTACATGTTTGTTGTTCTACCATCTGCAGGAATTCAAATGAATTATTCTAAGATACTTTTTTTCCTTTGTCTTTGAAAATATGGATTTTCAACGTTTTGTTGAGTGATAAGCAGGGGCTTTTTTTAACGCATGGGCCTCACCCTAGGTTCTTGGATGCATAGGAGGAGGGTCTCATGATTACTTGAAACCCGGCCAGGGCCGCAACTAGATGCTTGGTCACCCGGGGCAAGCGCATTTTGACGCCCCCTTACAATGTTGAAAGAGAGTTTTCAGACTGAAATTTGCGCCCCCTCGGGTCTAGCGTCCGGGGCATGAAGCCCGCCTGCTTCCCCCCTAGTTGCGGCCCTGAACCCGGCAGTATGACTTTCAAGAGAAAGTACGAAAACTGGTAAGCTGTGTGTGTGTGTGATTTTCGATCAGATAAGACACATGAACATAACTTCCCCGGGATGCCCACGATGCTCTTGAGATGGGTTTAAATGTCTATGCGTCGAAACTAGGTCGGAACCCTGTCAGTTAAATGGAGAGGCGTATTGACGGATCAAGAACTTTGATTATAACCATTACCAGAGGGAAAGCTCCCGTATAAGAACTCCGACTTATTCGTCAACTGAAATAATCATGAGACTAATCATTGAATCGTAGGGGAGTTGTCGAAAGTTGTTCATCCGAGTTGTCGATACGAATGAGTGTCGTCTGAGTACGAAATGAAGCATGACATCCTCAACGGTTTAAGTGCGCACGATGAGCCCCGTCCCCAAGGGTAGGCCTGACAGGGCTCTAGCATGGTGACCCTGGACAAATCTCACAATTATTTTGTTTTTTTACACAAAAAAAAAAGCATTATAGAGGAGGCCCATCAAATACCTCAGTCCAGGAAGCCTGACTCCAGGTTGTGGGGACCATGGGTAAACACCGAAATGCTCTAGCGGGGAAAAGAAAAATTTTATTCCTACATGAAAAAGTGCCCTCTAACTTTTTTTTTCTTCCAGGTAGTGGGTGCATTCTCTTTCATTTCATCTGCACCGACCTGCTGTTTCTCTGCGCACAGAGTTTTGATATCTCGATATCTATGCTAAATGACAAAAAATGCTACTTCATACAATAAAGGGAATTTTTCTCTTCACTCGGCAAAAAAACTCTGTGTACAGGTCATTTTCAGACTCTAAACGTCCATAATTTGCAAACTTATTCACCCATGAAAATATAATGGCTTTCTTTTTTATTATTATTATATAAACAAATCACAGACACGTATACAAATGTAAACATAAAAACACATAAATACAAACAGTTTCTGACCCCAAGGGACTTGGTAAGTCCTTCCAGCAGGTCTAAAGAGGGGTTATATTCGGATATAATTTATACAACAGCTTTTATATAAAGATTCTCAGACACTTTTGTCCATAAACGGGTAAAAGTGAAATTTCATCAGCAAAACATATGCCTTTTAAAAAATATTGAAAATGAGCGTGCAGTGTACATATACTGTTTGTATTCTCTGCATGTATATCATATTACTTACATATAAAAACATCATTGAACTGGAACTAGTGCTGTCATCTATGAAATGAAATATGCAACTATTGTGATTCTTTGATTGAAGTCGATGACCGATTTTTGTAAATGTACCGCATAGAAAAGTCAATGCAGAATAACATTGATGAGTAATTTTTGAGCAATAATATTAGTTGAATTGTCGAGTTTGTTTCAAAATTTTAACAGTTGAAATTTGTGTAAGGTAAATTATTATTAGTAAAATGTCCACAATAACCCAAAAAGGCCTAATTCATAGGCCTTACTGGGCCCGTTCGTAACAACCCGGGGGGTAACAATTTGATTCTGTTCTGTCTGTTCAAAAAAAAAAAATTTTGCGGAGATTTCATCATACGACAGTAGACACAAAGCACGATTAAAAAGACCAAAAAATTTCCTTCACATGCCTCGACCTGTGTTGCCAGGTCTATGAACATTTGAAAACTTTTGAAAGAAAAAAAAACCCTTGGGTCTCAGGTGAACCTACGTCTTCACCCACCTTATTAGAATCTAACTATCATTGCAAAGCGCACTACTGCACAGGAATTGGCAGAGTCATGATGAAGGGGGTTTAATGGATTATAACTATCCATTGGAACCCCGTTTCACCAATTACGGTTTTCGGTTTTTTTTTTCAAAAAAAAAAAATTCATTTTGATCACAACCCTATATTTCTGGTAGCGGATTTCAATATTCCTTTTGTATGTAAACCAAAGAAAATAGTGATATGGCCATTATTTAAGCGAAAGCTGGCCAGAATCACCTTGCCTTCCTTCACGGGTGACAATATTGATCAAATTGAATCTGACTTATTGTTTCTCACAGAAACCATCACTAACACTGCTAAGGAATCCACCCGAGATGCTCCCACTAATAATCCACTGGGTATTCCCCGCTGGATTAAGGAACGCATCAAATTAAAAAACAAATTTAGGAGGAAATGGCAAAGAACGTTAAATCCGTACTACCAAGATAGATACAGATCTATAAAAAGAAAAGTATCTAGAGAAATCAAAGAATTTATGAGTGAGCGTTACTTCAGCTTTTTACGTGAGGCAAATTGTGCTGATGGCACGTTATACAAAGTGTATAAAACATGTAAGCCCACTTATTCGAGGATTCCTCCGATTGTTGGCACAAGCGGAACAGTATATAGTGACAGTGATAAAGCGGAAATATTTGCTGACACATATGAGAGACAGTTCTCTCCATGTGATAACACTCCTCCTCAGCTTATTGCCAGTGTTGACAGAGAAGTTCAAGTATTCTTTAGGGATATTCCCCCAGAACAACCCTCTGCTTTATTTCCTACGAACACTGAAGAAGTAACAAACATTATCAAAAACCTCAAAAAGAAAAAAGCACCTGGTCAGGACACCATCACCAACAACACTATCAAGAATCTCCCCGAAAATATGGTTCGCCAGCTGGTCAACATATTCAACGAATTACTTCGTACAAACCACTTTCCAGCAGAATGGAAACTCGCCAAAGTTAAGGTCATCCCCAAAGCTGGACATGACCTACACTATCCACAGAATTGGCGCCCAATCTCACTTCTCAGTTCATTGGGGAAACTTTTTGAGAGAGTGGTAGCCATCAGACTACACAAATTTGTAGAGGACAATAACATTATCGGTCCAGAGCAGCACGGTTTCCGCAGCAAGCACTCGACCACCACTCAATTATTGCGGTTCGTAGAACGAATTCAAGAAGCCAAAATTTATAAAGACACTGCAGCAGTAGCCTTTTTCGATTTAAAGAAATCTTTTGATAAAGTTTGGCACAATGGGCTGCTGTTTAAGATGATTCGCATGGGAATGCCGTATAACATCATCAAATTTGTGAGCAATTATCTCGACTCGCGCTCTTTCCGAGTACAGATAAATGACTCAATATCTAATCCTAGACAGATTCGTTCATCAATAGCTCAGGGAAGTGTGTTAGGTCCTATCCCACACAATTTTCATATGAATGACTTCCCAGTTGCCCCTAAGGGTTTCACCGCTCTTTATGCCGACGATAGTGCCCTTTGTTGCACAGATAGGGACCCTGGCAAGGCCCTTTCAAACTTGCAAGAAATGGTAAGATTGGTCGAGCGCTGGTGTGTGCGAACCCGTGTTGAACTGAATGCAGATAAAACCAAATTCATGTGGTTCACTAACAAGTCCTCATTACCACAACAAGCACACATAGAGGTACAAGGAGTTATAATCAACCCAGTCATTCACAATAAATATTTGGGGGTGATAATGGACAAGAGATTCAGTTTCTCCCGGCAGTGTGTTGATGCCATCCGTAGGGCGACCGTGGCCTCGGTCATGCTCAACAGACTAACCCACAGGCACTCAAGTCTTTCAATTCGAAATAAAATTATTCTGTATAAGATGGCAATTAGACCGATTCTCCTGTATGCTGCGCCTGTCTGGTTGTTCTCGAAGAAAATGAATATCATCGCTCTGAAGAGATTTCAGAACAAGACTCTGAGGAGATACACCGGACTACCTTGGTACGTTAGAAACGTTAATATCAGACGTGATTCCGGAGTGGCTGATGTTACGTCATTTGCAAAGAAACTGGCAAAGAACTTATTTGATAAATTGAACGATTCTGAATTTCCACACCTTGCGGAGATTTCATCATACGACAGTAGACACAAAGCACGATTAAAAAGACCAAAACATTTTCTACACATGCCTCGACCTGTGTTGCCAGGTCTATGAAGATTTGAAAACTTTTGAAAGAAAAGAAAAACCCTTGGGTCTCAGGTGAACCTACGTCTTCACCCACCTTATTAGAATCTAACTATCATTGCAAAGCGCACTACTGCACAGGAATTGGCAGAGTCATGATGAAGGGGGTTTGATGGATTATAACTATCCATTGGAACCCCGTTTCACCAATTACGGTTTTCGGTTCAAAAAAAAATTCTCTTTAACTTTTACAAATTGTAATCACGAAGGAGGATTGTTCTGAGCATCACACTAACATTTGTTTACCTTACACAAACAACAACTGTTAAAATTTTGAAGAAAACCGGATAATTCCAAAATATTATTGCTAAAAATATTAGTCAACATCACACTACATTGATTTTTTTCTATGCGGCACAATTAATCAGAAACCGGTCATCAATTTTAATCAAAGAATCACAACAGTTGTATTCTTCTACTTGATAGGTGACCGCAGTGTTCCCAGTTGAGTGATGTTTCTCACATGTAATATAATACACAGGGTGCCCCCTGTAAGTGCTAATGAGGTTTTTTCTCACCAACCGCCCGTCGTAGAAGTATAGTTTCAATTTAAAAAGGCCTTCAAAAATGACCCTGTACCAGTACTAAGAGTGCCGCTGAGGTAGTCGAGTGGTCATAGTGACGGACTCGCATCGTGAGGATCCAGGTTCGAACCCCACCGTCGCCGCCGTGGTGGACGGCTGAAGTTGGTTTCCTGTGGTTCCCAACTTCGAGGCGCAAATGCGCGCCGATTTCCCCATTAAAAAGTCTCACCAGGCCTACAAAGATAAATTATTCAATCATTACACTTCACTCATACTTGGAAAAACTGGTGGCAGATGGCAGCACTGCACATAACAATCATTACACAGAAGCAAACTTCACGTCAGGTTTCACTACACGTACATTCCCGCATGTACCAATTCGTTAGAGGTTCCGCAGAGGAATATGGATGAGGTGCATGCGTGGTTTAGTATTGGTAGTACTAAGAGTGGAAATACAGTGTGTAACAAAATAAAAACATCTATTTTTTTATACAGCTCCCCCCCCCTCCCTGTCCTCTAACTTCCAATTAGAACGTTTTTATCCTGTTTCTCCTGAGGCCAGCAGAAAATATTTCCAAGTTTTTAAGCGCAATATTCGCTGAGGTATTCGAATTCAAAAATCGGAGGAAAGTTGGGAAATTATAGCATAGAGATGAGGCGAAAGAAGCGTGTCCCGTTAGTTTTGCTGTTCTTTAAAAACTTATTCTCCAATTTTTGGGTTAAAAAATATCGTCGCGAATATTGAACTTAGAAACATGGAATTTTTGTTTTGTTGGCCTGAAGAGATGCAGGGCAACATCTTTCTAATTGGAAGTTAGACCGCAAGGGACCATATAAAAATTCAGATTTTTTTTTTTATTTTGATACACACCGTATTTTCACTCTCAATACTGGTTAAGGATAATTTTTGAATGCCTTTTGAGCATTTTTTCAAATTGTAATCATACCTCTACGACGGACGGTTTATGAAATAAAGGCCGCATTACACTTACAGGATACTCTGTATATAATATTCTGTATACTTATTTTCAATATTTTCTAGAGGGCAAATTTTGTACTGATAAAATTTCATTTCAACCAGTTGGTTATGGACAAATGTAACTAAGAAAGACACCGTTTTTTGATGGCGAATAAGTTTGTAAAGTATGGGCGTTTAGAGTCTGAGAATGACTGAGAATGCTTCCCCTGTACGCCGAGTTTTTTGCGGAGCAGAGAAAAATTCTTCATGTTGTGTACGGTAGCATGTTAGGTTGTCATTTCGCAACAATTTTTCTGAAGCTCAGACAGTTCTTTAGTTTTAGGAAATTGGTTGAATTTGTATTGTTGAAGATGGTGTAAATCCAAAATTAGCCGTTGATGCTGATTATAAGTCAGCTCGTAAGCCACTGTGCCGTCGCGTGGGCATCGTGCTGAACCCGCGAATGCGAGCCAGTCTTCTATTTGATATAGTCTCTCCGCAGAGAGCAGGCAGACTTTCAACAGGTTTGCGGAAACTTTTTGCCATCATTTCGCCTCGGAAAATTTCACCTGCGCTGACCATATGAGTGATCAAGTATGTGACAGTACGAGTGACCAAACGTATGACCATATGAGTGGCAAAGTGAGTGACCGAGTAAAATTTTTTTGCAGAAATCGGTAACTTTATCTCATCCCATAATTCTTTTGTGGTTGTCATTGGCAATTTTACTTGCCTTTGACATTTTTTTTGGCTGTCATTAACAACTTTACTTGCTTTTGAAATTTTTATGGCAGAGATTGGCAACTACATTTGTATCTCATAATTTTTTGTGGATGTCATTATTGGCAAAAATTTACTTGAATTTGGCTTTTTTTTTCTTTTCACGATTTGATAGGCAACTTTACTTGTGCTTTTGATAACTTTCTCAGCTGTAATTGGCAACTCTACCTGCCTTTGACCATATTTTGGCGGTAATCGAGAACGTTCCGTCACCACGACTTTTCTGATACATAGACGGGCTCGCGAAAAATTTTGGCCCCGGATACAAGGCTCCAGGATTAAAGAGCCCTTACGGAACGTGTCACATCACAAGTACTTAATCAAAATAAAAAATTTCTTTTTTTGATGGTGACTTTTCAAAAAAAAAAAAAATCCATGATACATATCAATGTAAGTTAATGTATACATATATACATGCATAAATACACGTCTCGTACATTTCCCCCAGGGGCCCCCACATCGCCCCAAAACTCACCCTACCTCTCTCTCTCTCTACACGAGCCCAACAAACTTATATTCAGCAGAGATTCCTTCAGCCGGAAAGTTATCAATGACACGGACCAATGGGCAGGCAACTGCTCGTAATCGATAGTTCCTAGGACGGATGGCAAGAAAAAACGGGGCGGGGAAGGGGGGGGGGCGTCCCGTTTTTCCCGATCCTGCGATCTCCCAACTCCATTTCAGGTAAATAAGTTCTTGCTCCTTGGCTTTATATAAGGAAATCGAAATTTCTTGGCATTTCACTTAGAGATATCATTACATTGACCATCCACGCGGTTCTCTCACACGTTTGTTAAAAATAAAAACCCCCCTTTTCCCGTGTATAAAATACATTAAAAAATTGGGAATTGGAAACTGGAAATTGGATTGGATCCTCCCCTGAGGTGGTCTCGACCCAATGTTTTCTTTATCCTTCAAGACAGTGGCTTCTGCAAGACGTTGTGCAACTTGAGAGAGAGAGAGAGAGAGAGAGAAATGCTCGCCGGACCATATAATTGTTGTCGTATAGTTCGAGATGGAGAGTCTCTTGTCTTTCGTATGATTGATTGCGTGCATTTGGCAATTTTTTTAGCTGTAATTGGCAAACTATACTTGCCTTGGGAATTTTTTTGGAAGAAATTGGCAACTTTATGTGCATCTCGTATTCTCATATTTCTTTTTGGCTGTCATTGGCAACTTTACTTGCCTTTCGAAAAAAATCTACTTGCTTTTTTAATTGGCAACTTTATGCGCATTTCATAACTTTTTTTTGGTTGTCATTGGCAAATTTGCTTGTCCTTGACAATTTTCTAGCTGTAATTGGCAGTGGTCGGCTGATGTTGGTCTTCTGTGGTTCCCAACTTCAAGGCGAGAATGCGAGCCGATCTCCCCGTTAAAAAGTCTCGCCACAGAGAGCAACAGGCCTACAACGTAACAAATATTCAATCATTACACTTCACTCACAATTTGAAGTATAGATGGCAGCACTGAAATATCAGATACAACACTAGCTACACACTCAGACTGTTAGGTGCACTCACTTTGTTCCAGACTCTGCCACGAAAGCTGGGCTGGAAGAGATCTCGGCGACGGGATGAGTCCAGTGGCGGAGCCCCTGGCGTTCATTCAGCTGTAATTGGCAGCTATACTTGTCTTAGAAAAACTTTTTGGAAAAAATTGGTAACTTTATTTGCATCCCATAATTTTTGTCTGTCATTGGGAACCTTACTTGCCTTTGACAATTTTTTGTGGCTGTCACTGGCAACTTTACTTGCACTTCGAGAACTCCTTTGTGGCTAACATTAACAACTTTACTTGCATTTGAAAATTTTATGGCAGAAATTAGCAACTATATTCGAATCTCATAATTTTTAATTGCTGTCATTGGCAAATTCAGTTTGGCCTTTGATAATTTTTTTCCGATTTGATAGGCAAATTTACTTGTTTTCGACAACTTCTCATAATTTTTAATTGCTGTCATTGGCAAATTCACTTGCCTTTGATAATTTTTTTCCGATTTGATAAGTAAATTTACTTGTTTTCGACAACTTCCGCAGCTGTAATTGGCAACTCTACCTGCCTCTGACAATTTTTTGGCAGTAATTGGGAACGTCCCGTGTGGATCCCAATTTCCCGAACTATTTTTATGAAAGAAATACGGTCATGCCAGGTATTTATCGTGACCTGTGTATTGATATCGTTTCGGATAATTTCTCTCACAAGCACTCGAGCGGGCAAAGTGCGAAGCAATTTCACGGACAACACAAATTTATTGTACAGACCAGCTATGCACACGTATTCACAAGCAGCGATTTGAAACACGACCTATATAAACAGAGAGAGAGAGAGGGATCTACAAATAAGACCTTGTCTTCGGACTGAAATTCTACAAACTACTCTTAGTGTGGCGCCCCTATATATCAGGAGACGAGAGAAAAACCTTCTAGAAGAATCTCGTCGGTTCTAGCTTGGGGGGTCATTCAAGTATTACGTCAGCATCGATTGGGGGGGGGGGTTCGGACTTGCTAACTTTTGATGACAACGGGGGGGGGGAGGGTGGTTTGGATGATGCTTACGTTATCAACCACCCTTTATGAAAATATGAAATATTCTTGATGGCATCTTACACTCGATGAGCCAAATACGAGAACAATCTTCCACTAGTTTGTGGGCACCTACCTGAACTAACATTCTCCCTAATGATAAATCCCGTACAGAACCACTTCAGCGACCTCTAAATGTTTCACGGATCTTTCACGTGCTCTGGAGAAATGTTTCCGCTTGAGTTTGAAATGTGTCCGGGCAGCTTGATTGCTCTGGAACTGTGCAACGCATCACTCAAGTGATCCGTAATTATGCCACGAATCACTTAAGTAATCTGAGAATGTTCCGCGTGTAACTTGAGTGATGTGGAATCGCACCGGGGGCCGCTTAAGTGCTCTAAAATTGTGTCACATGTCCTTCAAGGGATCTCTAAATGTGCACGGATCATTTAAGTGTTCTGAAACTGTGTCGCGGGTTACTTAAATGATCTTTGAATGTGCCACGGGCCTACTTCAGTGATCTGAAAATGTGCCACGGGCCACTTAAATGCTCTGGAATTGCACCAGGGGTCATTTAAGCGATCTTTAAATGTGCGGCGTAGTTCATTTTTACAAAATTGGGTTTGAGGGGGCAAGCCACATCACATAACCTTCAGGGCCACATTTGGTCCGCGGTCAAGGTTTTACCACATATGGCTTAAAGGGTGGGTCGCAATGAATTTCTTACAGAGAAATTTTGTATTCTTAGCCTTCAATCAGCATTGAAATTAACAGAAATCGATTATAATTACATATAAAGGTATTTTCTTTCGAAATTCTAATATTTTAAATATTTTTTGTCGGGGGGGGGGGTAAAGGCGCACGAGCCCCCCCTCCCCCCCTCCCGGGTAGGTTCCTGATCCCACCAATATGTGTTAGGAGGTAGGGGGGCAGTGCCGACGAAATTTTGCTGACAAGGGAGGGAGGGGTGTCAGAGTTTTGCTTGCTTTTGCTGACGGGGGGGGGGGGGAAGGGGTCAAAAATGACTTAAAATTTGCTTTCGTAATACTTGAACTGCCCCTTTCATCCTTATACTTCTATTGGAGCTACGACAACGACAATTCACCAGACTTGACAAGTCTCGTTACCAATTTGGCAAGATTTACAGAAAAATGGATTAATCGTTATTTACAGGCGAAAAATGACACAATACATGATAAATAATGATTATTTACATAATTTTCGTAACAATAATTTTGAACCCATTGGCGGGCCGCATTTTTTTTTTTTTTCAAACCGAGCACAACTCAGGTCTATTGCCATAGGCAATTTACTACCTAGTGAGTTGTGCCGGAAGTGTAAGTGCGTGTACCTAACAGTCTGAGTGCGTATCTAGTGTTGTGTATGATTTTTCAGTGCTGCCATCTATATCTCAGAAGTGAAGTGAGTGATGTGTAGTGACTGAATATTTGTACTGTTTGTAGGACTGTTGCTCTCTGTGGCGAGACTTTTTCACGGGGAGATCGGCTCGCATTTGCGCCTTGAAGTTGGGAACCACAGAAAACCAACTTCAGCCGACCACCACTGTGGTGACGGTGGGGCTCGAACCCGGGGCGGGCCGCATTTGGCTCACGGTTGTGTAACGCCTGTTGCATATGAAGAGTGACTGACTATATGACCCTTTCTCTCCCATTTTTATAATCATACAAGTTCGCAACATGTTTTCTTCTCGTTTTCATAATTATACAACTTCGCAACATGTTTTCTTTCCCATTTTTGTAATTATGCAAGTTCACAACATGCTTTTTCTTCCATTTTCATAATTATATAAGTTTGCAACATGTTTTCTTTCCCCTTTTTGTAATTATACAAGTTCACATGTTTTCTTTCCCATTTTTGTAATTATGCAAGTTCACATGTTTTCTTTCCCATTTTTGTAATTATGCAAGTTCACAACATGCTTTTTCTTCCATTTTCTTAATTATATAAGTTTGCAACATGTTTTCTTTCCCATTTTTGTAATTATGCAAGTTCACAACATGCTTTTTCTTCCATTTTCATAATTATATAAGTTTGCAACATGTTTTCTTTCTCCATTTTGTAATTATACAAGTTCACATGTTTTTTTTCCTATTTTTGTAATTATGCAAGTTCGCAACACGTTTCCTCTGTCATTTTCGTACCCGGGAAACGCCGCTCATTCTTGCTAATTTCTCATTATATGGCCTAGTGATGCACGCTGATTATTTTATAAGCCACGATGAACGTAGGAATGATGATCACTTTCCCCAAACTACCCGAAAAAAAAACCCAGTTTCATTCGTATTATGGTATAGTTATGAGAGAGATAAGTAAATTTTTGTTTTTCAGAAGAAATGTTTATCTACATTTTACGGGACATTCCCGTAATTTTGGTCAACCAACGTTTTCTTAAAATATCCTGTTCTTCCTTCCATTTTCCTTGACTTTATATAAACTATTAGAAAGGAATCGAAATTTCTTGGCATTTCTCTTAGAGATATCATTACATTGACCATCCACGCGGTTCTCTCATACGTTTGTTAGAAATAAAATCCTTTTCCCGTGTGTAAAATACATTAAAAAAAATGGGGAATTGGTAAATAGAAATCGGATTGAATCCTTCCCTGAGGTGGTTTCGACTCTACCCAATGGTTTTTTTTTTTGGTTTTATTCTTTCATGAAAGTGGCTTCTCCAAGACGTTGTGCAACTCGAGAGAGAGAGTGTTCGCCGGACCATAAAATTGCTGTCGTTATAGTTCGAGATGGAGAGTCTCTTGTCTTTATTCTCACGCAGGAATTTACACACGTACGAATGACAAACGACATAATTCGAAGCCTTCTCTTTGGTCCCTCTCGCCTAGGCCGGCCTACATTTATGTATAAGGCTAATAAGAATATTGTTGTTATAGGAGTGTCGACCCCGTGAATTCATGTGTCGAGAGCGATTTTTCTGTCTTCCGTTTCTTAGAAATATTACGAGTATGTACGTAGTATGTCGTGTCCTTGAAGGCAACGGTGAGAAAGGTAACTGCATAGGATAGCCCTTAACCTAGGGTTCTTTGACCTTTCAGACATTGTGGATGAAATTGAAAATTTCAAACTGTGGTACAATGAAACCTGGCTACAACGATACTCGATATAACGATAAATCCCTCAACAACGATACATTTTTTTTCAAATATTGTTTTGATAGGCATGAACCTTTACAGTAATTTGATATCTGCTCAGATTTGGGCATATCAATGAACGGTTCTCTGGATTTTGCCGATCGTTATCGGGAAATGGTTTGCAGGGCTAATAGAACTGCTACGTACGGCCTAAGCGCGCGGTAAATGTGATTCATTCACCCTAGTATATGCTTTCTGTGTGTGTATGCCCGGCCTACCCTTGAGTTTTGCTCACAGGTCTGGAGTCCATACAAGATTAAAGACATAATGCTCTTAGAAAAGCCCAAAGATCTTTTACAAAACGATTGCCAGGCCTGGGTGGAATGCCCTACTCTGAGAGGCTTGAAGTTCTTGATCTACATTCCCTAGAACGGCGCAGAATTGTTTCCGTCTTGAAAATGTGTTACAAAATGGTCTATAACATGGTATATTTACCATCGGGGGTCCCATTTTTTGTCATCACTGACTGCCAGGTTAACCTGCGGAGACACCCATATCAAATACAGAGATTCTGATAGCCAGAAAAGGCTGCTTCAGATGCAGATCAGCCAGAATATGGAATAGATTACCATCAGACCTTGTGTGCTCATCATGCTCAAGATTAGCTACAACCGTTGCTGACTTTGACCTTGCTTCGTTCACAAAGTGCTTCCCCTTCTAAATTCTACGTCTTGTTTGTATGTTTATATGCGTTCTGGTGCTTTACTAATAAATATTGTTTGAATCGCCTAAAGCCCAATGTTGAAAACTACTCTCGATACAACGATATCCTTTATTACGATAAATCCCTAGGGCCGTCTTAAGATTATCATAGGCAACCGGGCCAAGTGATTTTTCTTAGGCCCTACCTAGCAAATTTTTATGTGCTTAGTCACAAAAACTTCAACCAAATCTCATTTTTGTGAGGATCTCGAGCTGTGCCCGAGTGGGCTTATGAGTTGAGATGGCACCCTCTGTAGTCGGCGAAAGCACTTTATAACGACACTTTTTAAGAGATTTTTGAAAAGTCGCTAAAACGATATTTTTTTTCCACTAACGGCAAAATCCCTCTATAACGATATTTTTTAGTTGATTTTTGAAAAGTCACTAAAAACGATATTTTTTGTGTCTGCAGATGGAATTTTTATTTCTTATTACACAAACACACATACATTATACACAAATACACACACATATAATGCAAACAAACACTTTGTGACCTCAAGGGTCTGTAAAGTACTTATAGGAGGTTGAAGGAAGGAATTAGTCGGTGAATATTTTTTAGCAACAGCTATTATATTTATTGGATGTGATAAGTATTTAAAAATAATAATTTCATAATTATATTGAAAGCAATAATTTCATGATTTAAAAGTAATAATTGAAAAATTGTTGAAAATTGAGAATTACAGAAAATCGAGAATAAATGGATGTCAAATAACTTTGTGCCCCTGTAAGTAATATTGGCAAGAAATTATTTACTGTTAGAAATTTTTTATATACCGATGAAAATTTCGGAAAATTATTTTTAATTAATTAATTAAAAAGTAATTTTCCGATATTATTAAATATTATTGAACCTCCATTAATTCCCGTTTTACGATATGTGGTAATTTTTTTGGTTCTTATAATTCAGGTACAACATTCTACAAAAAAGAAAAATTTAAGTAATTAAGTGAATAATAGTTAAACGCGCAATAATGAGAAATCAGGATAATATACTGCAGGCAATATTTTCCTGTTTTTATCATATATATATATATATATATATATATATATGAAAGAAAAGACGCCATTTTTTTTTTAAATTTATCGCATTTTAAACTCCAGACGAACATTTTCTCGAAAAAAGTCATCGCCGTCAGCAGCTCTCAAAAAAATAATAATAAAGTAAAATAATATCCTTGGAAAAGCCTCCGGAATCCATAAACGGGAATAGGGAGAAAAAAGACAAAAATCTCATTTTTTCTTGCTCATTTTTATCAAAAAATAGTGGTGAAATTCCGTTTGATAATAATAAAAACAGGCTTATGTCATCTCTTACGAAAGAAATACCCAGACGTAAAAAGTATACGTATGTGTATTTCGAAGTAAAATACATTTATGTGTACTTGTGTAAGCTTTCATAAAGCCATTTTGTCAAAAGATTTAATTTAAGACTTGATTTCTTCTGAGAACGGGAGCGTAAGGTATATACAGTATCTTCAGAGTTCAAATACTCAACATTGAAAGTAGAGAGGGAGAAAAAAAACACCTATATTTTACTCATTTCTTCTTAAATTATTCTTCAGGTATTACGGACAGCTGAAAGATAAATTAATATTAAGAATATAATTTGTAGACCGAAAAAATATAAATAAATTAGAGAATAATTTGCGGACTGCCGAAATAAGTAGCTAGAAAAGAATAGTTCGCAGATCGGCAAAAAAAAAAAAAAAAATAAAATAAAAAAAAAAAATAAAGAAGAAAAGTGGACAAAAGATAAATAAAGAAGAAAATCGGCAAACGATAAATGAGGAAGAGGAGTTGGCAAAATATAAATACAGAAGAGGAATCAGCAAAAGATAAGTAGAAAGGGGAATCGGTAAAAGATAAATAAGGAAGAGGGTAAGTAAAGAAGGGGAATTGGCAAAAGATAAATAAAGAGGAAAGTCGGCAAAAGATAAATGAAGAAGAGAAATCAGCATAAGATAAATAAAAAAGAGAAATTGGCAAAAGATAAATAAAGAAGAGGAATCAGCAAAAGATAAGTAAAAAGGGGAATCGGTAAAAGATAAATAAGGAAGAGGATAAGTAAAGAAGGGGAATTGGCAAAAGATAAATAAAGAGGAAAGTCGGCAAAAGATCAATGAAGAAGAGGAATTCGCAAAAGATAAATAAAGAAGATGATCCGGCAAAAGATAAATAAGGAGGAGGAGTCAGCAGAAGATGAATAAAGAGAAGGAGTTGGCAAAAGATAAATGAAGAAGAGAAATCAGCATAAGATAAATAAAAAAGAGAAATTGGCAAAAGATAAATAAAGAAGAGGAATCAGCAAAAGATAAGTAAAAAGGGGAATCGGTAAAAGATAAATAAAGAATAGCTGTCAGTATAAGATAAATAAAGAAGAGGTGTCGGAAAAAAGATGAATGAAGAAGAGGAGTTGGGAAAGGAAAAAGATAAATACAGAAAAGGAAGCGAAAAAAGATAAATAAAAGAGAGCCGTCAGCAAAAAATAAATAAAGAAGAGATGTCGGCAAAAGATAAAGAAGAGGAATCGACGGAAGATAAATAAAGAAGAAATGTCGGCGAAAGGTAGGTAAAGAAGAGGAGTTGGCAAAGGCAAAAGTTAAATAAAGAAGAGGAATCGGCAAAAAATAAATAAAGAAGAGGAGTCAGCAAAAGGTAAGTAAAGAAGAGGAGTTGGCAAAGTCAAAAGTTAAATAAAGAAGAGGAATTGGCAAAAAATAAATAAAGAAGAGGAGTCAGCAAAAGATAAATAAAGAAGAGGAGTCGGCAAAAGATTAATAAAAAAGATGTGTCGGCAAAAGATAAATGAAGAAGAGGAATCGGCAAAAAGTAAATAAAAAAGACGAATTTGCAAAAGGTAAATAAAGAAGAGGAATCAATAAAATATAAATAAAGAAAACTTGGCGGCAAAAGATAAATGAAGAAGAGGAGTCGGCAAAAGATAGGAAAATAGTTTGCTGACCGGCAAAAGATAAATAAAAGAGAGAAATCGGCAAAGATACATGACAAAGAGGAATCAGCAAAAGATAAAGAAGGTGAATTCAGCAATAGATAAAGAAGGTGAATTCAGCAATAGATTAAGAAGGTGAATTCAGCAATAGATGAAGAAGGTGAATTCAGCAATAGATGAAGAAGGTGAATTCAGCAATAGATGAAGAAGGTGAATTCAGCAATAGATGAAGAAGGTGAATTCAGCAATAGATGAAGAAGGTGAATTCAGCAATAGATGAAGAAGGTGAATTCAGCAATAGATAAAGAAGGTGAATTCAGCAATAGATAAAGAAGGTGAATTCAGCAATAGATCAAGAAGGTGAATTCAGCAATAGATCAAGAAGGTGAATTCAGCAATAGATAAAGAAGGTGAATTCAGCAATAGATAAAGAAGGTGAATTCAGCAATAGATAAAGAAGGTGAATTCAGCAATAGATAAAGAAGGTGAATTCAGCAATAGATGAATAAATAAGAGAGATATAATTTGCGGACCTGCAAAAGATAATATACAAAGATAATAAATAAGAGGAATAATTTGTGGACCGGTGGAAAATAAATAAATAGGAGAAATAATTTCAGACCACTGATGGGAAAAACAAGAAAAAAAAAGAAATCGAGACAAAATTTTATTTTTTCAAAATCTGAAACTATGTAAGGGATAATGAATGAATGAATGATAATGAATGAATGAATGATAATGAATGAATGAATGATAATGAATGAATGAATGATAATGAATGAATGAATGATAATGAATATATAATGAATATAATGATTGGGGGAAAATTTTTGTGGACTGGCAGAAAATTCCCACGGACCGGTACCAGTCCGTGGACCAGCGATTGAAGAAGTTTAGGACACATTTTTCTCGTTGCCTTTCGAGATGTGGTTTGCGTGTTTGCAAAACCTAACCAGAAGTCGTTGTTGGCTCTCTTCCTCTACGGATGGGCTTCGAAGAAAATAAAATATGGAATAAAA
Organism: Pholcus phalangioides; assembly: GCF_987345545.1. Taxonomy (NCBI): domain Eukaryota; kingdom Metazoa; phylum Arthropoda; class Arachnida; order Araneae; family Pholcidae; genus Pholcus; species Pholcus phalangioides. The sequence goes on from NW_028301595.1 coordinate 16,453,747, forward strand.
GAGAAATGGCAATATAAAATATGAATTGGAAAAAGCGTCAAGTATTTTTCGTTGAAGTTATTCGTCCATTGTTCTCGGAGGAATTGAAACGTGGCTGAGAGCTGACGTCGGCGAATGTCTCGAGCAGGTAAAAGAAAGATTTGCTTGAACGCGCTTCGAACCTCAGACTTTCCAACTGGGCTCTCTTCAGGCTCAACAAAAATCCACACATTTCTTCTGAAAAACAAAAATTACTTATCTCTCTTACATACCGTAATGCTATACCATAATACGAATAAAACCATTTTTTTTCGGGTAGTTTGAGGAAAGTAATCATTCCCACGTTCATCGTGGCTTACAAAATAGTCAGCGCGTGCATCATTAGGCCATATAATGAGAAACTAGCAAGAATAAGCGGCGTTTCTCGGGTACGAAAATGACAGAGGAAACATGTTGCGAACTTGTATAATTACAAAAATAGGAAAGAAAACCTGTTGTGAACTTGCATAATTACAAAAATTGAAAAGAAAACATGCTGCGAACTTGTATAATTATGGAAATGAAAGAGAAAACATATTGCGAACTTGCATAATTATGAAAATGTAGGAAGAAACACATGTCGTGCGAACGTGAATAATTATGAAAATTTAGAAGGAAACATGTTGCGAACTTGTATAATTACAAAAATCGTAAAGAAAACATGTTGTGAACGTGTACATAATTATTAAAACGTAAAAGAAAACATGTCGGGAACTTGTATAATTATGAAAATGGAGGAGGAAACATGTTGCGAACTTGCATAGTTACAGAAATATGATGGAAAACATATTTAAAACTTTCACAGTTATGATAATGTGGGGGAAACACATGTTGCGTATTCCTTGCCATGCGTCAGTGACGGGCTAATACCTGCACGTGAGTACTCCTTGTCGTGCACTTGAGACGCGCTTATACCTAGATGAGCGTAAGCCTTGAAATTCGTGGGAACATTTCAGCTTGAAAAAAGAGTGAGATACGTTCGTACACCTAGGCGTGCATTCTGCTTGCAATGAGCGAGAGAAATGCTTCATGGACGGGTTTACTCCTTGAATTGTGGGGGAAGACGTGTTTACACCTACACATGCGTACTCATTGAAATGCGATGGTTATTATTCAGTTTGGGACCACGAAGATATATCGCACTAAGCGGGAAAACGTTATGAATGGAACGTTACAAGCGGGATCCGATGTAGTCAGCGCGCATCACGTCTAGGCCATTTTATAAGAAATTCATACGTTCTCCTTAGTGCAAGGGAGACGTGTTTACACCCACACGTGCGCTTTTCTTGCCACGTGTGAGAGACGTCCTGATACTTAAAAAGGGATACTCCTTGCCATGCATGAGTGACATGCTCATACCTGTACTTGCGTACACCTTGCAATGTGTGTGATACGTGCTTACACCTAGACGTGCGTTCTCCTTGCAATGTGTGTCAGACGTGCTTACTCCTAAACGTGCGTTCTCTTTGCAATGTGTGTCAGACGTGCTTACACCTAAACGTGCGTTTTCATTTCCATGCACTGGAGACTTGATTACACCTAGATGTTCTTATTCCTTGCAATGCGTGGTAGACGTTCTCGTATCTGGACGTGCGTATTCCTTGCATCCGTGGAAGACGTGCTCACACTCAAACGCGTGTTTCCCCCTTTTCGCGTAGGAAGCGTGTTTACACTTAGACAAGAGTACTTCTTGAAATGCGTGGGAAACATTCTTACAGTGTGCTTCTTGCAATGCATGGGAGCAGGAGGTGCTCACTCTTTGCCACGCGAAGAGACCCGATTACATCTAGACGTACAATTCTTGAAATGGAAGAATGGTAGGAATGCGTGAGAGACGGGCTATAACACCTAGACTAGTGATGGGAAAACTATGGCTCGCGGGAAAATGCGGCCCACCATAGAATCCGTGGCGCTTCACTTTTTATCATAAAAATTAAAATTATGAATCAATGTCCGAATATGTCCACTCCGAAATTTTTTTTGTTTTTTGGTTCGCTCATAAAAAAGTTTGCCCATCACTGACGTAGACCATAGTTTCCCGAACTTTTTGTTCCATCGACCCCTTCTTCAGAAAATCTTTGTTCTCATCGCCCCCAACTCAAGCCAATCCATAGCATCCTATACTAAATTCATGTTTTCTACCACCTTCCTCGGCAATTTCATTATTTTATATATTGCCCACTTTGGGAAACACCGACTTAGAGAACGAAGCTGTTGCAATGCGTGGGAGGCCAAGAACTCCCCCTTCCCCCACATTATACCATAAGCTATGCTTTACAGTTTTATATACGCAATGTCCTATAAATGCTAATGCGGCCTTTATTTCATCATCCGTTCATCGTAGAGGTATGATTCTAATTTAAAAAATGTTCAAAAGGCGTTAAAAATTACCCTAAATTACCCTCTACCAGTTTTGAGAGAGAAAAACAGTATCACAAAATAAAAAAACAAATTTTTATACGGTCCCCTGGTCCTCTAACTTCCAGTTAGAATGTCGTTGCCCTGTATCATCCTGAGGCCAACAGAAAAAATTCCATGTTTCTAGTGCAACATTCACTAAGGTATTTGAGAAAAGTTATGAAAGAACAGAAAAAAAAAACTAACGGAAAACGCCCCTTTCCCTCTCATTTATGCTGCCCTTCCCCAACTTTTCTAAGATTTTTGAATTCGAATATCCCAGTGAATATCTCGCATAGAAACTTGGAAATTTTTTTTTGTTGGCTTCAGGGGAGACAGGGCAAAAACTGTCTAACTGGAAGCCAGAGGACAGGGGGAGACCATACAAAAATTCAGACTTTTTATTTCCTTACACTCTGTTATGTTCACTCTCAAAACTGGCACAGGGTATGTTTTGAACGCCTTTTGAGCATTTTTCAAACTGAAACTATACCTCTACGCATGGACGGAGATACAGGATACCCCCCAACATCAAAGGTGAAGTCGACTGATCTAATGCGTACATCTATAGATGAATTGACATCATCATCATGCCCCGCCCCAGACTTCCAAGTCTATCTCCGCCTATGCCTCTACGACGGCCGGTTGATGAGATAAAGGCTGCATTAGCACAGGACACCCTCTATAGATTACATCACTAGTTTTTTCTGGCATTGGTGATCATTTCTGGCGGACCCCTAGATATCCTGTCGTGTATCCACACTATGGGTTGGGCTCCACTGTTTTAGACCAACGCTTCCACCAACATCGTGAACTACAAATATTTCGACGGTTTAAAACTTCACAGTAACATACCTATATGTAAAGCACGCGCGCATTCTCAAGTACACCTCCCCCCAACTTCGACGCGTACACAAGTTTGATAAAAAATTCACAGGTAGCCGAGAAAGAGAGAAAACACTCATTTCATTCTATTCCGTATTTGGACTCGGATCCATATTATTTTCCGTCTTTACTCGCACAACTTCCCGTATTTCATTAAAAAATAGAATAAAGAACGAAAAAAGAAAGAAAAGATGAAAAAGCTGGTGCGTGCCCAACCCCTCAGAATCAATACGGTGACGTTATTCCGTTGCTAACAGCTGTCAGAGGCGATCCAGGGGAGAGCAAAGAAACCCTGGTGAAAAGAATCCCGACCACCGCTACCACCATCACGCGAAGGATCGGACAATACACCGAAGCGGGAGAGTGAGGGGTGGTAGGGGGGGGGAAAAATCATTAAAAAACAAATCAGGAAGAAAAGTTTTCGCATCTGGTGTTTCGCGATTCCCCCGCTAGATGGCGACGCGATCGTCGCGGACGAAATTCGTCATACTTCTGTGGTTTTCCTCGCACACTCCTCCCGCGCTGTTGTGCGGAGGAAGCGCGTGTGTCGTGTTGTGAGGTGCAGTTGTGTGTCCAGACCGGACCGTGTGTGTTTTTATGATGGACACGAGCATCTAGTAAGTGTCCGGGTATCTAGCTATTGTCCATTGACACTTGTCCCGTTTTTACTCGTGTGAAAAGTGTGTGGAGATAACTTTTTTTTTTTGTGGTTTTGAAATTTTTTTACTGAAATTTGACAGGAATTTTTTTTTTTTTATGGAAATTTCTCTCTCCGTCTGAAAAGTTTTCGGTTTCTTTCGGTGTGGAAGTGTTAACCAATCGGTGTTGATGATGATGAATATGCATATATTTACACGAAGAGAATGTTCGAGAACTTTTCGACGCTTGTTATTACAGTAATAACCCACGTGGTTATTGTAATCTCGAACGGTGTTTACTCGTTATAAACAAGGTGAGTAATTTCATGTGTTTTCTTTTATGCGTTGATGTTGATGTGAAATTCAATTTCCATGAACTCGAAATTTAGGTAATTTAAATAAAAAAAATTGCTCTTGAAAAAACACGGAAAAAAGAATTTATTTTAAAATACTTTGCAAAAAGAAATTCAAAATTAAAATCTCTCAGTTATTCAAAATTTAAATTTGTATCGATGTAAATTGAAAGCAAAAAAATTGCAATTCGCAACAGCTCAAAATATTAAATTAATAGAATATATTCTAGATTTTTTTTTTTTTAAATTTCGTTAAATTACGAGAAAAAACCGATAAATTATAGTTTTTTTACAAGTACACGTAATTTTTCACTAATTTTAATTTACTAGAGCTAATTGTTAAAAATTGATTGATTGCAAAGTTGGTTGAAAATGTTTTTTTTTTGAAATTGATGTTTGTTGAATAATTTTTTTTTTCAAATTAAGAGAAAATATTAATTTATTAAAACTAACTAAGTACTGATAAACTAACGGTTTTTATTTTATGAAATTAAATTTTTTTATGAAATTAAACATCTTTAATTAATATTTTGATTAATTAAATTATAATTATTATTATCAAAATATCTTCATTTCCCTTAAAATTGTTTAATAAACTTATCAATTAGTTTCTTACTTTTTTCTACAAAAAAGTTTTTTTTTCCATAAATTAATTTTGTTTAAAATTTTTTTTAAACTGAAGTTAATTTTTTGTCACCGAAAATTATTCTTTTTGCACTAAATTATTTCAAGTGTTTTTTACAAAATTTAATACTGATATTGGTTTGTATTTTCAATAAATGTGAATTTTTTCTACTAGAATGAACTTTTCCTAATGAATTCAAAAACAAAACAAATTCACAACTTTTCTACTTCTATATCTACCAGAATAAATTTTTTTCATTAAATCTGATATATTTTTACCAAAATTTTAAATCAATTTTGATGAAAATTTTAAATCAATTTTGATGAAAATTTTAAATAAATTTTGATGAAAATTTTAAATAAATTTTGATGAAAATTTTAAATAAATTTTGATGAAAATTTTAAATCAATTTTGATGAAAATTTTCAAATTCATTTTATTGATGAAAATTTTCAAATTCATTTTATTGATGAAAATTTTCAAACTCATTTTATTGATGAAAATTTTCAAATTTATTTTATTGATGAAAACTTAAATTAATTGAATTGTGAAGAAATTTTGAATTAATTAATTTAACGAAATTCAATTCTTTCATAAAAACTTACCTAAAATTATTTTCCTTACCGAATTTATCATTTTCCCAACAAAAGAATAAAAAATTAATATTTTCTACTAAATTTAAAATTTTATCTGAATCGAAATTTTTTAAAATTTATTTTAAATTTTTATCATTTAAAAATATCAGTACTATTTTTACAACTTTATAAATTTTTGGACCAGATTAAATTTTATATTTAAATAATCTTTTAAAAATTCATTATTGCGCTAAATTCCATTTTCCTTATGTTCATCAACTGATCGAAAGCAATAACGTATCAATTTACAAAAATATTTGAAATGAAAATATTGAAATATTAAATTATATTATAAAATTTGTGAATATTTAATAATGATACAATTTAATAAAAAAATGTTTCCAATGAAAACAATAATTAAATTGTATTACATATAAATTGCATACATACATTTTCACAAGGACATTTATAATGAAAACGCCAAAATATTTATCAAACATTTACATAAAATGTGAAATATAGAAACACTAAAATGATTATTTAATTGAGTTATTCATCAAACATTTCAAAATGAAAGCACAAAAATATTCATAAATGATATAATTTATTAGATATTTACAAAAAACACGTATTTTAAAAAATTAAAATTTAAATAATATTCATTAAATTAAAATTAATTTTTGTTATGACTCAATCGATGTAGTACATAACCTGTTTATTTTGTGGCCAATGAAATGGCAGTATTTTGAAAATTGCAAGTGGGCGGAGCTTTTACACGAATCAAACACGCGTTTATAGCAGTTGTTATTATACCGTATAACAACGTTGTCATCAGTCAACACCTGCCATCACATTTTTTTTATTTTGCGCGTGCGCGTAAAGCAATTATAATAACAATAATTAGCGCCGAGAACAAAGAACGCATAACGTTCGGTGCCAGATGTTGTTGATGGACTCGCACAAAAGAGCGCCAAATTTCGTTTTTTTGGACCTTATTTGGTTCTGAATGAGTGCGTTTTTTATTTTCTTGGTGTTAAATATATTTTAAAAAATTTAATTAAAATTTTCAGCATCTTTTTTTGGAAGAAGAAGTTTCTTTTAAATGTAAATTCATGAAAGTTAATTATTTTTTAGGATTTTTTTTTTTGATGATTTTTAGGATTTTATGATGGAAATATTTTCATCGGGCCGCTTTCGATACGTTACGGCCAAAGCCCGAAATCGGTCAGTTTGTGATTTGGCCGGCCGGTTGACCAGCTAATGTCCGAGAGTGGCTGGAGATCTCTTTTGCATCGATGTTTCCCCTAAGATATCGATATCCCAATTCATTTGATTTAGGATTGCCATAGCTAACCATAATTATAAATGGTTATGATTTCGACGGCAACTTGGCGATGACTCTCGAATCATGCTGTTTCTTTGGCCTGAGATCTCTGGCCACTTCACGAAGAGGCTGGCAAGAGCCCGAAATTCGGACATTCGCCGGGTCATCATCATCATAGTACATACCGACAACACCCGGGTCAGAGGCGCATTTATTGATTTTCCACTTGTGGGCTACACGCATTTTGCAGCCCTTATTCCATTCTGGTCCCAAATTCCAATTTTTCCTGACTGCTCTTTCCTCGAATTCACCACCCTGCGCTATAATCAGCTTGGCCTCCCCACCACCTGCAAGTACACCCGTGTCTCTAAGACACTCCCTTTTGGTCATTCCCATACTCACACACTCTCTAAGTCACCGTTTTGGTCACTCACATACTTACGCTCCAGGTCACTCCTTTGGTCTCTCACTGACATAGTTCCTTGCTTTATAGGCCACTCTTTTGATTATTTACACGTTCACACATACCCTAGGTCAGCGGTTCTCAACCGGGGCTCCGTGTGCCCCTTCCAGAGGCTCCGCGGGACTCGAGGAAATTGAAATGAATCAGTAAATTTGGTAGATAAGTAAATAAGAGAGGCCTACAAGGTTCTGCCATAGTTATGTACAAAAAAAGGGCTCCTCGAGTAAAACAGGGTTCCGCCATAGAAATTATGCACTGAAAAGGGAGGGCTCCGCGAGTAAAAAAAGGTTGAGAACCGCTGCTCTAGCTTATTCGTTTCGTCATTCACATACTTGCAGGCATTCTAGGCAGGGTCGTCTTAAGAGCATCATGGGCCCCCGGGCCAAGTGGTTTTTCCGAGGCCCTACCTTGTAAATTCTAGAAAATTTGAGCCGGATCTCATTTTTGTGAGGGTCCCTCATCTCCTGAGGCCCCCCGGGTGGGCCCATGCGTTAAGATGGCACTGATTCTAGGTCACTCAAACCTGGTCCCTAACTCTGTAGGTCACCCATTCCTCAAATTTGCCTCCCTGGGCTATAGCCTGCAGAACCCTTTTGTAAATACATCATTGACCTAGGACTATCGATTGTCGATTTACTGCCTGTTGGCCCTGAAGGGTTAGGCTGAAGTGGAGATCTTTTCTCTCCCCTCACCCTCCCGGTCCGTTGAAACAATTTATTTACTGGTAAATTTGTGATTCGATATAACGCTAAAATCGTTATAGCGCCAAAATTCTGTGAAACAAATTGTGGGGTCGTCAAATCGGGGTCAGACTGTATATATTACCCCAGTGGTTCTTATAGTGTGCTTCACTGCTCCCACGGACACCATTAACTTTTGTCGTGCGAGTCGCGATTCACGTGTGTCTGTTCGGTGTGATTTGAAGAGGCTCTTTCTTAGACTATTCTCGGGAGCCGTGGGAGAACGGTGAGAATGGCAAAGGGGCCGTGGGTAACAAAATTTGGGAAACACTATACTAATAAGGGTAAATTTAATTTTTGGCGAGAATTGGTTGGGGATTACTAGTTTTTTGCCCTGCTGAAACGTTCGTAATCTCTTGCTGAGTTTTCAGATTCGGATATTACAACCCTGATAGTTAGAATTGTTAAATGTGTACCAAAAAATATCCTGAATTAGGGATAGCCAGGGGGACCCATGGTGCTGGTAAGACGAATTTGGGGGGGGGGGTAAAGTATCTAAACAGTAAAGAGTGGGACCATTTCTAGTTTTAACGATTACCCTATATTTCATTTATTTAACGATTTGACATAACTTGGAACAGCAAAACTAGTATTTTGTTCAAAGATGGAAGACTGGGAAGCACGAGACATCGCCGATTGCCACCAAAAAAAAGTAGCTAAGCTAAAAGTTGCCAATTACGCTACTACTTCACCAACTCCGGCAGTATCGCTACACCAATTTACTGTCGTTAACACGTTGGCTTGGAAATGAAGGCGCCATCTATTGGTGGTCACCTCAATCCCGTTAAGTAACATATCTTATTACTTCTCCCCGGTTCGAACTTGGGAACCTGACGGCAACCTTCACGGTGGGAGACAAACGTTTCCCACCGGCCAATTACACTGAAAAAAGCGGAAAAGTTGCCAATTATCGCTGAAAAATCGCGAAAAGCGGGATATGGAGCACTATTTCAAATCGCAGTGGGATATTGAAGTGTACTTCTCACTGAAACATGATAAATACCTGACACGAGTACTGTGTATTTATAGTTTAAAAGTGATTGAAAAAGACTCTCCTGCAAATCTTAATAGTTTAGTTAAAAATCAGAAATGAAAAACAAACAATCAGATAGTTAACAGGAAAACAACAGGAAAAGTTATTTTTTTCACTCCGAAAGCTTCTTTTGTTTGGAATTCTCAATCGGTCTATTTACAGATTCCAATAGTAACCTACCATCATATGAGTATCCCATCTGCCCTGGTCTTCCATTGCTTTTATGTGCTGGTGAAATCGTTTACCTTGTTCCTCACTAGCGTCACCTAGATTTTATAGTCTAAGTGGCTGTGCAAATAATGAACCTTCATACTCATATTACAATCAAGGTCTCTAAAGTTGTTGAGAATGCTGCTAACTAGTTCAACATAGTTTTCAGCCTTGTGGTTGCCAAGGAACTTCTTGACAACAAGGATGAATGGAATCCACACTGTCTCATTCACGGAATCTACGAAATGAGGATCATTTATGAGCTGTCTGATATGAGGACCATCAAAAATTCCAGCTTTAAGTTTTTCTGTACTTATTCCATCCATGTTTGGGGTCCTATATATGCAGAGCAAGGGCTGTTCTGTCATCAAGAGCTTTCATGAACTGTTCCATTAACCCTAGCTTTATACACAACGGAAGCGAGATGATTCGGTCTCGTCTGGCTAAGGGTTCACGAACGACATTTCTTTCTCCAAACAACCATGTTCTCTCTCGTAGGCCACTCTTTTCCTAACCAGTGGTATTGTTAGGCTCTGCTATTCCATAGGCACACGAAGCAATGATATTTCGTGTAGCCCCGTTGCTGGCCAAGAAGAAAGTTAATCATTTTCAAAAGTCCACACAAATTATTCATTGATGTTTGTGAAACTATCTTCTCTATGACCCAAAGTGATAGTATCGTAGTCCTCTTTGATTTTGGTTGAGTGACCAATGGGTATTGACCCCATTTAAACTCCCCCCTTCTCTTCCCATTAGTCCACTGTCATAGATATTATGCACAAGTTTTCAAGAGTTTTACACACTGTGTGTGGAGTCCATACTTTATCTTGGTCACCGAGCCTAACGCCAAAATACACAAGGTGAGAGGAGGGTCATTAAAGTATTACGTCAGCATCGATAGGGGGGGGGGTTCCGATTTGCTGACTTTTGATGACAAGAGGGGGATTTGGATGATGCTTACGTCATCAACCACCCTTTATAAAAATATTAAATATTCTTAATGGCATCTTGAACTGTGGTTTGTGAGCACCTGAACTAACATTCTCCCTATCGATAAATCTCCCAGAGAGCCACTTTATTGATTTCTAAATGTTTCGTGCATCCTTCAAGTGATCTAGAAATGTATTTGGGCCGCTTAAGTACTCTCGAACTGTGCCACGCATCATTCAAGTGATACGTAATTATCCCACGGATCACTTAAGTAATCTGGGAATGTGCCGGGGGTAACTTGAGTGATGTAGAGCCGCACTGTGCCAACTGTCACTCAAGGGATTTATAAATGTGCCAAGGATCACTTAAGTATTCTGGAACTGTCGCGGGTCACTTAAGTGATCCGTGAATGTGCCATGGGCCTACTTGAGTGATCTGAAAATGTGCCACGGGCCACCTAAATGCTGTGGAATTGTGCATGGGGTCACCTGAGCGATCTTTAAATGCGCCGCCTACTTTTCATTTTTACAAAATTAGGTTTGAGGGGGGCAGGCCAAATCAGATAACCCACCGGGCCGCATTTGGTCCTCGGGCCAAGAATTTATCATTATATGGCTTGGCCACAATGAATTTCTTATTAGGAAATTTTGAATTCTTAGCCTTCGAGTAGCATTGAAATAAACAGAAATTCATTATAATAACATATAAAGGTATTTTCTTTCGCAATTTTGATTTGAAAAAAATGATTTTTGATCATTTGAGGGAGGGGGCAGGAGGCCCCCTTTGTTCCCTCCCTCCCCGCGTAGAGTCTCTGATCCCACCAATATGCGTGATAGGAGGTGGGGGCAGATATGACGAAATTTTGCTGACGGGGAGGGGAAGGGGGGGCGTCAGAATTTTGCTGACAAGGGGGGTCAAAAATGGCTGAAAAATTGCTGACGTAATACTTGAACGGCCCCTTATGCTCTTTTAACAGAATCAGAAAAATTACAATAATTATGCAACGTTGAAATATTGCATAATTGAGCCAGGCTGAATCTCAAAAACTAGATAATTTGTAGCTGATGATAATGCCCCCTAACGATTTCAGTAAAGAATGAGAATTCAAGTAAAATTCGTGGAGCCTAGTCAGGATGGCCATAATTAGATGGAAATATGTACCGTTCGTAAAATAAAAGTCATGTGATCACTGTAGGATCCCCCATTATGCTGGTCGAAAGACTGCTCCAAGCTACTGGTTATATACAGTGCAACAGGGGAGTAAGTGCGGCCGCACGTGGGGAGGAGAGTTTATTGACCAAAAGCAATTATGGGGAAAAATTATTTCTGTCGACTCTAGGGGGGGGGGGTGCCAAATCAGAGATAAAAGGGCGAAAAATAAAGTTTGACGTGTAATAAAATAAATAGAGGTGTCCTTAACCTCTTCACGTACAGGATTTTGGCGACAAATTTGGATGATCTCTATCTGATGAATCGGCGATAAATCTGGTAACCATGTCCTAACCTAACCACACGTTAAGAAAAAGAAGGGGAAAGAAAAAAATAGAAGAAAATTAAGAAAAAGGAACAGTATAATGCATAAGTAGGTTTGAGAATATGTATATATATGCAGTAGATTTCTCTTTCCATTTCTCTTTTCATCCCACCCTACGTGCTCTCTTTCGGTCTTACATGTATGTAGTAGAAAGATACATTATATGTAGGAAGAAAAAATCCCCAAGAGGATTATCGAGAAAACGGGGAGGGGAAAAAAACAACTTCGGTTCATAGGGTTACAATATAGCTTCGCGATGGTGTGGATGGAGCAAGAGACAACAGAGAACTGGATTGAATTCATTGAATCCACTGGCGTTTGGACGAAAGATTTCGTCGTCCGTGATCGTATAAACGGAAATTCGAATGCATTCGCGAACAGTGGTAGCAGCAGCAGCGCCACCACACGCACAGACTCGATAAGAGTCTAAACGAGATTCGCAAACCGTCAACGTGTCCGTAATTCCTCAGCAAATCGCCATACATGTCCCGGAATCCGCGTCGTCGTCGTCGTCATATCAATTTCCCGATTAGAAGCGATTCCAGAAATACATAGAAATAGCGCTTTCTGGAAAGTCGTAGCGCGATAATCAATTTTCCTTTAATTGTTATCGCGGGAGTTTTTAATCGTTAAAAACGGAGTAAAAATTGGGGTGGGGGGGAGGCGGACGCGAGTGGCGGAGGGGTACAGGACAGGACGCAGACCTCTGAATGGGTGAGAGATCGATCCCATCGATCGATCGATCGATCGTACGTATGAGACAAGGCATTATTCCCACATAAAATCTGATAATGACTTTTTCTCTTATTTGTATTTTGCATATTACAATATTGTAATATCCCGTTTGAATCCATGTATTAACGGGAAAACGAGATGGCGTTTTGAAATATGATAATTTCCTTTTTATGTTATCATTATCAAAGGGAAGTAGGGGGGTGAGGAATTTTATTAATGACTATGCTAATCAGCTTTTCAGCGATGGATTTTTCTGGTGAAGTTTTAATAATTGTTTTTACCTGTATTTAAAATAAGGTTATTTCCATGGGCCCAGCACCCTAGGCAGCCCGGGAATAGAGATCTGATTTTTTACTAGAAAACATGAAGGCCCAGTTGTTAAAGAACTGGAATAAAGGGTCCCACTATTTACTTTATATAGTTATGTGGAGAGTGATTATTATAGTGTCCGTATTTAAGTGCATGAAAATGCGTGTTAATTATTGATGGGCGCGTGCCACCATCTGATTTTGGTCTTTCCTAACTACATTCGTTATTTTCAAAGTCGCCAGGGAATTTGACATTCTCACCCCAATCGGCACAAAATTTGATATTTCCACCAATGGCACTGAATTTTACATGTCCAAAAGTGCCTAAATTTGACATTCCCACACAATGTTTCAGAATTCCATGTGTCCAAAAGTGCATAAATTTGACCCAGTGACACAAAATTTTACATGTCGAAAAGTGCCTAAATTTGATATCTTCACCAGTGACATATTAAATTTGACATATCCAAAAGTGCTAGTAAATTTGTGATGTCCAAAAGTGCCTAAATCTGTCGTTCCCATCAATGACACAAAATTTCACACGTCCGAAAGTTCCTAAAATTGACATTCCCACCAGTGACACATAATTTTGCATGTCCAAGAATGACAGTAAATTTCACATTCCCCAATGACAAGGACACACTAAATTTCCAAACGTTTATTTTCACCAAATTCTATGTATCCGCAAGTGCGACCGACCACATTCACATTTGCACACTGCACCAAACTCACACGAACCACGCCAGTCTCGGATGTATTTAACCAAATTAACACATCGTGTGTGTGTGTGTGTGTGTGTGTGCCCAGTACACACTATTACATTATCATCATTACATAATATTCAGTACATCAAGAAACTTCATAAAACCACTATAAGATCCTAATCCGGTAATTACTTCTCATCGGCCCGGAATCGGATAAAGTGAAGGATTTTTTCTCGGAAAGAAAAAGAAGTAATATATCGAGAGGAGGATTAATATAATATGCATACATAAAACTGGGAAAACTCAGAGATTCCTGGAAAGAAAATATTCAGCTCTCTAAGAGAAACGCCGCATTCCAATAAAGCGCCGAAATAACCACGCATTTAATTTCGTTTTACATTTTATTTTCTAGAACGGGAAAAACTCCGGCTAAAAATTTGGGAATTTTGCCAGAATAAATGAAAAAGGGAATAAATTACGGGAAAAAATTTTAATGGGGGGGAAATTTTTTTTTCTCCCTCTCTGTGTGCGGAATCGAAATTTTCCAGGGAATCGAAACGCCTCTTCGAAGAGTGAACTTGATGATTGCCATTGAAAATGTGACTTCGTTAAAAGTGTCTCAGGATCAAACTTTCGTCGGTGCGTTTCCCCCCGTTTGTTTGTTTCTTGGCAAAGTGTTTGAGTTTCAACATTGATTGTCTAATAAGAGCGAATTGTGAACACGTGAACATGTCAATTCCCCAATCGACATTTTCAAAAGTGTCACTAAATCTAATCGCCACAAAAGCAGCAATAATTCGAAAAGCCCGCAAGTGCCACTGGACTTGACAATTCCACAAGTGCCACCAAAGTTATTTCTATAAGGTGCACTGAATTTGTCATGTTCTCAAGTTTACTCAGTTTCATAATCACCACTAAATTTGACTTGCCGCAAGTGTCATTTAAATTTATTACCATTAGTTTCACTAAATTTGATTTGTCCACATGGTGCTAAATTTGACATTTTCACAAAACTGGGATCTGAATTTCACCTGCTTACACAAATATCACTAAATTAATTTCCTCAATAGGCACTGAATTCGTCTTTTTTACAAGTTTTTACCTCAAAAACGTTCATGTCTGCAAGTGTCAGTTGACATGATCAAAAGTGCCACTAAATCGAATATTAAAAATAAAATGGATGGATTTTCTTCGTTTTGCCAATGTAAGTTTTATGATGTGATGAATAGAATTGAAAAAATTGAATTGAAAAGGATCACTAAATTCGCGTCATGTTCACAAGTGGCCATGAATTCGTCATTCTCGTTAATGGTGCTGAATTTGACGTGGCCACAAGTACACCGTTCTGCCAACTGAGGCTTGACACAAGTACATGTCTACACTTAGGCTCAAGGGTGTCGGAAGTGTTTCGAAACTGTGGGTGCTCATCTTTAGTTCTATATCGGAAATCTTCATTTCTGAATCAATTCTGGGGGTGCTCGGATCCATGCCACAAATTACCGTGGGTGCTTGAGCACCCACAGCACCCCCGGCTCCGACGCCACTGCTTAGGCTAGTACGTATACTAAAATTGGAACGATACACAGAAGATTAGCATGACCACAAGTACAGTATTACTAAAATTATTTCTACAATATGCACTGAATTCGTCGTACCCCCAAGTGTCATGCATTTGCCAGTGCATTTGCCACATACTGCCAAGTGTCACTAAATATAATCTTTTCACAAACAGCGCAAAATTCGAAACACCCCGCAACGGCAATCAAACTTATTTCCACAAGGGGTACTAAATTCGTCATGTGCACGAGTGCCGTCACTGAACTCATTCACGTAAGTGATGTTTGTTCCACTAAATTCGAAGTCATGTCCACAAGCACGACTGACCACATTCGCGCACTACGCCCAACTCACCCAAATCACGCCAGTCTTGAATCTACGTTAACCAACACATCATCCAGAACACACTTATTGCATCATTATCATTACATATTATCCAGGACATCAAAGAACTTCATAAAATCCCTATAAGATCCTAATCCTATAATAATAATTTCTCATAGACCCGGAATCGAGTAAAGTGAAGGAATTTTCCTCGGAAATAAAATGAAAATGAAAAAAAAAAAAGGAATATATTAAAGAGGAAGAGGAGAGGGGTATATGTATATATATATATAAAACTGGAAAAATTCAGAGATTCCTGGAAAGAAAATATTCAGCTCTCTAAGAGAAACGCCGCATTCCAATAAAGCGCCGAAATAACCACGCATTTAATTTCGTTTTTTTTATTTTATTTTCTGGAACGGGAAAAACTCCGGATAAAAATGTGGGAAATTTTGCCAGGATAAAGAAAAAAGGGAATAAATGAAGGGGAAAAAATTTAATGGGGAAATTTTTTTTTTTTTATCCCTCTCTGTGTGCGGAATCGAAATTTTCCAGGGAATCGAAACGCCTCTTCGAAGAGTGAACTTGATGATTGTCATTGAAATTGTGCCTTTTGTTAAAAGTGTCTCAGGAGCAAACTTTCGTCGGTGCGTTTCTCCCCCCAGTTTGTTTGTTTCTTGGAAAAGTGTTTGAGTTTCAACATTGATTTAAGAATAAGATTTGCGGAATGAGGAAAAAAACACGCGAGTTTTAAGGAAACATTGATAGGTATCGGGTATTTATCTTTTTTAAGAGATTGAATTTAAGATTAAGATCGTAAAGTTTGTTTTCTTCCCCTGGAGTTTTTTGAAATTAGATTTTAGTTTACGTGTCTTTTTCTAGATACGATCAGTTGTCTACAGGGGATGCGAGTATATTCTCGACTAGGATTATTTGACTGAGGGTATTGGGTATTTATTTCTTCTTTTTTGAGTGGTGAACACCTTTTGTGCAGTGTTACTCATCAGGAGAGAGAGAGAGAGAGGGAGTGAGCACTGTTCATGGATACTCTTAACAGGAGCTTTATGTCCACATCCTTCAATGCATTTCCGCAAGTGCCAATATATTTGACATGTTCACAAGTCTCACTAAATCTATCCCGATAAAGAGCGTCAAATTCGACATGTCCACATGTGCCGTTAAACCTCACATCTCCACAAGATGCATTAAATTAGTCGTGTCCACAAGTACTAGAAAATTTTTCGTGTCCGTAGGTGCCAGTACGTTTGACATGTTCACCGGAGTGTTACTCATTGGTGTACGCAAAGGGGGGTTTTGAGGTTCTAACCTCCCTCCCCTCCCCTATTGAGCTAAGATTATAATGTTATTTTGCAGGGAAAAAAGTAAAACCCCCCTTCAGAAGGAAAAAAATTCTGAACCCCCCCCCCCCCGAGAAAATTCTGTGTACGCCTATGGTGTTACTAAATGTTTTTTCACAACGAACACTAAATCAGACATATCCTCAAGTGCCACTAAATTTAATATGTCTACTACTGATACCGAATTTGACGTATTCAAAATTCAACGTGTCAACAACTGTCTCAAAATTCTCCCATGTTTGGAAATGGCAATGAATTTGACATGTTTACATGTGCCTTTAAATCTAAGCCATAAAGGAGCATTAAATTGGACGTGTGTTCAAGAATCACTAAACGTAACATTCCCGCAATACGCACTAAACTCATTTCATGCTCACAAGTATTACTAAGCGTGACATTTCCACACTTCCAATTATATTCACAAATTCAATTCCAACTACAAATTCATCATAATTCCAACTACAAATTCACCAATTCCAACTATAAATTCATCAATTCCAACTATAAATTCATCAATTCCAACTATAAATTCATCAATTCCAACTATAAATTCATCAATTCCAACTATAAATTCATCAATTCCAACTATAAATTCATCAAAATACAATTCCAACTATAAATTCATCAAAATACAATTCCAACTATAAATTCATCAAAATACAATTCCAACTATAAATTCATCAAAATACAATTCCAACTATAAATTCATCAATTCCAACTATAAATTCATCAAAATACAATTCAAACTATAAATTCATCAAAATACAATTCCAACTATAAATTCATCAAAATACAATTCAAACTATAAATTCATCAATTCCAACTATAAATTCATCAATTCCAACTATAAATTCATCAAAATACAATTCCAACTATAAATTCATCAAAATACAATTCCAACTATAAATTCATCAATTCCAACTATAAATTCATCAAAATACAATTCCAACTATAAATTCATCAAAATACAATTCCAACTATAAATTCATCAAAATACAATTCCAACTATAAATTCATCAAAATACAATTCCAACTATAAATTCATCAATTCAATTAAAACTATATTCACCGTGTGCAGAAGTGCCAAAAAAATTTTAATTTCTGCAAGTGCTAGTACATTTGACATGCTCATAAGTGTCACAGAATCAAAAACAACAAAAAGAGCACTAAATTTAAAATAACCACAAGTGCCACAAAATTTGGAATTCACACTTAAGAATGTGCACAATTACCCATGTGTTAACACACATAAGCATCATCACTCCCTCCCCACCCCATTACATAATAACCAGGATATCAAAAATCTTCGTAAAATTGCTATAAGATCTTAATCCGATAAAATTACTTCTTAATACTTCTCATAGACCCACAATCAAGTGACGCGAAGGGATTTTCTCTGGAAAAAAACATTAAAAAGAGGAAAAAAAGGGAATATATTGAAGAGGAGAGGAGGGTTAATATACATATTATATACATATAAAACTGGGAAAACTCAGAGATTCCTGGAAAGAAAATATTCAGCTCTTTTAAGAAACGCCGCATTCCAATAAAAAAGCGCCGAAATAACCACGCATTTAATTTCGTTTTTCATTTTATTTTCTGGAACGGGAAAAACTCCGGATAAAAATGTGGGAATTTCGCCAGAATAAAAGGAAAAAAGGGGAATAAATTACGGGAAAAAATTTTAATGCGGGGGGGGGGAATTTTTTTCTCTCCCCTCTCTGTGTGCGGAATCGAAATTTTCCAGGGAATCGAAACGCCTCTTCGAAGAGTGAACTTGATGATTGTCATTGAAATTGTGCCTTTTGTTAAAAGTGTCTCAGGAGCAAACTTTCGTCGGTGCGTTTGTTTGTTTCTTGGCAAAGTGTTTGAGTTTCAACATTGATTTAAGAATAAGATTTGCGGAATGAGGGAAAAAACACGCGAGTTTTAAGGAAACATTGATAGGTATCGGGTATTTATCTTTTTTAAGAGATTGAATTTAAGATTAAGATCGTAAAGTTTGTTTTCTTCCCCTGGAGTTTTTTGAAATTAGATTTTAGTTTACGTGTCTTTTTCTAGATACGATCAGTTGTCTAAATGGGATGCGAGTTTATTCTTGACCAGGGATATCGGATATTTATTTATTTATTTGTTTTAACCTTTAGTGTGAGTCGAAAACCCAAACCCATTGGTTAAACTTAAACACCTTAAGCCGGGTTTTCTTAGGAATAGGAGTTTTGAGCCGCGTGTACCGTGCCGGCAGTAACGTGTTACATAATCAAGCTACGCGTTTGTGCTTTCCTAGCGGGGCATATCAGATCACGGCTGCTGTATAGTATTTGGCCCTGGCATCAGCTAATGTGTCGTCTGCATGCTCCGGTTTGAAAGGAAAGGAAGGGAAAGAAAGCACCTTTGACCTTTGAAAACCAAACACACCCCCGCTTCCCATCTCATTGAGAAATCGAAGCGTTCCCGGAGGATGGGTGTGTCTGGAAATTTTATTAAATATCTTCAGAATAATAAATGAAAATATTACATATAGATTGCACATATAAATTCACATATAAAGAAAGCACCACAAGAATTAAGAGAACATCGGCAAAACGCGCGGCGCACGACGCATTTGAATCATCCAGAAGCAGTCGGCCAATCACTCCCGACGTAAAGCGCTGCCGTGAGCCGCGTTGCGCTGTGTAGGAAAAACAGTCATACTGATTTTCTTATTGGTGAGTGGACGGCGTGTGTTACGTTGCACGCGGCACAGAAAACCTGCTCCTAGGAAAACCCCCCTGTAGGGGCTGCTCAAGTATTACGTCAGCAGATTTTTAGCAATTTTTGACACCCCCCTCTCCTTGTCAGCTCTGCCCCTTAAAACATTTTGAAAAATAACAATTTCGAGAAAAAATACCTTTGTATGTTATTATAATTGATATCTGTTAATTTCAATGCTATTTGAAGGCTAAAAACTCAAAATTCCTCTCTAAGAAATTCATTGCGTTCCACCCTCTAAGACATAAAAATCATAGTTCTCGGGGTTACCTGATGTGGCCGGCCGCTTCAAACCTAATTCTGATTATTTGATCATTTTTGTCGCATCATGTTATTTTATGCACACGAGGGCTAATTAGACCGGGACCTACAATTTATTGCCGATTCCGAACGGCAGGCTTGTTTTTTATACTCATCGAGAGGTTTGTGCGATAACACCTCGATGGGGGACTCCTTGCGGTAGCAACTTTTTGTTGCGGTCAAGTCGCCGTTTTTTTGTCGTACCCCTGTGTCAGGAAAGTTTTCTGACAAGGACGAACCGGGTATCGAACTCGCGACTAATTTTGCAAAAATGAACTAAGCATTCACAGATAAAGAGAGATAAGCATTACCTAACCTTTATGGACAGCTTAAGTCAACCGTGGCACGATTGCAAAGCAATTAAGCGGCATGTAGCGCATTTTCAGATAACTCAAGTAGGCCCGTGGTGCATTCATAGATCAATTAAATGACCTGCGACACATTTACAGATCACTTAAGTGACCCGCGGCACAGTTCAAGAATACTTAAGCTGTCCGTGACACATTTAGAGATCCCCTTAAGTGACATGTGATACAGTTCTAGAGTAGTGCAGTTCTACATCACTACAGTTACCCGCGGCACATTCCCAGATTACTTAAATGATCCGCGGAATAATTACGTTTCACTTGAGTGGCTCGCGGCACAGTTCCAGGGCACTTCAGCGGTCCATGACACATTTCTAGAGCACTTAAGTGGCCCGCAACACATTTCTAAATCACTTGAGCTGCTCGGCCACCTTTTCAGATCACTTGAAGGATCCACGGAACATTTAGAAATCACTGAGGTGGCTCTATAGAGGACTTATTAATAGGGAGAATGTTATTTCTGCTGCCCGCAAACTAGAGAAAGGCTTTACGTGTTTTTGCCACATCGAGAAAGATGCCGATGCCGTTAAGAATATTTCATATTTTTATAAAGAGTAGTTGATGACGTATAAGCATCATTCACCCCCTCCATCTTGTCTTCAAAAGTCAGCAAACCCGACCCCTCCCCGACCAGCCATCGTTACTGACGTAATACTTGAATGACCCCTTACTCATGAGAGGACAAGAGCTCTGCCGTGTAGGCAACTGTCGCGAAACAGCGTCCTAAAAATCGCACCAATTACGGGAGTGCTCGCGAGGCAGCTGAACTTTGAAATCTGGGCCACGATTGGCAAACATCGCGAAGCAGCTACGTGTACCACGTGTTTATTTGTACACTTTGTATATAATCGTTTTCGCTGCCCCGCCCAGGAGCATCGGGTTCCGGAAGATCCGGGGGGGGGGGTGGGACTCAGAGGATTATAGGGTGAGGGGACACTCACACTTTCGGCACAACTCAATCGGTAGTAAATTGCCTATGGCGAGTTGTGCTCGGTTTGAATGAATGATTGTGACTTCAATAATTGGATACGATTGTTTATAACGGTCGAATAGCTCTACAAACCACGGGAAGTCCCTTGGCAACTCCTACTTTAAACGGTACTTCACCTCCTCATAACCAGATCACGGCCCGCCGCTCCGTCTCGCGCAAGCGGTACTTCAACAATCCACAAAACACGTTTTCAATAAAGCAGAAAAAGAATCAGCTTGGTGGGTCAACGACATAACAACGACCGCACTTTTGGCACGTTTACTCTCTATCTTAGCATTCTCATATAGGGAGATCGCATGGACACCGAGAAGAAATAAACTAAGTTTGGCGCAGCAGTAAAAGTGAATTTCACGCCAATAGAGGCCAAGAATAAATTTATAAAATCCCACAACCCTAGAGTGTTAGAGTGACGTCATCTAAACAATACATGATCAATTACAACCCCGACAAAGAAAGAAAGAAAAAGGAGAAATACAGTCGAATCCCGTTATAACGAACCTCAATAGACCAGAGAAATCACTTCGTTATAAAAAAAATTTCAGGTTGTTTGCATTGTTCTTAAGCATACTTATTTGAGGAATTAGAAAGTGTTTGTTAAAACGAGATTTTCGCTATAATGGTATTCGTTAAAACTGGATTCGACTGTAACTAGTTTCTGTAGAAGAGAAATAGAGGCAACACCGTCTAGCAGAAAGTCTCCGCGCGAAGCTCGTGACGTCACTGTAGTCGTCCATTTTACCTACAGTCATTGAATATACTGCAAAAAAAAAAAAAAAAAAAGGTAAAGATTTCGCATATGTACGTCGGACTGCTACATCCAATGGCTACAGGTGAAATGAACGACTTCAGTGACGTCAAAGCTTTTTCGCGGAGACTTTCTGCTGTAGAGGATGTTGATAGAGGAGAGAGAGCTGGAGAGCAGGAGGAAGAAGAGAAAGCGAAAAGAAGTTTTTTTTCAAATAGATATCGCCAAGAAGTGCGAGAGGTGATGAGTACCCAACTGTTGTCATTTTAAATGACAAAATTAAAATTGATTTCAATAATTACATCCCGTCGCTGATTTTCTTTTTATGTGTTTATGGGTGAGATGAACCAACACCACTTATAGAACAAATCCTCTGCACGACGCTTGTGACGTCAATGAAGGCCATTTCTCGAATTGCCATTGGATATACTGCAAAAAAAAGGTAAAGATATCGCATGCGTCAGCCTGCTATATCCAAATTGCAATAGGTGAAATGTCCTTCTTCAGTGACGTCACGAGCTTGGTGCGGAGGCATTGTTCTATAGGTGTTGGATGAACGCGCTTAAATTTCTTTAAACTTTTTTGACGACGACAACTTGGGACTCTTTCCTTGTAAGTGCGTCAACTGTTTCAAATTTTTTTAAACATTCTCCGACATTTCTGGTCATACCGGGAAAGACACATCAAATTCCACGGGGGAAAAAAAAACAAACTCCAAACACATTTCCAAATTTTCATACACGATTTCCCCTTTTTCGTTTCCCTAAATTTTTTGGTTCACGTCAAGGGAAACAAGTTCTAGAAGATGGTACAGGGTATATTGTCGAGCTGTTTCTCTTCCATAACCCAAAATAAGAGCTCGGAATACCAAGTGCATGTATATTTATATTAAAAAAAAATGGGAATTTGTTTTGTCCTGGAGAGGGATCCAGGTTTTTTTTTTTTTTCACCATTTTTGGGGAAACTCGTGGCGGTAAACAGAAGCTTCCCGATGGGAACTCCAATATCGTGTGTGTGTGAGTCTTTATATATACATGTATGAAGTCGGATTTTAAGCTCTCTTACGGAATATTCCAGATCGACTGGCTCGGGAATCCGAGAAAAAAAAAAACGGGAAAAGTATTTTTTCTTCTTCTTCTCTGGAGTAAGGCGTTTTCCTCTTCACAAATAGCATAAAAACTTTTGACCTCCATTTTTTGTTTCCTCGAGAAATCGTTTCATATCCTCCATTTTCGGTCACATATTTTCGGATAAAAACTTTTCAAAGCCAAAATATGGCGGAATTTCTATTTCCGTGACACTTTGCGATTTTTTTTTTTGATGTTTCCAGAAAAATTTGTGTTGGAAAGTACTGTTTGATCATTTTTGTCGCATCACGGTCATTTTATACACACGAGGGCTAATTAGACTACTACTACTACTACTACTAAAACATACATGTACCTCGTCCATATTCCTCTGCGGAACCTCTAACGAATTGGTACA
This sequence comes from Pholcus phalangioides, assembly GCF_987345545.1. Classification (NCBI taxonomy): domain Eukaryota; kingdom Metazoa; phylum Arthropoda; class Arachnida; order Araneae; family Pholcidae; genus Pholcus; species Pholcus phalangioides. The sequence continues at coordinate 16,477,094 of NW_028301595.1, forward strand.
TGTTGGGATGTTCGTGTGCGTGTAGTGAAATCTGACGTGAAGTTTGTTGCCGTGTAATGCTTGTTATGTGTAGTGCTGCCATCTGCCACCAGTTTTTTTCTAACTATGAGTGAAGGGTAATGATTGAACAATTGTATCGTTGTAGGTCTGTTGTCTCTCTGTGGCGAGACTTTACAATGGGGAGATCGGCTCGCATTTACATCTCGAAGTTGGGTTTCTCAGCGGCGGCTAATTAGACCGGGACCTACAATTTATTGTCGACTCCGAGAACGGCAGGCATTTTTATATACTCACCGAGAGGTTGGTGCACTAGCACTAACCCCTCAACGTGGGCCTCCCTGTGGTAGCGATATTTTTCTTTGGCCATGTCACCTTTTCAGTCGTACCCCTGTGTGATGAAGGTTTCTGACAAGGACGAACCGTATATCGAACTCGCGACAGCTATAAGCACATCCTTTGGTACTTTAGCCGTGGCAATCTTAGGGGCCGTTCAAGTATTACGTAAGAAAATTTTTAGCCATTTGTGACCCCCTTCCCCCCCTGTCAACAAAAGTCAGCAAAACGCTGACCCCCCCCCTCCCTCCCCCCGTCGGCAAAATTTGGTCATCAGCTCTTCCCCTCTGAATCCTAACTCATATTTTCATAAAGGGTGGTTGATGATGTAAGCATTACCCAAACCCCCCTCCCCCCCTTGTCATCAAAAGTCAGCAAATCGGAAACCCCTCCCCCTCCATCGATGATGACGTATTACTTGAACGGCCCCTTATCGACCTGGGCTACCGCACCTGAAAAGCATTGTTTAAAAATATAATTTGCTAATAGTGTTTCTCTCTGTTGCTATGAAAAGACAAGTATTTTCTCTTTACCAAAAACGTTTTTTCCCAAACAGATGTTATATATATATTGAGAAATCTTCATTTTCAAACAATATTAATATTAGGGCTGGAAGTCGATTAAAATTTTGAACTGGTTAAAATCAAAATATTTTAATCGATTAATCGACCGATTGGAATTTTATAATCGGATATTTCCAAATCCTATTTATTCATAGTAAACGAAGAGTTGGGAACTATGTACTATTGATTGATGCTATAAAAATATATTCTAATAAATTCATGCATCTATCCACTGAATGGATGTAAACAAATATAGAAATAAATTAAGAAATAAAGGTGGCCCGATGAAACTATTTTATTATAGTGCCTTTCAGTGCAGTCTTAACGCATGGGCCCACCGGGGGCCTCAAGAGGAGAGGGGCTTCACAAAAATGAGATTTGGTTGAAATTTTCTAGAATTTACCTGATAGGGCCTCAAAAAAAAAAAAAAAACACCACTTCGTCCGGGGGGCCCATGATACTCTTGAAGGCCTGAAAGTCGTCTTTAAATTACTGTTATTTACGAAAGTTTTGTTCAAACACTGTTCGTCATACACCAGTGTTCACCCATTATCACTCATAAAGCAGTGTTCACAAAAGCTTCGTTCAAACACTGCTGGTGAAGAAGCTTTTCTTAAATATTGTTGTTCAGCAATATTGTTACTCACTAAAGCTTTCCTTGAGCATTGTTACTCACTAAAGCTTTCCTTGAGCATTGTTACTCACTAAAACTTTTCTTCAGCATTGTTATTCACTAAAGTTTTGCTTAAGCATTGTTACTTACTAAAGCTTTCCTTGAGCGTTGTGTTATCCGCTAAAGATTTGCTTCAGTATTGTTTATGATAGCTTTGTTTACACATTGTTTATACAGAAGCACTGTTCAAACATTGTTGTTCAAAAAAGTATTGTTTAAACATTATCATTCAAAACAAGCATTGTTTAAATATTGTCATTCACAAAAGCTTTGTTCAAATACTGCTGCAGCAAAAGCTTTGCACGTGTGTTCAATTATTCGATCACATTCATCGTCAATAATGTCACACGTCTTCCTAACAACACCATAGATAACGTTCAGTCGAAAAAAACTACTTCTCAAAAAATAATAACAGCATGGTTTGAAATAATTTCATTGACAAACGTTCATTGTCAAAAGCATTGTTTAAATATTGTCGGCAATTATTAATTCCCTCCACAAAAGTTACAGGAAAGCAATATTACTACATAAAATTAAAGTTTAAGCAGTAGCAATCAACATAACAATAGTTAAAACAGTAACAATCAACATAACAATAGTTAAAACAGTAACAATCAACATAACAATAGTTAAAACAGTAACAATCAACATAACAATAGTTAAAACAGTAACAATCAACATAACAATAGTTAAAACAGTAACAATCAACATAACAATAGTTAAAACAGTAACAATCAACATAACAATAGTTAAAACAGTTACAATACTACAGCAATGTAAATGTAAAACCGTGACAATACTTGCTTTGCTGAATTTTAGTCTCTCAAAATCAAATATTTCAATAAAAAAAACTTCTCACAATAGCGTCAGAATTTAAAAACCACCTTCTAAATAATTAGTACAACAATGCAACTTGTTATAACAGAAAACTCTCTCTCTGACAACAATTGAAAAGAAAAAATTTCTATTCCTTCAAATCCAAAGAGAGTTTTAGAATAAATAAAACAATTAATATATGGAATCGGGGGGGTATCTTCCCATGAAAGGACTTTTTAGAGGTTTTAACGGAATTCCAACAATTCGATCCCGATTTTTCTGTTTTATTTTATTCTTATTATTTCCTGAGAGTTCTTAAAATCCATCCACACATTCTTATCCTCATTTTCCAGTTTCCGGAATCTCTCTTTTACCAAGAAATTAAGAGCACCGTGGTTATATAATAAGAACGCCACTGGAATTTGCCGCCTGCACCGCCGCCCACCATCGACTTCTTCTTTGTGAATTTGGAGAGCAGCTCACAACAATTATTATTATTTTATTTTGCAGCCCCCCCCCCCCCGCTTTTTCGCCTTCTGGCCTCGGTATCCGTGTTGATTGGAAAATGGAAAATACCGGAGAAAAGCGGAAAAGAGCTCCGAATGGAATTGAAAAGTCTTTCTGGAGAGTCTTCGCTCTCACTCTCCATACTTTTGTTTGATACGCGCTAAGTCTGTCTCTGTCTGTCTGTTCAATTTATATCGAAATTTCACTGATTTGTTTTAAAGGGGGAATATTCCTTTTTATTTCGTGGAACTGAGGGTCTTACCGGATTTTAAGGGACGAGAATAATTAAAGGATCGCACGTGCATACAGCCTACGCGGTGATGATTCCACGGTGCCACGAGATATATTGGGAGAATATAAGTGAAAGCTAGTGAATATTTTCATTGAAATATCTTTTTAAAACCCTTCTAATATTGAGAGTGCTTTACGAAGTTTTAGTTTTGAGAGAGAGAGAGAATATGTTGAATGCTGGTTGTGTATACTGAGGATTCACTCTAAACACTGTTGCTTACGAAAACCTTTGCTCTTTCGCCGTTGCTTGGTTTGAATATTGCTGTTGATGAAAGCTTGGGTTGAGCATTGGTGTTAATGGAACTTGGGTTGAGCATTGGTGTTAATGGAACTTGGTTTGAGAATTGGTGTTAATGGAACTTGGTTTGAGCATTGCTGTTTGTGAAAGCTTGGTTTGAATATTGTCGTTTATGAAAACTTTGTTCTTCCACTGTTGTTATGAAAGCTTAGTTTAAACATTGTTGTTCACGAAAGCTTGGTTTGAACAATGGAGATTATGAGAGTTTGACGCGAACAGTATTGTTTGCGAAAATGCTGTCTTCGAAAACTTGGTTTGAACAATGGAGATTACGAGAGTTTGACGCGAACATTATTGTTTGCGAAAATGCTGTCTTCGAAAACTTGGTTTGAACAATGGAGATTATGAGAGTTTGACGCGAACAGTATTGTTTGCGAAAATGCTGTCTTCGAAAACTTGGTTTGAATATTGTTGTTAATGAAAGCCTGGTTTTAAAATTGTTGTTTACGAAAGCCTGGTTTAAACATTGTTGTTTACGAAAGCTTGGTTTGAACAATGGAGATTACGAGAGTTTGACGCGAACATTATTGTTTGCGAAAATGCTGTCTTCGAAAACTTGGTTTGAACAATGGAGATTATGAGAGTTTGACGCGAACAGTATTGTTTGCGAAAATGCTGTCTTCGAAAACTTGGTTTGAATATTGTTGTTAATGAAAGCCTGGTTTTAAAATTGTTGTTTACGAAAGCCTGGTTTAAACATTGTTGTTTACGAAAGCTTGGTTTGAACAATGGAGATTATGAGAGTTTGACGCGAACAGTATTGTTTGCGAAAATGCTGTCTTCGAAAACTTGGTTTGAACAATGGAGATTACGAGAGTTTGACGCGAACATTATTGTTTGCGAAAATGCTGTCTTCGAAAACTTGGTTTGAATATTGTTGTTAATGAAAGCCTGGTTTTAAAATTGTTGTTTACGAAAGCCTGGTTTAAACATTGTTGTTTACGAAAGCTTGGTTTGAACAATGGAGATTATGAGAGTTTGACGCGAACAGTATTGTTTGCGAAAATGCTGTCTTCGAAAACTTGGTTTGAACAATGGAGATTACGAGAGTTTGACGCGAACATTATTGTTTGCGAAAATGCTGTCTTCGAAAACTTGGTTTGAATATTGTTGTTAATGAAAGCCTGGTTTTAAAATTGTTGTTTACGAAAGCTTGGTTTGAACAATGGAGATTATGAGAGTTTGACGCGAACAGTATTGTTTGCGAAAATGCTGTCTTCGAAAACTTGGTTTGAACAATGGAGATTACGAGAGTTTGACGCGAACATTATTGTTTGCGAAAATGCTGTCTTCGAAAACTTGGTTTGAATATTGTTGTTAATGAAAGCCTGGTTTTAAAATTGTTGTTTACGAAAGCTTGGTTTGAACAATGGAGATTATGAGAGTTTGACGCGAACAGTATTGTTTGCGAAAATGCTGTCTTCGAAAACTTGGTTTGAACAATGGAGATTACGAGAGTTTGACGCGAACATTATTGTTTGCGAAAATGCTGTCTTCGAAAACTTGGTTTGAATATTGTTGTTAATGAAAGCCTGGTTTTAAAATTGTTGTTTACGAAAGCTTGGTTTGTAAACGTTGTTGTTTACTAAATCTTTACTCCACACACTTTTGTGAAGTTGTGTTTTCTTTTTGGTAAACTATTGTTGTTTTTGTAAGCTTTTTTTCATACAATGCTTTCTTCGTTCGAATATTGTCGTTACCAGAGCATACTTCTAACTTTTTTGTTCACTAAAGCTTTTATTCAAACACAGTTGTCAATGAAAGCTTTGTTCGAATATTGCCATTTACGAAGCCATTCTTTTTTGAACCTTTTTATTTGCCGCGGCTTCTTTGAATGTTCGCTTAACTCTCGAACAACGGTCTATTAAAAGTCATTGTTGTCAAAGACTCATCGTAATCTTGAAGCAATACAATTATTAGTTTTTTAATACACATTTTTACATAAGGACGAATGCAAATCTCAAACCCAAAAACATTCCACCGCCATCATGACCATCCGAGTACATACATTTTTATGCTCCCTCTCAGCCCTACGTGTGAAGCCATCACTAAGCGCATAAAGCTTATGATCCGGGACTGAAAAACCGAGAAATACAGGACCAGGAAATAAAAGTAGGAAGAACAAAGAGCAAACTGACCACTGTTTTCTGTATAAACAAAAAGGACATAAATTTGATGGCCTGATGGTCCATTTCGTTTTACCATGTCGTAAAAGTAAACCGGGAACTGGAGAATTTCCTATACTGTATTATGGCTTCAGTATGTACATTTTTATTTTCCTGGATCCATATTTTATTTCTCGGGATGGGGTTTCCTCTTAATTTCCGGTTCTGTTCTGATGGTTGATAAAGGCTGAGTAATGTTAATTTTGAATGATGGATATGAACTGAAACAGGCCGCCGCATGAAAGCACGTGTAGCGAGTGGCACGATTATCGTAGGTACAGGGTGGTCATAAAATATTTTTGCCGATAGACTAGCCCTTAGCGGCCGCAAATAATGAAAAAGATAATTTCAGCAGTGATGAAAGTGATAATGCCAGAATTAATGAAAGATAATTCCAGAATTAATGGAAGAGATAATTTCAGCATTGATGAAAGTGATAATTCCAAAATTACTGAAAGTGATAATTCCAAATTAATGAAAAAGTGATAATTCCAAATTAATGAAAAAGTGATGATTCCAAAATTAATGAAAGATAACTCCAGAATTAATGAAGAAAAATCTCAGATTAATGAAGGAAAATTCCAGCATTAATGAAAGAAATGACTTCAGTATTAATGAAATAATAATTTAATCTTTAATAATTTAATGAATAATAATAATAATAAAGGATAAATAATTTAATCTTTTATCATCTTTAGATGCGTACAGTACTTACAGTTCACTCGATCCAGCCTCTTAAATTTTGACATCCATATTGTGAAAGTCTCTGGGTCTTTAGGAAAAGTTTAATAAGTGACTTGGATCCAAAAAAATATTATAAAAATACCCCATCTTTTTCTCAGCCACCTCGTTGGGCATTTTGCCTGTTGTGGCGTTGTACTTGTAGCGTCACACAGCAGCTCCGAGACCACGCTCACTGAGCCGAGGAGGTAAGCGCAACATTAAAGAGATGAAACAGCACTGGGTCATATCGCCATACAGCAATTTGCTACTTATACGACGCTAGCGTTCGCGTCAAACTAGATTTAGATCAATCAAGCTTTTACTCAAATAATTCCTAAACTCCAGGTTCTGATTTTATAACGACCATCCTAATTAATCGGAAAGTAGGGGGGGGGGAAGGAATGAGATAATTACACACCACCACAAGGATCAACACCATCTATAGCAGAAGTCCTCCGCGCGAAGCTCGTGAAATCACTGCAGAAGGTCATCACACCTATAGTCACTGGGTATACCGGAAAAAAAAAGTAAAAATGGTGCCTGCTATATCCAATGGCCCCAACTACGAGGCGCAAATGCGAGCCAATCTCCCCATTGAAAAGTCTCGCCACAGAGAGCAACAGGCCTACAACGATACAATTGTTCAATCATTACGATTTACTCATAGTTGGAAAAACTGGTGGCAAATGGCAGCACTACGCATAACAAGCATTACACAGAAACAAACTTCACGTCAGGTTTCACTACACGCACGTTATCGCATGTACCAATTCGTTAGAAGTTCCGCAGAGGAATATGGAGCCAGGAGTGTGGGACAACCGTCACGTGCAATTCAACTCTGTGTCGGCGCTCGACTGAGTTTGTCGTCTAACGCGAGTCGCCAATTCGCCAAACGGCGCCAAATCGCACTTACAAAATTCTGCTTCCCATCACTACCGATCGGGTTAGGCTCGATGAAGACGCCATCTATCTCGGCGGTCGCCAGTCGCCTCACATTCTACAGGGTAATATGATGGTCGTAGACAGACAAGCTTCGTTCAATTTTGTTGTCGAATGTCTGTACGTAAAGGGGGGTGAGAGTTTTGCTTATGCGTTCTGTCGGAATCCCCCCGACTGAACGATTTCGACGCTCAAATCAGGTCACACAGCGAATTCTCGAATTTCTGTAATACTATGTATGGTAAAACTACGTACACAACACACGCATCGTTGCGGAAAAAGGCGTTTTTTTTACGCCTATACGTATATATATATTCAAATCCCGTTACCGTTCAGAAGAACATTGGACGTTTAAATCCCAGGCTGTAACGTATTCACCCATCACCTTATGTATATTATGATACATGTTTACTATGGCGTATGCATTTTATTTCTTTCGGGAGGAAAAATTCCGTTAAAAATAGAGAGCGAAGAGGTGTGTTCCTGTGAAAATGATATGCGCCTTTTGATACTTTGGCTTCTTTTTGTGCCCCTTTTCTTTCTTTATCTGCTCGAGTTAGCGTAACGATGGCTTTCTTTCTCCCCCCGTCCTTTTCTGCGAAGAAAGAGCAGAAGAATGTCCCAGAAGCTGGAGAGTCCTTCTCCAAAAGGAAAGGTAAGGGAAGTGATGGTAGAGGGGAGCCATGACAGACATACACGGGAAGATCCTTACCTTAAGGACCTCCTGGATGCCTTTCGGATATGCAGTTCGATGTGGGAGGAAAGGAATGTGGAGATTGATTGAATCGGAATGGAGGCGAGGACAAGTCCACACCATTCCTCTCTCTCTCTCTGTCTCTCTCTCTCACTCACACTCAGTCACAAACACTCCCGTGCTGAGGGAACTTGGGAGTATGGAATCAGGATCCCAGAATGATGGCTTTTCAAGTGCTCTTTAGTGCTTCGATCTACATCTGCTTAACGATTTATTTGACGGACAAACAGCCATCTTTTTTTTTTTTTCACACTTCAGTGCCGTGATCATAGTTTTACCCCGAGTACAAACTCTCGGATGACAGTCCAAAATCGATTTTTTTTTTGTCTTTTGTAACCATTCCTGACTGGATTTATCGGGTACTTAGGTGTGGTGCATTCTTATGTAAAATTGCCATCAAGTAGTTGTTGTTGTTGAGGTATTTAGATTCTCTGTTTAAACTCTGGAAAAATATACAGTAGACTTTCGGTGTTTTTCTGGGACCGGTCTGAAGAAATCGATTTGTGTTCGGGTAGGAGCGGTAATTTTTCCGTCGCGAGAGAACTGAAATTTCTGTATATTGAGGAAACCCACTCACGATAAGTTGGAAAAAGTGCTTCGGCTGTCGATATAGGAGATATTTTCGTGTTTTTTTTTTTCACCGAATTCTCTCGTGAGCACCGCCGACAGCTGTTTTCAGACGCTTTTCGCAGCAGTTGCGCTGACTGCCAGCGTGAGGAGGACGCCGTGGACGATCTACATCGGTTTAACGATTTATTTTGACGGAAAAACAGCCGTAATTTTTTTTTTTTCACACTTCAGTGCCGTGATTGATTTACCCGAGTACAAACTTTTATATGAGAGTCCCATATCGACCTTCTTGTAACCATTACCGATGGATTCCTGCCCGTGCTGAAGGCGCGAATGCGAGCCGATATCCCCGTTAAAAAAGTCTCGCCGCAGAGAGCAACAGGCCTACAACGTTACAAATATTCAATCATTACACTTCACTCACAATTTGATGCATAGATGGCAGCACTGAAATATCAGACACAACACTAGCTACACACTCAGACTGTTAGGTGCGCTCACTTTGTTCCAGACTCTGCCACGGAAGCTGGGCTGGAAGAGATCTCGGCAACTGGATAAGTCCGGTGGCGGAGACCCTGGCGTTCATTCATTCATTCATTGCCCGTGCTAAAGGTATCCAAACGTAACAGATTGCACTGAGAAAACTACTCATGATAAGGTATGAAAGGACATGCGAAGATATATTTTGGAAAGAGAGAAAATCGAACCCACGTCCTTTCACTTTCAGGGTGCACGCGCTAGACAACTAGACTAATGAGGCAGTTGAATATCTCTCTCTTTCCAAAATATATATTCGCATCAGCCAGCTGTTAAAAACCTTTGTATGGATAGCGGAGGGTGACATCATCCTCGGATAAGGCGCCATCTGGTAGCATTGTCAGGAATTGTTAACTTTGGCCTGAGTTAGGTCCGACCGTCCATGTACGGTCCCGTTCAGTGCACACGAGCTGTAAGGAAAGATTTCGATGTTCGTTGCTTCTCTAGTAGTGGTCTAAGGAGTTCACCCGGAAAGTGGAAGGACGTGGGTTCGGTTCCCCGCAGGGACAGTTGGATTATCTCTCTTTCCAAAATATATCTTCGCATCAGCCAGCTGTTAAAAACCTTTGTATGGATAGCGGAAGAGTGACATGATCCTAGAGAGAGAGAGATAGGACATTTTTTCCCATTTAACCGAAGTCGTGCTCATGAGCACTGTCGACAGCTGTTTTCAGACGCTTTTCGCAGCAGTTGCTCTGACTGCGGGGGTGGGCGACGCCGTGGTGGATCTACATCTGCTTAACGGTTTATTTGACACGCACACACCACACACAAAAAACACCATCTTTTTTTCCCAACCTTCTTCACACTTCAGTGCCGTAATCATAGTTCTACCCGAGTACAAACTCATAGATGACAGTCCCACATCCAATTTTTAATAATTTCTGACTGGATTTACTTAGGGGTCATTCTTATCTAAAACTGCCGTTAAGTAGTTGTTGTTGGGGTATTAGATGCTCCGTTTAAACTCCGAAAATATACAGTAGACTTTGGTATTTTTCATGGGCGGAGATACGGGGGCATTTCGCCCCCTTCCGTCAAAGGTGGAACCTACTGATCTAAAGTATATGCGTATATCTGTGGTGTTTGGTCAGAACATGATATCTCCAAAAAATGCATTTTTGATCTAAAAGTAAGTCTCGCTAATTATAACTAATTAGACGCGAGATAAATGCACAAATACGTGCGTACAGCTAAACAACATGCTGATGTATGATATTTTCATTTGTATATATGTGTATGCTTTGTTTCTGATTTTTTTAATGACAATGAAAATGGCTTGTATCTCAAAACTGTGATTTTGGAGTTATCATGTTCTGACCAAATACCACAGATATATGAATCGACATCTGCATCATGCCCCTTCAGCAATCGTCATCGTGCCCTCTCCCCCCCAGACTTTCACGTCTATCTCCGCCTATGGTGCTTTTCTAGAACAGGCCTGATGAAATCGGTATCGGACGAATCGGTTTTATATATACATACATATATATACATATTTATATAATATAATAAATAAATATATAATTAAATAAAAACTGAAATTTTTGTATATGTATATTTTTGTATATTTATATTTGTATTTGTATACTGAGAAAACCCACACAGCGATAAGTTAGAAAAGTGCTTCGCCGTCGATACGAGATATCTTTTTCATTCAAGTTTTTTTCTTTGTGTTTTTACCAAAGTCGCTGTCGACAGCTGTTTTCAGACGCTTTCAGTTGCGCTGGCTGCCAGCTTAAGAACACCGTGGTCGATTTACATCTCCTCAACGATTTAATTGACGGGCCGTAATTTTAATTAATAAGCCATAATTTTTTCAGCTTTCTTCACACTTCAGTGCCGTGTGATCATAGTTTTACCCAAGTACAAACTTTTAGATGAGGGAGTCCCATATAGACCTTTTTTCTTTGAATACCTTCAACTGAATGCGTTCAAATGACGATTTTTTTTCAAAAATTGTCGAAAATGGTTTTGTAAATTCATTTGCAAGAACGTTTTACACTGAATCGGAAACTGTTTTATTCTTGTTCATGCAATAAGTAACAACAAAGTTATGGCTGATTTAAATCATCTGCAACAATGGTTTCGAAGGCAACAAACAATTTTCAAACGCATTTTTTGAAGATTCATTTTCTTAGTTATCTTATTCCACGTGAAACGAAATTTCTCAAAAACTATGCAAGATATTCTCATGATTTTTTCAACAAGTGTTCCAAATAACGTCAGCTGTACAATGTACTAGGATCTTGGCCATATGTTTAGAATTTAATATTTTACAGCTTTTTGAATGAAAACATTTGAATTTTTTTTTGTGAAAATTCACGTATTGTTTCACGAAAACTGCCATATCTCGGGGAATATTTTACGTATCTTAAAACTTTTAGTATCATTGCTCATATAACAGTCATACAAACATACAGTATCGAAACTGTTCAAATAAATTGTGTGGTTTTCAGTGTACAATGTCTGGCGTAAGAACTGAAAATGAGCCAATTTTAATGACATAATTAAGAATATCTCAAAAAGTTTTAGAGATATTTCAGAAATCTCACTCGATTTTCTTATTTCATACAGTATTTTAATTCAAGCCCCCACTTGTTTTGTGAAAAATCACAGGATTAAAAAAAAGTACCCCGCACAGTGCCGTAACCAGCCATTTCTGTGCCCTGTGCAAGAATTTGCATTTAAGGCCCCTTCCGGCCCATTCTTGGACCCAGAATGGACCATTTAGGCCCTCCCTTCCAAGTGGGTCCTGTGTGGGTGCACCCGTTGCACCTGCCCAGTTACGGCGCTGGCCCCACACGTAGCTTTAACCATTCCCGACTGGATTCCTGTACAGGGTGCTCGGGCTAAAGGAATCCAACAGCTTATACTAAGAAAACCACGCATGATAAGGAATGAAAAATGCTTTGCCATCATTTTAGGAGATATCTCCATGTATTTTATACGAGTTTCTTTTTAAACCAAAGTCACTCATGAGCGCTGTCAACAGCTGCTTTCAGACGCTTTTCACAGCAGTTGCGCAGTCTGAGGGGGGGGGGACGCCGCGGTCGATCTACATCTGCTTAATGATTTATTTGGAACACCCTTTACCGACTTGACTATTGCGATTCGACCGCACATTTTATGACCAAAAATGCTTGTTTAGGTGTCTTTATCACATCTTTCCATGAATTCAGAATCACCCTGTACAACAAACCTGACCAAATCGATTTGTGTTCGGGCGATAATCTTAGAACTGAAATTTTCGTTTTCAGTGTTCCAGTTATTTTTTTGCGTTTAATTTCCTGAATACTGGAATTTTTTTCGGGTTGGGAATAGTTGCCCCGGGACTGTTATTTTTTTTTGTCTCGTTGCATCCGTATTTGGTCCTATGGGGGATGGAAATCGTCGAAGACAATGATTTTAAGGGACTTTTGGTTGTTTTTTTGTTTTGTTTTTCCCTTTTGTCTGAAGGAATGTATACGTGAATGGAATGGAATCTATTCGTCGGTCGAAGGAAAAGAAAGACACGCGACATAACGTGGGATGATATATCACAGTTTCGAAACTTTTCGACTTTGTCTTCAATTTTGGAATTTCCTTCTTTTCTCGTCAGTTTCAGGATTTGGGGGTTTAGTTTCTTTTTTAATTTTGGGATTTGGTTTTTCCCCTTCAATTTTAGGATTTGAATTTTTTCCTTAAATTTTAGGATTTGAATTTTTTCCTTAAATTTTAGGATTTTCGGTTTTTCTTTTAATTTTAGGATTTAGTTTCCTTCACTTCAATTTTAGGATTTAGTTTCCTTCACTTCAATTTCAGGATCTCATATTTTTTTTCTTCGGTTTTAGTATTTTGCATTTTTTTGTACTTTATTTTGGGATTTGGTATATCCCTTTCAATTATAAAATTTGTATTTTTCCTTACGTTTGTATTTTCTGTATTTTTCCTTTAATTTCAGAATTATTAGGTACCTTTTTTTCTTCCCTTCAATTTAAGAATTTGGTTCCTTTTTCTTCCTTTCGATTTCAGAATTTGGTACCATTTTCTGCCCTTCAATTTCAGAACTTGATACCCTTTTCTTCCCTTCAATTTAAAAATATGGTTCCTTTTTCTTCCCTTAAATTTCAGAATTTGGTAAATTTTTTTGCCCTTCAATTTAAGAATTTGGTACTTTTTTCTTCCTTTCGATTTCAGAATTTGGTACCTTTTTTTGCCCTTCAATTTCAGAATTTGGTACCTTTTTTTGCCCTTCAATTTCAGAATTTGGTACCTTTTTTTGCCCTTCAATTTCAGAATTTGATATCCTTTTCTTCCCTTCAATTTCAGAATTTGGTACCTTTTCTTCATCTCAATTTAAGAATTTGATACCCTTTTCGTCCCTTCAATTTCAGAATTTCGTACCTTTTTTTGCCCTTCGATTTCAGAATTTGGTAACTTTTTCTTCCCTTCAATTTCAGAATTTAGTACCTTTTTCTTCCCTTCAATTTCAGAATTTGATACCCTTTTCTTCCCTTTCAATTTCAGAATTCGGTACCTTTTTCTTCATTTCAATTTCAGAATTTGGAACCCTTTTCTTCCCTTCAATTTCAAAATTTGATACCTTTTTCTTCCTTTCAATTTCAGAATTTGTACCCTTTTCTCCCCTTCAATTTCATAATGTACCTTTTTTATTCCTTCAATCTTAGGATTTGGTTTTGTTTTTTTCTGAAATTTTATGACTCGATTTCTCGTTTCCTTCAATTTCAGAATTTGGTCTTTCCCATAAGTTCAACGTCAAATAATAATTTGATTTTTTCACTTCAATTTTAGGATTTGTTCCAATCTCGAAAAATATAGAAACTATATTAGAAATTTTTTTGCGGTAAAGTTTTAAATAAAATAATGAAATGGACAAAAAAATTAAAAAATTGAAATGGAAAAAAAATTGAAATTGAAAAAAAATGTTGAAAAGGGAAAAATAAATCATTAAAAAGAAAAATTTATCAAGGGATAGAAATTTTTGGAAAAAAAATTAATAAAAAGTGCATTTCATGCTTTCTGCGGTTGTTGTAAATAAATAAATAAAATATTAATTAATATTTTAAAAACTAACCATATTTCATTTTTTGAAACATCAACAGAATTTTATTTGCAAAAATGGAAAAAATCTTGTAAAAGTTTTTTTTGAAAGAATTGTAAAATTTTACAAAAAAAGTTGAAAATAAAAAGAAGTAATAGAAAGAAACATAAATAGACATAACATAACATAATAAAGAAACAGAAAAGTAATTTTTTAAAAAATTGATTAGGAAAATAAAAATGTTGGAAGATTGAGAAAAATTTGAAAAAAAATATCAATAACGAAAAATTAAGAAAAATTTAGAAAAAGTCGAAAAATATTAATAACGAAATTAAGAAATTAAAAATTAAGAAAAAGGGGGAAAACATGAACTACGAAAAGCTAATAGAAAATGAAGAAAATATCAGCAACGAAAAATTAAGAAAAATTGTAAAAAAATATCAATAATGAAAAATCAAATACAATTATGAAATGTTGAAAAATATCAACAACGAAAAAAAAAAAATTGGAAAAAGTATCAATAACGAAAAACTAATAAAAATTGGAAAAATGCATCAATAACGAAAACTTAAAGAAAATTGAGAAAAAGTTGAAAAATATTAATAACGAAAAATCAAGGAAAATTAAGGAAAAAAGGGGAAAACATGAACTACGAAAAACTAATAGAAAATGAAGAAAAAATATCAACAACGAAAAATTAAGAAAAATTAGGAAAAATATCAACAACGAAAAATTAAGAAAAATTAGGAAAAATATCAACAACGAAAAATTAAGAAAAATTAGGAAAAATATCAACAACAAAAAACTAATAGAAAATGAAGAAAAAATATCAACAACAAAAAACTAATAGAAAATGAAGAAAAAATATCAACAACGAAAAATTAAGAAAAATTAGAAAAAATACCAATAACGAAAAATTAAGAAAAATTGGAAAAAAATATCAACAACGAAAAATTAAGAAAAATTGGAAAAAATATCAATAATGAAAAATCAAAATACGATTATGAAATGTTGAAAAATATCAACAACGAAAACAAAAATTGGAAAAAATATCAATAAACGAAACAAAATATCTTAGAAACGACTGGAAACCCAAAAAAACACACGCTACCCTATCGGAAAGATGAACCCACCTCCCATCGCAGAGCACACAAGTTTGGGAATCACTACTATCAATATATTAGAACATTTATTGACATGTTTTCCATAGAATTATGATCTTACATGTTATTATATCTGAAGTTACATTATATACGTAACTGACCGTTACCACGAATAACTGCCCAGCGGTCAGACACCAAAAGAAACAAACAAAAAAAAAAGAAGCTTTTCTCTCACGTCCCTTCAGACAGAAATCGCAACAGTGTCGTTGATCTTGGGTGTTATTTGGGCGGTGGTTTTTTCGCGTCCGCAGCTCGCAATGGGCCTCGGATTTTTCCCAAGGACGTGCACTTGGGTGTTGCCAATTGCTTTTCTCTCTCTCTCTCACGTCCAGACTAAGGACAGAAATAAAATAAAAGGGCCGCGTAGACCTCCCGAATTAAACCTTAATCCGTATAGCGTTTGTTTTGGCTCCTTTCCAGTATCCAATCGCCAGGAAACGAGAGCCGCACACACGTCCCTACAGGCCATTGATTTAAGGGCAAAGGGCCCATTTTGGGTTTCCTCCTCCTCCTTCTCATTTTCTTTATTCGCGATGGCCGTTTGTTGATTCCGCTGCCCTTTTTATGTACACGGCCGGGTCATGTCGTTGTGATCAGCGTTTGACGTGAACGAAGTAAAAATAATAGCGTTTGATGGGCATCTCTGATTATATATATTTTTTAATCATTAGTCTGTGTATTAGCTGACTAGGCGTGGATTAATGGCAAATATTACCCTCGAATAATATAATACAATATAACCCTCGAATTTGAGTCTACGGATAGCATTTGCGTTGTGCGAAATCATGTCAGTGTATTAACTGACTAGGAGTGGGTTGATAGGCAATAACTAGAGCCCGGAAGTTTAGGCACTAAAATGGTCGAAATAGGCAAAAAGGCACTAAAAATGCCTAAAATAGCACTAAAAAAAAGCATTTGTTATTTTTGGAAGGAAGAAAAAATAATTTAAAACAAAGATATTAAGGGTCCAAAAAGTAGTTTAAAAAATTGGTTCCACTTCATCCGTCTATTGTTTTAATTATAGTTTATAATTAGCCGCCCGGCAGTCGATTGGTTAGGGAACTAGCTTCTCACTGTGCAGGCCAGGGTTCGAATCCCGGTTCGGGCATGGATGTTTACTAACAAATTCCCTGGACGGATCATGCTGATGCCTTGGGAATACGTGAGGATCACGTTATTATTATTTAAAGAAATTTTTTTATTTAATAACTGCATTATTATCCAAGTTAGATTTATTTCAAGCCCAAGATAAAATGTTAGTACACCCTCTCAGGATTAAGTCAATTCCAGGGCAACCATTACCGACTCGAAGCCGGTAGAAAAAATGTCTGTGGGGCTCTCTCGAGCTGGGCAATAATTCTGGTTCATTTTTTTTATTATTATTAGAAATAATCATTATCATTTCTGTGGAATTATCATTAATTATGATTATCATTTCTGTGGAATTATCATTAATTATGATTATCATTTCTGTGGAATTATCATTAATTATGATTATCATTTCTGTGGAATTATCATTAATTATGATTATCATTTCTGTGGAATTATCATTAATTATCATTTCTGTGGAATTATCATTAATTATCATTTCTGTGGAATTATCATTACTTATAATTATCATTTCTGTGTAATTATCATTAATTATGATTATCATTTCTGTGGAATTATCATTAATTATCATTATCATTTCTGTGGAATTATCATTAATTATCATTATCATTTCTGTTGAAACATGGCCATCTTGTTGTATTTTTGTAAAAAAATTTAACTTCTTTTATATTCAGACGTATGCGAGATTCCTTCAAGCGCGGGGCCCCGTGTGGCCGCATCTGTTACACACACCCCCTGAGGGCGACTCTGGTCAATTTAATCGAAAACTGAATATGTATGTTTAATAAATAGCCATGGCTGTTTGCAGTGCATTTATGGTGCAAAAAACAAAATCAAGACAACATGTACCCTCAGGGCCTTGTCTGCTCTAATCCCCCCTTGTGTGAGCCATAACGTCAATTCATGACCTCTTGGGACAATCATCGGTCCACTATACATATGCAATACAGTCAGTCCAATGCTGAGCGAGACATATTATGTGAAGCATGTGGGGAAACAAAAAATTTTCTAGTTTTTCTCTGCTTTTCTAACACGGGCTGCGTTCATGTGAAACAAATTCATTCATGTCTAATGCCATCCGGTCAAAGCAAACTTAATGCATGACAACACTAATCTTTAAGATCCTTGTTTCCATCTAAATGGGTCTTTGGTGGGGGGTGGCTTTCCAATGATAATAAATACTGAGAGTTGGGAAATTTTGAAGTTCTCAATGCTCAAAATATCCAAGTTTTCCAGATTATGGCCTCTGAAATCCACTAATAAACTTAGAAATATGTTAAAATAGGTATTTATGGCACGAAAATTTCAAAAAAGGCATTTTTACCAGAAAAGTTTGAAAATAGGCAAAAAAAAGGCATTTATGTCATTTTGCTTGAACTTCTGTGGGCTCTAGTAATAACCCTCTAATTTGAGTACCCGAAAATCCATTGCGTTGTGTGAAACCATTAGTCTGTATATCAGCTGAAAAGGCTTGGGCTAATGAACAATGAACCTTGAATTTGAGTCTATGGACACCGATGGAGTTGTACAAAGCCATTAGTTAGGCTTGAGCCAATCGACAATAACTCTCAAATTTGAATCGAGGGATAGCCAATGTATTTTACAAAACCATTAGTCTGTGTATTAGATGAATAAATCTGGGCTAATGGATGGCTAAGGACAGAAATAAAATAAATGGACCACGTATACCTCCCGAATTAAACCTTAATCCGTGTAGCGTTTGTTTTACTCTTTTCCAGGAAATGAGAGCCCCACGTCCGTACAGGCCGTTGATTTAAGGGCAAAGGGCCCATTTTGGTTCCCTCCTCCTTCTCATTTTCTTTATTCACGATTGATTCCGCTGTCCCTTATGTAAACGATCGAGTCACGTTGTTGTGACCAATGTTTGGCGTCAACGAAATAAAGAGAAACAATATTTTTGATAGATTCCGGTTATACTTTTTTGTCAAAGAAAGATCTTGAAAACGTCAACCTCAGTTTTAACGACGGCTCGGTTATAGCAACAAATTTTGATGGCATCTTTGATGTCGTTATAATCGAGTTTGATTTGCAAGACGTTTGCTGATGCTTTAAATTTGAGTCTATGGGCGGCAATTGACAAAACCACTAGTTTTCATATTAGTCCATGAACAGGAATTATCTTGTACGGAACCATTAGTGAGCATTAGCTGACTAGGCTTGACCCAATGGACAAGGCTTGGGCTAATGAACAACCCTCAAATTTGAATCTATGGACAGCAATTGTGTGTTTCGAAAACATTAATTCAAATCTACGGGTAGGAATTGTGTTGTACAAAAGCCATTAGCTGACAAGGCTTGGGCTAATGAACCTTAAATTTGTGTCTAGGGACACAGATCTGGGCTGACAAGGTTTGGGCATGCTGAACACACAAGAACAATAACCCTAGAATAATCATTGAATTTGAATCTATGGGCAGCAATTGGCGAAACCATTAGTTTTCGTATTAGAGTCGATGAACAAGCATTATCTAGTACGAAACCATTAGTATGTGCATTAGCTGACTAGGCTTGACTCAATGGACAAGGTTTGGGCTAATGAACAATGCTCAAATTTGAGTCTATGGACAACAATCGTGTGTTTCGAAACCATTAGTCTCTGTTTTTGCTAACTATGTTCGGCAAACTTGAATCTATAGACAGGCGGTGTATTTTACGAAACCATTAGTCTGTGTATTAATTGACTAGGGTTCGGCTAATGGATAATAACCCTTCAAATCTGAGTCTATGGATAGCCAGCGTGTCTTACGAAACCACTAGTATAAGTTGACGATAATCTGCGATGACAAGGTGTAGGCTAATGGTCAATAAGCCTTAAATTTGAGTCTATGGACAGTAATCGTGCGTTTCGAAACCATTAGTCTTTGGTTTTGCTGACTATGTTCAGCAAACTTCGATCTATAGACAGGCGGTGTGTTTTACGAAACCATTCGTCTGTGTATTAATTTACTAGGGTTCGGCTAATGGATAATAACCCTTTAAATTTGAGTCTATGGATAGCCAGTGTGTATTACGAAACCACTAGTACACGTCGACGATAATCTTTGCTGACAAGGAGTGGGATAATGGACACAATAAGCCTTAAATTCCAGTCTATGGACTGCAGTTGTCTTGCATGAGACCATTAGTCTGTGTATTAGCTGAGTATGCGTCGGCTAATGGACAATCATCCTTAAATTCGAGTCTATGGACAACAAAAAAATAATTGTATATTACATACGGGAGAAATAAGAGATAGAGAGAGAGAGAGAGGCGCGTTTTGGTAAGAAATAAATAAGGAAAAGGGTCTTCATATATTGACAGCAAAGATGAGATGGTGTGTGTGTGTGTGTGTGTGTGGCTGGGTTTCAGCCTCCATCTTATCCCATTTTGCCTCTATCTCAGCTCCCCGTGATGATGGCGAGGTGCAATGAACGGAGTGAAAAGCATGTCGTCTATTATCGGGAGATTGTGGAAAAGGATAAAGGAGGTGGGGGGTGTAGAAGAGAACTCTATATCCGAAGGGGGCGATAGGGGGGGGAGGGAGGGGGGGGGCGTCGTGTGCCGCCGAGAGAAATTCCTTTAATATGGCCCTTTCTATAATAAACGGCGATTTCCGCGGGAAAAGAGGGAGATCGGGCTATAAATGGAGAGAAAGGAAATTTCTCCTGAAATGTGTGCCCTGTGTATGAGAAATAAGATTTTTCTTTTTCTTTTACTCTTTATTATTGTCTTCAAGTCCCACATATTTTTCCAGTATTCGGTGATCAATCGGGAATTTTTTTTTTGGATATTAAATTCATATTCTAATCGATATCCGTATTCGTTTTTCCTAGAATATAATGTTTCTTTCGGATATTATTATTATCATCCTGTGTTTAGGATAAAAAGATAGGGATGTATTTTCAAAGTAGTTTTTATCTCATGGTTACGGATATTTTACAGTGTAATGACCGTTTTTATGATCGTTTTTATAAAATTTGCGAATTTGATATTTCTTATTGAAAGTTGAGGGGGGCGTTTCCGAATTTAGCAAAGTTTTGATAAACTGCAACTTTTTTGAATTGAATTTCGAATTTTCGCGCTGTTTTTCTGTCTTAGTTAATGCAAGATATACATGAAACTGGATGTTGCGGGAAGATTCTTATTTTGGTTTGAGGAAATTAATGAGGAAAAATTATTGATAAAAACTGAAGGAAAAGGATTTTTGACAAAAACTGATGATAAATAATTGTCGAGGAAAAGTGAAGAGAAATAATTATGGGAAGAAAACTGATGATAAATAATTATTGACAAAAGAAACTTGATGGGAAATGATTATTGATAAAAACTTGATGGGAAATGATTATTGATAAAAACTTGATGGGAAATGATTATTGATAAAAACTTGATGGGAAATGATTATTGATAAAAACTTGATGGGAAATGATTATTGACAAAAACTTGATGGGAAATGATTATTGACAAAACCTTGATGGGAAATGATTATTGACAAAGCTGAAGAGAAATAATTGTTGTCCAAAACTGATGAGAAATAATTATTGACAAAAGCAACTTGATGGGAAATGATTATTGATAAAAACTTGATGGGAAATGATTATTGACAAAAACTTGATGGGAAATGATTATTGACAAAACCTTGATGGGAAATGATTATTGACAAAGCTGAAGAGAAATAATTATTGACAAAGCTGAAGAGAAATAATTGTTGCCCAAAACTGATGACAAATAATTATTGACAAAAGCAACTTGATGGAAAATGATTATTGATAAAAACTTGATGGGAAATGATTATTGACAAAAACTTGATGGGAAATGATTATTGATAAAAACTTGATGGGAAATGATTATTGATAAAAACTTGATGGGAAATGATTATTGATAAAAACTTGATGGGAAATGATTATTGACAAAAACTTGATGGGAAATGATTATTGACAAAACCTTGATGGGAAATGATTATTGACAAAGCTGAAGAGAAATAATTGTTGTCCAAAACTGATGAGAAATAATTATTGACAAAAGCAACTTGATGGGAAATGATTATTGATAAAAACTTGATGGGAAATGATTATTGACAAAAACTTGATGGGAAATGATTATTGACAAAACCTTGATGGGAAATGATTATTGACAAAGCTGAAGAGAAATAATTATTGACAAAGCTGAAGAGAAATAATTGTTGCCCAAAACTGATGACAAATAATTATTGACAAAAGCAACTTGATGGAAAATGATTATTGATAAAAACTTGATGGGAAATGATTATTGACAAAAACTTGATGGGAAATGATTATTGATAAAAACTTGATGGGAAATGATTATTGATAAAAACTTGATGGGAAATGATTATTGATAAAAACTTGATGGGAAATGATTATTGACAAAAACTTGATGGGAAATGATTATTGACAAAACCTATGGGAAATGATTATTGACA